>NC_042617.1:349220956-349592195 GCF_901001135.1 Rhinatrema bivittatum | reverse complement strand
GGTAAATAAAAGTGAATGTCATCGGCATATAGTTAGAAGGCGATTCCTAAATCAGATAGTAATTTACACAGGGGGAGCACCCATATTATAAAATACGATATCCACATGCACATGCGCGGCAAATTTTAACATCCGCACGCACATGTTTGGGCAGATGGCCTCATCTGCATGCAGGGGGGGAATTTTAAAAGCCCATGTGCAGCAACGCAATCGGGCCTCCCCCAGTTTCCTCCCAGTCTTCAATTAAGTAGCGAAATGGGAGGGAACATTCCTATGCCTAACCCTACCCTTTCTACCTCTTCCCCAACCCCTACCCCCTACCTAACTCTTACATTTGTTTTTAATTTTTTACCTTCCTGCTCCTCTGGAGCAGCAGTAGATTCCACACGCTGGCCGGCTGACAGCACACGTTTCCCCGGGACAATGTTGAATGGTGCTGTCCCGGCCCGCCCCCAGCCTGCCCCTCCCTGCCCTCTCGGCCCGCCCCTTCTGAGAGGCCCAGCACTTGTGCTTGTATCAGTGGTTACACACGTGGCCGGGCTCTTTAGAAAATACATGTGGTGCGTGCAAGGCCCGGCCACATGCTTAACAGCCTGTATTTGCATACATAGGCCCTTGAAAATTTACTTGCTAGGTTTTATGCTCAGGGTTTGAACTCCTCCATCCTCCAAGGATACCTTGGGGAGCCCAAGCTTAAGGAGTACTGGGCAAGACATCTGAGCCTGGTCCTTTAAGGTAGACTGAAGGAGATGGCTATGCACTCCTTCACAAGGGGATACATCAGCAGTTGGCTACTCCCCTATGTCCTTTCAAAGTAATTATCTTGAACTTTTACTGAGTCTTAATTTTCACACATAGCTCCAGCCTAATATGGGGGCTTTTTCAGCCTCAACAATATTTCAAATGATTCCATTTTACTCACATACCCAGCTGTAGACTTGTGGACTATCCTCCTTGTCAAAAAATCATGTCTGTTAAGATTTTATGATTCTCCGTAACAGCTTGTGTCAGCTCTGCCAGAGAGCTCTGCTGAAATTTACTGTCCATTTTTTTATAAGCAGGATCCTCTAATGCTGCTTCCTTCTGCCTCTGCTTCTCTGGGAAGAGTCATAAAGAATCTCCCCCTGGATACAGCCATGCAATGTCCATCTAAACCTTACAGGTAACCACCTCCACGGGAGTCTACTAGGACATACCACTGATGAAACATGGATTGCAATATATGTGTTCGTTATTCACATTACATTATCTCTTATGGTAACAGACACGTTACCATAAGAGATCGCGCCACCTCCACAGCTGGCCCTCTTCTGTGGAATTCCATTCCTACAGACCTCAGACAGGAGCCCTGCCTCCTAACTTTTAGGAAAAAACTTAAGACTTGGTTATTCAAGCAAGCTTTTCCGGACACAACCCAATGACACAATCCAATGATTCCTAAAACACCATGCCTCCTGTATATAACATTTATTTTGAATACTATACTTAAATTGTATATTATTTAACCATTTCTATTCTCTCCTATCTTCTTCCCTCTCCAAGTTAGGCTACCCTTGTTAAATGTAACTGTACCTTCGATCACCATAGTTCTAGTTTCCTATGTATATAATGCACTCCTGTTTTATGTAAACCAGCAAGATATGTTCTCATGATTGCCGGTATATAAAAATTCTAAATAAATAAATAAATAAATAAATAAATAAATAAATTATTCCCATGATTTATGTAGTTTATTGCATGAAAGTATGTCACATACGTTTATATTAGTGCAGACATGGAATGTGATGCAAATTCATGCCAAATCTGCCACACACAGATCCATGGACTAGTAGATTTCAGGGGATCTACTGCTAATTTTTATGGAGTTACCTATAATCTGAAGCAAAAAACCTGATTAATTATTTCTTATGGATCTTGGGTAAATTCAAACTATTCAAAAATCTGCCTGTTTCATACTTATCTAGTAAAGAAGCCTACTGAAAGTCAGCAGACAGATTATTTAATGATTTAACCATATCAACAGCAAACACTTCCTCCCCCTTTTCACCTTTTATACCCTATCAAATGATTATTCTCCGTACACAGTGCTTAAGTGGCAAAGAGAAAGCTATGAATTTATTATAAAAAGCACACAAATAAAGAAAATCTTGCAATTAATATACAGTTCCTTGCCCTACAATGCAGACACCCTGTCCATGTTAACCTGTTCATTCATTTCTTATGCAGAAAGATGATCTCCCTGTTTCAGAAAAATCAAAAATAATTACATAATATTCTAACATCCCTCATCTAGAGACTGAGAAAGGTCAATTTCTTCAGGAATAAGGACACTTGTAAAACAGTAACAATTTAGTTAGATGCAGAAATGTTACAATTATTTAATAAATTGCAAATTACATGTTCCGTATATAGCTACCATCATTTTTGTCAGTAACTCTCACTTCTATTTTTCCATTTGTCTTCTTGACCCATGCAAGTGGTCTGTGATTAAATGCACTCTTCTCCCTTAAGTATCCTTGTCTCTTGCTCCTGTATCTGTAGCTAAATACTAGCAAAACTGAAATCCTCATAATAGCTCCAGACAAGTGCTCTCTATTCAACCCAACTAGTTCCACCCAACTCTCCTTCACATCAATCGACCACACACCACAAGTAAGAGATCTTGGTGTACTTCTGGACAACCAACTCAACTTCACCAAGTTCATAAACAATACTACCAAAGACTGCTTCTTCAAATTGCAAGTCTTAAAAAAATTAAAACCTCTTCTACACTTCCAAGACTTCCGCTTGGTACTACAATCTATCATCCTCCCTAAACTGGACTATTGCAACTCACTCCTCCTGGGCCTGCCAGCCAACACCATCAAACCACTTCAGATGGTCCAGAACGCGACAGCCAGAATTCTCACTAACACCAAAAAATGGGATCACATCACCCCTATCCTCCAAAATCTTCACTGGCTGCCCATAAAATTTAGGATACAATTTAAATCCCTCATTATGATTCACAAGGCTCTTCACAACATCTCCCCCCTCAACCTATCCTTCCAACTACAGCAACACGTCTCCAATAGACCGATCAGAAGTGCATACCAGAACATGCTTCACACCCAGCCAACAAAAACCTCATTGAGGAAACGAGCTCTGTCCACTGCAGGTCCCCATCTTTGGAACCTGCTCCCACCGGACCTCCGCCAAGAACCATGCCTTCCGACATTCAAAAAGAAGCTAAAGACTTGGCTATTCACTCAAGCTTTCCCTGAGAGCTAAAATCTGGTGAAGTGACAGACGATATACCTACCTCTGTACATATGTTCCTGATTTATGGTTCCTGATTTATGATTCACAGTTACATTTATTTGAGTTTATGAAAGTTCTCTTTTAATAGTTTTCCTGTATACTTGTGTTAATGTATTCTGCCTTGAGGCGACTGTTTTAATGTATTTCCGCCCTGGAGGCGACTGTTCAGCTCCTTGTAAACCGGTGCGATATGTATTCTTTACAGGAACATCGGTATATAAAAATTAAAAATAAATAAATAAATAAATAAACAGGCTTTTCTCTCCTCCATTCTTATTCTGTTTTTATTTTTTTGTTACTTTTGACTTTATTACTCTGCTGTTTATTACATTTCTCTGTCTGTTTCTTCAGAGTCATTTTGGTCAGGATTTTTTCATTCTCTTATCCACATTCTGTTTGTGTGTTCTAAGACTCTATTTTTGGCCTTCTTTCCTTATACCCTTTCCTTGGTTCTTTTATGTCTAGCCTGGATCTAACATTGAGCATTCTCTTTCAGCTTTCTGGCTTTATGCAATAAACATCCTAATTCAATTCACACTCTCATGCTATAAAGATTTTTCAGTCTTGCCCAAAACACCATCTTTTATCTGCTGACCATTGTCTCTCCACCTCATTTCCTGCTGTATCTTGCCATTACTGTATTTAATTGTATTTAATACTATTTCTTGATTATCTGCATAATACTTTCAGTAAGAACATCAAGCAAATATTGAGTAATAATTAAAGAAATTGTTTTACCATCCATAATATATCGGGCTTGGTAGTGTGTCTGTCAGTGCTCGCGCATGTTCCCCAGGCCGCTGACAGATGGCGCTATACTATATCGGGCTTGGTAGTGTGTCCACAATGCTTGCGCATGTTCCCCAGCCTGTCGATAGATGGCGCAGGTGGCTCCCTGGCCGCCTTGGAGGCTCAACACGCCAGAGGTACAAAGGACAGTGGCAATCGCGGGACAGGAAGAATATAGCAGAGGAGACCCTGGCATGCCGCGAACGGAGCCCGTCCCATGGCACATGCTCCATTCGCGGTGAGGATGAAGGCCCGGCGCACCATTCACGGCAAAAAGGGAAGGCCCCCATGTGCCACAATCGGTAGGGATGTGAATCGTGTCCTCGATCGTCTTAACGATCGATTTCGGCTGGGAGGGGGAGGGAATCGTATTGTTGCCGTTTGGGGGGGTAAAATATCGTGAAAAATCGTGAAAAATCGTTAAAAAATCGAAAAATCGAAAAATCGAAAAACCGGCACATTAAAACCCCCTAAAACCCACCCCCGACCCTTTAAATTAAATCCCCCACCCCCCAAATAACTTAAATAACCTGCGGGTCCAGCGGCGGTCCGGAACGGCAGCGGTCCGGAACGGGCTCCTGCTCCTGCATCTTGTCGTCTTCGGCCGGCGCCATTTTCCAAAATGGCGCCGAAAAATGGCGGCGGCCATAGACGAAAAAGATTGGACGGCAGGAGGTCCTTCCGGACCCCCGCTGGACTTTTGGCAAGTCTCGTGGGGGTCAGGAGGCCCCCCACAAGCTGGCCAAAAGTTCCTGGAGGTCCAGCGGGGGTCAGGGAGCGATTTCCCGCCGCGAATCGTTTTCGTACGGAAAATGCATTTTCCGTACGGAAAATGGCGCCGGCAGGAGATCGACTGCAGGAGGTCGTTCAGCGAGGGTTCCGGCGCCTCGCTGAACGACCTCCTGCAGTGTTTGCTTTCCCAGCAGCTGTCTCTGACACAATTGCTTTGAATCCCAGTCTTTAATTTTTTTCTGAACCCCACATTCTATTAGCTGCAATCGCCGTGATGTGTATACTGTCTCATTACAATCTTTTTCTGTGTCACTGTGTCTATTGAAGCATTTTGTTCAGCTTTTTCAGCTTTTGGAAACTCCAAGCATCTTAGCACAGTAGTCTGTTTTCCAGAATGAATTCTCCAGTATGTAACTCTATTTGTATTTTGTAGCCACTCCTTGTTTCTTTTCAGGACCTTGGTTTTCATTTCACTTTTACTGTCTCTTAACAGCTGTCGTCAACCTGTCCCTACTGACACAGCCAGAGTGGTGAAACACAGTCTATGTCAGGGGACAGGAAACTGCTGGTTACTAAAATTGGATTTTCAATAAAATATGGATTTGTATCAAAGATTTTTCCTCACTACTTCTTGATGATTGAGTTTGTTCCACTATATGATTTCGGATCCTTGCATCCATTAACGATATGCTTTCGCTGTTCAGACATTACCTCCATGTGGCTTTTAAAATCTTTTAAAAGCCTGACATATTCACTCAGCCCCTAATTAATGCCAACTTTGGGCTTTTAAGATTAATCTTTATGCATTTTCCCCAAAGACACAATTGGGAAAACCCCTTACTACAGGGGTAGCCACTCTGATCTTTGATAGTAGTAAACAGATCAGGTTTTCAGGATATTCACAACAAATATGCATGAGGTAGATTTGAATGCACTGCCTCCATTGTTTGCAACTCTGTCTTCTGCACATTCGTGGCATATATCCTAAATCTTGGTCTGTCTGTTCTCTGAAGGATCAGAGTTGGCCATCCCTGGTTTAGTACATCAGGGCTATATAGCATCAACTGGAGTTTGGTAAATATTTCTACTACATAATATTTGAGTAAAGCTTGGAATTCTTCTTACCTGAAAAAGAAAAAGATATTCCTGCTGTTTCAGAAGAGTTCCAAGACTAAAAACTGATGCAAGAACGAAATCTGAAACAAAAAATGATCTTGCAGGTAGGGGAACACAACATTTTTGTGATGTATCAGTACAGTATCATAATGACCTTCACATCTGAAATGGTATTCCTCTGGCACACAGAGAAAAACAATATAAAAGCTGAAAAACGAATCATATTCTGAACAAATGCAAAGAAAACTGGAGCTCAAAGTGATCTCTTTTTTTTTCAAATTTTTAGACGTAGCATTAGCAATTTTAATAATTTATTTACATGTCATTGTTTAAAACTCGCTCTCTTTTTCTTTCTATTGGGCAGAATGAAATGTGAAGGTACTCCAAGGACTAATGCATTAATTTTTCATAATCAACCAAAGTACTATTTGAAATTCCCAAAAGAAGCTCAAAAAAAGGTGCCTGTAAGACATGGATGAAACTAGGTCAGGAGTAGCCATTTAGAAAAGCTGGATGAGGCTTGGAATGCTACTTTTCTAAAGCCAATCAAAGTAAGCAATACGAAAAAGGAAAATAAATATTCAAAAAGATCTGCTACTCACTGAAATGCAATACAGCTCAACTTCTTCACTGCCAACTGGTTGCCTGATTGTACCTTGCTGATGTTTCCCTCTAATGTATAATGTTAGGATTCATTGTGTTTTATGATTGTACTCTTGTAATCAGCTCTGGACTTATACTTGGAAGTAGAAGAATATAAGAAACTTTAAATAATACATAAATAACTTGAGTCCCTGGAAGAGGTGCCCCTACTTTCCTACCAAAAATGAACTACAGCAAACAACCCCCTCTCCTCCCAAAAGCTATATATTTGAAAATAAATATGATACACAAACAAATAGTAACCTCCTAGACTCCCGTCCCCACTCCAAATTGGGAAGGATCAGATTCCTAGAGAATCGAATCTGTGATGAAACCACTGAAACAAGTGGATACAAATCGAAACCCACAAAAATGGTTTGCCTCAGTATTAGAGATGTGCTTTCGTTTATTACGAATTAGGCAATTTCAATGAAATTGCCTAATTCGTTGTGGTTCGGTGGGACCTGAACCACGAAACTGATTTTTCCCGAGCTGTGGGGAAAATTAGTTTTTCAGGTTAGTGTGGGGGGAGGGGCACATTTATTAAAAAAAACCCCAAAAAACCCACCCCAACCCTTTAATTTTACTTTCTTACACCCCCCCCCCCCCCCCCCCCACACACACCCACCATCCCGATCCTTCCCCAAGACTTACTAGAAGTGCCTGGTGGTCCAGCGGGGTCCCGCGAGCGATCTCTCCCTCCTTGCCGTCGGGCTGTCGGGCCTGCTATGACTCAAAATGGTGCCGATAGCCTTGCCCTTACGATGTCACAGGAGCTACCGTGTGACAGGGGCTGACCAATGTACCAGTAGCCACTGTGACATTGTAAGGGCAAGGCTATCGGCACCATTTTGAATCATAGCAGGCCCGACAGCCCGACGGCAAGGAGGGAGAGATCTCTCGCGGGACCCCGCTGGACCACCAGGGACCTTTAGTAAGTCTTGGGGAGGGATCAGGATGGTGGAGAGTATAAGAAAGTAAAATTTAAGGGTTGGGTGTTTCTTTTTTCCCGATTCGTGGTTTTTTTCCCGATTCGTGTTTTGTTTTTTTTTATTCATTTTTCCGGTTTCGGGTTCAGGTTCCAGTTTCGTTTTTGGCAAAAAACGATCCATGAGAAAACGAGTTTTCCCACGAAGCACCCTAACCGAAACCCGACCCGAGCCAGAAAAATGAAGCTCATCCCTACTCAGTATGAGCCTTTTTTTCGGACTCCCACAAGAGATTAAAGTCACAGATGTCCACTTTGTGGCTTTCCTGGCACTCCCTACTCCCCCTATTGGAGATTACAGTAGTGAGAGACCTCCTACTGTTTATGTTTTATGTTTATTAAGATTTATAAATGGTTTATACTCAGTGAATTAGGCAATGTACATTTTCAACATGAATAAAAATAAAATATACAAACATGTATCAGCAAAGACAAAGTTCTTAAATCCAAGTATATAGCAGAAAATACTTAATTGGAGTCCAATGTTGGACATTCTTAGATGGAAAAATTGGCTTCTGGGAAAGAAAAGTTTTGCCTGCTGCCTTAAATGATTTGGTGTAGTATTCAGTATCTTTGTCCACTTTTTGTCTTTCCTCATGGGTAGGGTTGCCAACTTTTCCATAGACCAGGACTGGACACTTAAGGACCAGGGGATATGATGGGGGAATACTAATAGTACCCCCTTATTTGCATACATTTTAGATCCTATCAGTGAACTGCCTTAACAGTGTATCTATGTATTTGCAGAAACACTGGGAGTTGAGGGCTGTGCTGTACACCACCTCCTCTCCCTATGCTGTCCAATCTCTTCTTTTAACTAAGAGGCAGTGGGAAAAAGGAGGATCCACCTGCAAAACTGGACATTTAGCATCCGGTCGATACTTCTAACTGGGCACTGTACAGAATGCCTGAAAGCCTGGCTGTCTGGTCCAAAACTGGACAGTTGGCAACCCTACTCATGGGAGACTGGAATAGCAGGAGACCATTTTTCTCTGCTTTCAATACTTTTCTCACGTTCTCTCTCTCTCTCTCTCCCCCCCCCCCCCACCTTTCCCATGGGAGATCAGAGCAGTGGGAACCTAAAACATCTGGCATTTCTCTTTATTCTTCCCCTGTTCCTCCTCTTTTCATAGTGGATTAGATAAGTGGGAACCCAGCATTCACACACCCAAAATTCTGCTCGTCTCTCTTCTTTCACTGGTTCTTTGGTGTTCTTTATGAGTTTTGAGCAAGACTGGGAAATTAAACATTCACATTTACTTCTTCAGAGCTCATGAACTGGAAAAAGAAACAAACACCTGCCACCGACCCCCCCCCCCCTTCCCCAGCATACAATCCCCCAAATTATTTAGCTTTTGAATTATTTCTGGTAAAATCATTACAAAGGAGAAAAGAAGAAAATATAGAAAAAGCATCGTGTGGACAAACAGAAATGGGGGATTGTGGTGGAGAGCAGGAAACGAGGAGTCTGTATACAGTTAATTTAAACCTCATAGTGGAAACAAATCCCCAGTAATAATATAAAAATAACAACAAAATACTTGGAAAGGGGGTATCACGTCCATATAGGGCTCTGCATAAATTCCTATTTATATAAATCAATAAATTTATTTTATTTTATTTATTTTTCCAGGTTTTCTATACTATCATTAAGATACAATCCATCACATCAGTTTACATAATATTCAAATAAGAATGAATAAAATTGAAAAAATACAGTAAATAAACTAATAAATACAGTATAATAATATTTCTTCATAAAATTAATAAAAGTATTGTTATAGTAAAATATCAAATGAAATAATAATCACATGCATTAGTGCTAAAACGTTTGATAAATAAACTAAGAGCCAAATAAAATAAATGAATTAAATAAGTACATAAAATAACTCTGCTGTTCCTTATTGCAATGCTGTTTCTTGCTGACTGTTGAATATGGTGTTATTGTGATTGCTGATATTCAGTTTATGCTTTTTGATTGCTATTTGTGCATCTAATTTGTGCATCTAAGATAAAATCATTTGCATGTGTATACCCATACATAATGCACTCATCCCAGTGAAATAACTCTTGTGGGAAATGTATTACTGGAGAGAGCAAAGAACGTAAACTTGAACATCTTGTGTGGGGCGTGCTATGTTAAGGGAACATTTAGAGAACATCATCTAATGTACTAATACTTGCAAAATCTGCACATCAGGTTCCTACTCACAGTTGAGAAAAAAAGGATGACAGAGTGAATGAAAGGAAAAGTTATGAATGTAGAAGTTATGTTTTCCCTTAGCTAACAAAAAAGAATGTTTATTAGGCTTTCATATGGTGAAGGTTTGCTTATGTTACAGTTCTGTTCACTGTGAAATGTCAGCCAGCAATGGGTAGTCATAAGTAGTGTGAAAGCTCCATTGATTGACTACCTAGAACTTCCTCTAGGGGGCTTGCCCTTTCTCAATAACTGCCAATACTAAAATCAGGATCCTTTTTATGTCCTGCTAACCATGTTTCAACTAAGCCAAAATTCCCATATGAAATGTTGCTGTTGAATATTGCATTTTCCTAGCCAATGTACAGAGACTGAGGACAAACTTACTCTGTTGCTGTCAACACTGAGTTTTTGAATACAGGCTCCTACATATACATGGAAATTAAAATGCACACAAATATTTGTATAGTTTTGCTGCTTTAGCTTTAGACAATCTGATAAAAATAAATGGTGGTGTAAAATAGCCTTGGGAATGATGCAATGAGGGACACGGTGAATGTGTCAGGACTCCTACCCCCCACCTACAGCAGACTAGTATGCATACAGCCTTGGTTTGCAAGATCTGTTTCACAGGAAAAGTATAATGATTTCCATAAAATTGGACTGCCAGCTTTGCTTTATGCATGAAAATGAAAGCACCCAGAACAGTGCAATAAGGATCGTGAGGGCTAGCAATTAATTCAATCTTCAGACTTGTCTCTCAGAGAAGTAGGGACACATGTTAGATAAAAGATCAGACTTCTCCTGACAGCATTCTGGGTGCCCTGACATTTTAAATCATGGCAGTGGTACAACCATTCCGTTCTGTTACTGAAATTAATTTAAAAAAGAAACACTGTAAAGCTAAATAAATGTAAAAATGTTTCACCTTATTCTAAGAAATAAAACAAACTTCTTTGATAAATGCAAGCACATTTCAATTAAACAGTTATCTTGCTAAACAAGTATTAAATGTTAACAAATATATATTCTTTAGATTTGTTTATCTTTACAAAACCTATAAGCAATAAGGAATCCCTTGGATAATATAACTTCATAACAACTGATGGGATCTAAATTTGTGCTACTGCTTTTCCAGTTTCTACAAAAAATACCCCACCCTACATCCCTAAAAATGATTAAAAGAACATAAGAACATAAGAAATTGCCATGCTGGGTCAGACCAAGGGTCCATCAAGCCCAGCATCCTGTTTCCAACAGAGGCCAAAACCAGGCCACAAAAACCTGGCAAACACCCAAACACTAAGAAGATCCTATGCTACTGATGCCAGTAATAGCAGAGGAAGATTATATTAAAGGTGGGAGATTAAAACAGCTAGCTCTAAAACTGGACATTCTACAATCCTACATGAATAATAAAATTCACCAATGCATTTCAGTTTCCCTTTAAATTTCCAAGATCAAGATTAAAATATGAAATGTAATTTATTTTAAAAAGCATTAGAGTTGATACTATTTTTCAATGGTGAGTAATGTAGTATCATATGCACAATTCTGGTATTATCAAGTTATATTGCAGTCAATGCTTTTAGAATAATGGGTTAGCAACCAAAATATGGTGTTGGGGGACCTTGCGAGAAGGCGCCAGCACTTTGTTTCCTGCCCTGAACCAGCTTATGAGTGGCTCACCTGACCTGCCACGCTGACATCATCTAACGTAGCAGCGTCTCTTGGGGGCCATGCGAGATGGTACCAGCTCTTTTTCCTGCCCTGAACTGAGGCTTCCCGTGCTGACCTCATCTAGCGCCAGGACTATTTCATCAGGCCTGCAGCAACACACAGACTCCAGTGCATTCTGTCGTTGTTGTTATGGGCAGGAAATGCAAGGGGGAAATGCTTGCTCCCCCTATTAAATTCCACTCCAGTGAGAGGCCCCCCCTTAGATGATCATTTTGAGTGGATAACTGATGACATTACCACTAACCCAAGTGAGGAGATTAGTGCAATCTCATTGAGTCCTGGAGTCTTTATACCCCCGCCATTACCCTCAGCCATCGAGCTAGGGGGAGTGTCTCTCTCCTCTGGTTTTATGAACAGTTGGAGATCCATGTTCAAATTTGGATCAGCATCCTGGTTTTGGTGCTTCTTCTTCTCTGAACCTGGTGAAAGATCTGAGTACTACAAGTTATATGCTAGCTAGTGGGCAGGCCTGTGATTATTCGTGGGTCTTCAGGCCAGAGCCGGTTAATCCTCCCCCAGTACTTGTGAAATTGATGCAGGGCTCGGTGGGGGGGACGGGGGTAGCTGCTGAACCTGCAAATGTGACACTTGTAGTCTCACCGACTGAAACCACCCTAGCTGGCACAGTCACCCAGTTTTGTTCTTTTTTTTTTTGCCAGGGTTTCCAAGAAGATGACTGATTTGAAAATAGACTAGCAGGGTATGAGAACCAGCTTGCAACTAAGCTTTCTTCTATCACCACTTTGCAATCTACATCAGTTGTCGACATTAAGGATTAACTAATGTTATATTGTAAATGTGAGTCTTTGGAAAACACTATGAGGGCAAAAAAGTTATGTTTTTAAAATTTTCCCAAACAAGATGGGTATCACCTGCTGAATTGCTTAAGAAATATTTTGTAGGAATATTACATTTTTCCTCTGAGAAAGAATTTATTTTTTTCTAAATGTTATTGCTTGCCTGAAAAACAGACTGCTATTAGTCTCATTGAGGGCTCTATGGATATTCTTGCTCCCATTGAGAGTACTAATTTGTCATCATTTTTATAAGATTCTCATGATCTAATTGAGTCTAGAGCTACCTTTCTGGCTTCGTTTGTTTCAGTCTGATAAGGAAGTGGCACTCAGGCAATATTTCAAGTATAAGAATGAAAACTTCTATGGACATAGGATTCAAATGTTTCCTGATGTTGCTTAGCAGGTGCATATTAGAAGTCAGTCCCTTTTACAGCTTTAACAACGTGTTATTGATTTGAGAGCATCCGTTTTCCTAACGTTCCCGTGTAAATGTATCATTGACCATTAAGGAAGCACATTTATTTTTACAGACCCTGTCCATTTAGAAACATTTCTTGCTGATAAATCTGGGTGTTTAAATGGAGGTTGGAGGGTAATAGAAATGCATTTTGAGCTTGCTGCCACCTGATTGTATTTTATTTTTTTTATTATTATTTTCTACTTCCCATCTTCATAGGGACTGGTGGTGTAAGATGAAAGATGTATGGTGAACAATGAATTTCTTTTCTTTGTTCATCTACCACTTTTTCTTTAATTCTAATTTTATATCAGATTATAAATCAATAAAAAGATAAATAACAAAAATGCTGTAATCAGAAAATGTAAACTCTGGTCAACACAAGCAACCTGCACACTGAAATTCTTCCTCGTCATATCTCCGTAAAAGTCAGTGATTGTGAATTATGTGTCTCAGTCCAGTCACGGAGGCACACCTAACCCGTTTAGGCTTCTGGATAACCACAATGAATATGCATGTCAGATTTTCATATATAGTTTTCCAATATACGCAAAAGTATGTCATCCATATTCATTACAGATATCCTGAAAATCAAACTGGCTAGATGAGTTGGTCTGCCTCCAGGATGGCGTTGGGAAACTCAAATAGTTGCCAGTGTAGTGAGCATGGCCCAGCTTAACCTTTGCATTTTATCATTTGGAGAACCAACTTTTATACCAGCTTGATTTCCAATTTGCATTTTGGGGGATTGTGATGCAATGTATTTACATTTTCAATATGTACTGGCTTGCAATTCCTGAGGTGTTTTTTTGGACAAAAAGATCTTGTGAGATTTTGACAGCTTTGCCACCAAACCTACAACTTTTTTTCCAGCAATTTTTCCAATAATCCACCATCAAGAGGGTAATTTTCAAATTTCATAGCAGTAAGAACCGCATATACATTGAATACGCAGACTATCGAGGATTTTCAAATCAAACTTGTGTACTCACGTTCACTTTGAAAATACTTGGGTAATTGGCCAAATACACATACCCATTCGTAACAGGAAAGTTACACCTCTTCTTCAGAGGGTGTAACTTACGTGGGTATATAGAGCCAGATAATCTTTTAAAAGATAAAAGCACATGCATGAGTGCTTACACTGTCTCAACTTACATAAAAGGACATGCATAAACTTGTCACACGCATACTTCTACATGCAGTCAGCTCCAGCCTCTTTTAGTATAGTCATTTATGTTCATGAAACCAGCTTTATGTGCAAAAATAACTTTGAATGTGATTCCCTAAGGAGTGAATTTCAAAGGGGTTCTGTACACAAATATCATATACATGTGTATATATTAAGTTATAAACTGCAAGGGTACACATGTATTTTCAGATCTGAGCACAGTACTGGGGGGGGGGGGGGGAAGGAGCATTTTAAGGGTGGTTTGGATTGTGATTCTGATGAACACATGGCAGTTGCTATTTTGTTTGGAATGTATATGCGTTTACATGATCATCAGGGCCAGTGGAAGCACTAAACAGATTAGGTGACAGCCTAGAGTGCCATAGGTTTCAGGGTGGCTGCCTAGTGTTTACACCAGCTCTGTTCATATTTGTAAGAGCATCACTTTGCTGGCAGCCACAGGACCATGGCAATTGGGCCTCCTTCCTGCCTGTGGAGGCTGAAGAAGAAGTGGGTCATGAGCCCGTGCAGGCAGAAGAAGGAGGCCCAATTCTCATAGCCAGAAGGAGCAATAGGTATGGGCCTCGCAGGGCCAGAAGAAAGGAGTCGTAGGTCGCAGCAGAATAGTGTCAGCTAGGCTTGTCTGGATTTGAGAAGCTGGTTTGAAATATTTATTCTTTATAATAGTATGATTTTACTATTATGACTAATGATTTATATTTTTTGACTGTTGTTTTATGAGGAATGGTGATGTTTCTGTTTTTCCATTGTTTTACTGTATACAGAATCTAGTTTGTTGTGGTTTCCAGTTTGTTTTTTGTCTACACTTTTCTATGCATACTTTATGGTCTCTTTTAGGGATGTGAATCATGTGATCGATTGTCTTAACAATCGATTTTGGCTGAGGGGGGGGGGAAATCTGATTGTCATGGTTTTTTTGGTTAAAAAATTGTTTTATCGGGGGAGGGGGAGGGCGGGAAAACCGGCACACCAAAACAACCCTAAAACCCACCCGACCTTTTAAAACAAATCCCCCACCCTCCCGAACCCCCCAAAATGTTTTAAATTACCTGGGGTCCAGTGGGGGGGTCCTGGCGCGATCTCCCGCTCTTGGGCCACGGCTGCGTTAATAGAAATGGCGCCGGTGGCCCTTTGCCCTTACCATGTGACAGGGCAAAGGTAGCGCCGGCGCCATTTTGGTTCCTGGCACCTGACGTCACGAGTGCAGGAGATCGCTCCCGGACCCCCGCTGGACCCCCAGGGACGTTTGGCCAGCTTGGGGGGGCCTCCTAACCCCAAGACTTGCCAAAAGTCCAGCGGGGGTCTGGGAGCGACCTCCTGCACGCGGATCGTATTGCCAATATTCAAAATGGCGCCAGCGCTACCTTTGCCCTCACTATGTCATACGGGTGACGTCGGCCTGTATGACATAGTGAGGGCAAAGGTAGTGCCGGCGCCATTTTGAATATTGGCAATATGGCCCGCGTGCAGAAGGTCGCTCCCGGACCCCCGCTGGACTTTTGGCAAGTCTTGTGGGGGTCAGGAGGCCCTCACAAGCTGGCCAAAAGTCCCTGGGGGTCCAGCGTGGGTCCGGGAGCGATCTCCTGCACTCGTGACGTCGAGTGCCAGGAACCAAAATGGCGCTGGCGCTACCTTTGCCCTGTCACATAGTAAGGGCAAAGGGCCACCGGCGCCATTTCTATTAACGCAGCCGTGGCCCGAGAGTGGGAGATCGCGCCGGGACCCCCCACTGGACCCCAGGTAATTTAAAACATTTTGGGGGGGTTCGGGAGGGTGGGGGATTTGTTTTAAAAGGTCAGGGTGGGTTTTAGGGTTGTTTTGGTGTGCTGGTTTTACCCCCCTCCCCCGTCCCCCGATTTACGATTTTTTGACGATAAATCGGGGGAATTGCTATTGTATCGTGGCTCTAACGATTTTTGACGATTTAAAATATATCTGACGATTGTTTTAAATCGTCAAAAAATGATTCACATCCTTAGTCTCTTTAATCTGTATTTGATGAAGATGCACTGGTGTTCTGAATGTGTTACTGAGCAGAGGTATTCTCTTATCAAGTGGTTTCTCCATAAGGATCTATAGCAGCTTGACTTGTTCTGTTTTCCTAACAGGAGGTATATTTGCTTTTTAGACCCTGGTGTAATATTTACAGTGTGCCCTTTCATAGGTAGAATTGTTGCTGGCATTTAGTGCTGTTTTGGTATGGGAGAGCCAAGCCCATACTCAACATGTGTTATAATAGGCCAGGGGCAGATTATAGGAAAATATCAGCCTGTGTTTTTTTTTTTTTTTCAAACTAAGCCCACAGGTTATATGGCCGACACTTTGTGCACTTTCTGTGTAGCATGTTTCAATAGCTCCGAAAAGCATGCCAGGTCAACCCTTGAGAGGTCCATCGTGAGACCTGGAGCCAAAATATCTCTAACATAAATTCCACATTTTTCCTAAATAACTAAGAAGTAGAGCAAACCCTAGACCAGGGATAAGCAAATTGAACTGCAATCCCCCTTCCATCCATTCAACTGGTTGGCCCTGTGCCCCTCTCAGATCTGGTTAACACAGTAAATGACAGCAGAAAAAAGACCAAAGAGGTCCTTCCAGTTTGCTCATCAAGTTTTTTTTTTTTTGTTTGTTTCATTTCTTTTAGGGCAATAACTGCTGCTCCATGCAGGTTACCTCTTTTCTTCATTTCCATCCTATGGATCCTCTATGTTTATCCCATACCCTTTTGAACTTCATTACCTTTCTTGTTTTCATCACCCTTTCCAGGAAGACATTCCATGCATCCACCACCCTTGGAGAAATATTTCCTAACACTGCTTCTGTCCCCTTGGAGTTTCGTATCATGACCCTAGTTCTACAGATTTGTTTCCATTAGAAAAGGTTTTATTCTTGTGTATCATTAATACCTTTCAGGAATTTAAAGGTCTGCATCATATCTCCCCTATTTCTCCTCTCCTTCAGGGTAAACATATACAGGTCCTTCAGTCACATCTCAGATGACTTTTGTTGCAGACCCCTTATTATTTTGGTTGCCTTTCTCTGGGCTGCTTCCATCCTGTCTTTATCTCTTTTAAGATATCTCATGTATATATATCCTGGAATCCTGACCTGGTGAAGTCTTTTGCCAACTAATTAGCTCTTGAACAACTTGCCAAGTGATAAAGCAACCACAGTGCCAACCAGATGCTCAGACACGTTCTGCTGTTGTGCTGCTGCTCATGTGCTCATTTACAGGTACATTTTAAAAGGAATGAGCATGCGCCCATAAATGCGTGTATTGCAGTACGAGCAAAAATACTCTAATTTTATAAAGTACATGTGTAGCATTTAAAATACTGTTGCTGTGCATATTTCTACAGTCTTTATGTGTGTATCTTACAGGGAAAACAAGGGAGAAAGAGAGAGCATGCACCTCTGTATAGTCTGATGACAGTCTCTCTATATATGTACCACTCTAGGGGGATACTTTGAATCGGGGTGGGATTTCAGGAGGTGGGTTGGGGAGGTGTTGTTTCAGACACTTCCGAGGTATTCATAGTAAAACTGACATCAGTAAAGAATTATTGTCCATGTAAGTGATGAAAAGTCTAACAAGAGGAGTTGATTTGTACTCTGCAGTGCTAGGTGCATTGTACAAATCTACTCCTTTTCATCACTTATAAGGGCTATAATCCTTTACAGATGTCAATTTTACTATGAATACCTCTGAATGATGGTTACATATGTCAGACTTGGGTCTTCTCCTTTTCTGCCTCCTTATTCTGGATGCAGGTATATGCATGTATGTGTGCTCTTCCCAGCTTCTTAAAATTTGCCTAGCCCACATACGTGCATATATGGCTGTTTTTGCACGAGCAACACTTTTAAAATCTATCTCTTAGGAAGTAATTTTCAAAGGAGTTACATGTGTAAATGTAACATACCTTCGAAGCAATTTTCAAAAATCCATGAATGCACTTAAAATGCACTTACACATTTAAGACCTTCTGACAATTCAATGACATATGTTGTAGAAATTTTTAAAAGTCCACTTAAAGGTGTAAAGTGCATTTACATGTGTAGAATCCAGCTTTAAGTATGTAAATCTTATATGGCAAACTTTAAGTTAACTGGATAAGTCTGAATATTGACATTTATCCAGTTAAGTTAACTGGATGAGTAACTCATGCCTGAAACACCTATTTCCCTCTCACCACTTAGCCAGATAAGTACTTATCCAGCTAAGTTCCTTATCCAGATGAGTGGCGGCAGTTAACACGACTAGATATTCATTCACCACCATTTAGCCAGATACATTCTTACTTATACAGCTAAGTGGTAATGAATATCGACCTTTAACTTTTAAACCTATCTGAGGTACAGGATTTGCAAATAGAGCTGCACAGTTCACAAAATTCTAATTTGGGGAGAACCCCGAATTTGTGCTCTTTGGGTATGATTTTGAAAAGCATTTACATGCTTAAAATTGGTTTTACATGTGTAAATGAACTGTACTCGTATAAGTGGGCTTTTGAAAATTGCAACAGTATATGTAGGAACCCTCATTTTCATTTTTTTATTGTTCTTTCTTTTTCCTGGACGTTTATCAGGGTTTATTATAACAAGAACAAAAACAGGAGAAAATGGCATTATTTTTCCAGGTAAGTATTGGAGTTTAATTTTTTGGACAGAAGCCAGGTTAATAAAACAATATTAAGCAGAATCTCCCACCCACCCATTCAGCAGCATCCGTATCTCTACCCTTACCCTCTGACTAGCATGTCCCTCTCTCTCTCTTTCCACACCCCTGATAAGAATATCCCTCTCCCTCCAAACTCACACTGCAACATTTAGTATCCTTTCCAGTGGTACTCTAGGCTTTTCCGCTCTTCTTCAGCAACATGTTTACTGAGCAGCACTGCACTTTGCATTTATACAGGGCCATAGAGCCTGCCAGAAAGTGGTTCTTGTAGACATTTTCAGCACCAGACAGCAAACACTGTGATTGGTTAGAGTATCACTGGAGGGTGACTGCTTTCATTGGTTGGGGGAGGGGGACTTGAAGCACAGCATGAACTTAGGCCTACACCAGCTTCCAGCAGTGACTAGAGGCCTTAAAGTGCTGTATCTACAACGATGGAGCAGCTTTTTAAGCAGCCTAATCTTAGGGTGAATATTGGTTGAAATTGATTGTCACCTTTGGAAAAAAACAGGAATTTTTGGGCAAAAATCAATTTAAACTGAAAACAAAGGACCATAATGTAATCAGGTGTTAAAGTATAAAAATAAGGGGTACATTTTTTTTTCACTAACCTAAGACCCTGGAGCTATGTGTAAAGTTTTTTTTTTTCTTTTAAATGTAAGCAGTGATAAGCTGCATAGAAAAAAAAAACAGCATCATGTGCTGGCAGGAAAAAGAAAAAACTGCAGGAGACACCTTCAGGGAGGTGGGGAGACAATCAACTGATGTGCAAGCAGCTATGAGAGCTTTTTCCTCGCTCTGTGCAGCTAAGGGAGGTGTGACTGAAGAGAGTAAGCTGGGAGAAGGAAGGAGCAGGGCTGCAAATTCTTACTTTCATTTTGCAAAGGCAGCCCTGTTAATGCAATCCTGCTGAGAGGAATCCATGCTGATGTGTATGCAAATTAGCAGCCTCCACCGTTGCATGAAAGTTGAGCACTTGCAATGGTGGACACTGAGGAGAGCAGATTGCTGACACAGAGCTCATGCTCTGCCTACACAGAGCTTGTTTTTATGTCCAATACTGTGAAATACATAGGCAATTGAGACAAATATATTAAAGTTTGAATAAGAGTGAAAGAAGTTCATTTTGAAAGTATTTAATCCTAAAAACACTAGGTAATGTACAGGATAGCCAGATACTTGTAAATACAATTCGGCTGCATGTTTTTTCCTAGTTTAATTGAAGAAACAGTATGAAAGAAAAAATACTTAAAAATTATGGGGTAGATTTTATAAAAGTACGCCCGCGCGTACTTTTGTTCGTGCACCAGGCACAAACAAAAGTACGCCGGATTTTAATAGATACGTGCGTAGCCACGTATCTATTAAAATCCACGCGTATCCTTTAAAATCCGGGGTCGGCACGCGCAAGGCTGCCCAAAATCGGCAGCCTGCGCACGCCAAGCCACGCAGCCTGCCTCCATTCCCTCCGAGGAAGCACCTTCCCCTCCCTTCCCCTACCTAACACACACCCCCAGCCCTATCTAAACCCCCCTACCTTTGTTTTAAAAGTTACGCCCGGCCCGGGAGCTGTTTTGGAGGCCTCGGCCATGCCCCGAAACGCCCCCGGGCTGGAACCACACCCATGGCCCTGCCCCGAATGACACGGCACCGTGACATGCCCCTGAAACGCCCCCAGCACGCCCCCCAGGAAAGCCCCGGGACTTAAGTGCGACCCAGGGCTTGCGCGCGCCGCCGAGTCTATTCAACATTGGCTCGGTGTGTGCAGGGGGAACTTGGGGCAGGTTAACTGGCTATAACTATCTGCCTAACTTTAATATATATGGGTATATTCAGCATTGCTGCCATGCCACTGAATATCCCAATTAACGGGCCGATTCAGTAAAGTCTGCGGGAGAGGGGGTGAACGCCCGCTCTCCCGGCGCGCGCACAGGTCACGCGTGATACAGTATTTAAATTAGGCCCAGCAGTAGAAACGGGCAAAAGGAGGTGCTAGGGACACTAGCATGTCCCTAGCGCCTCCTTTTGACAGGAGCGGCGGCTGTCAGCAATTTTGCCAGCGTCGGTTCTCGAGCCCGCTGACAGCCACGGGCTCGGAAACCGGACGCTGGAAAAATTGAGCGTCCGATTTTCGACCCGACAGCCGCCGGCCGCCTTCAAATTTTTTTTTTTTTACATTTTTTAGCCTTCGGGACCTCCGACTTAATATCGCCATGATATTAAGTCTGAGGACGCACAGAAAAGCAGTTTTTACTGCTTTTCTGTGCCCTTTCCCGGTGCCCGAAGAAATTAGCGCCTACCTTTGGGTAGGCGCTAATTTCTGAAAGTAAAATGTGCGGCTTGGCTGCACATTTTACTTACTGAATCACACGTGAATACCCAATAGGGCCATTAACATGCATTTGCATGTTGAGGGCGCTATTAGGTTTGGCGGGTTGGACGCGCGTTTTCCGCCCCTTACTGAATAAGGGGTAAGGGAAAACACGCGTCCAATCAAGGGTTAACAGTGCGCTCCGTCGGAGCGCACTGTATTGTATCGGCCTGTAAGTTAGCTGGATAAGTGCATGTGGATAACTTAATTAGCCTCTCAGCAGCTGAATATGGAACTCTAAGTGTCTAGCGAGACTGAACAAGAAAGCAAGAGATGCAGAGACACAAACACTAAAAGCAAAAGAGAGTGATGAGTCAAAATGACATTGTTAAAGGACTCAGAATAACTTGAGAATTTCTGAGAAAGAAAGGAATATAGAATATACAAAAGATATACTTACCTTTATTTGCTGCAAAGAAATACACTGGAACATCTGTGAAGTGGAGCATAAGAAAAGAATCATACTCTTTTAAAATAAACATCTGCATTACATTTACATTATTTCAATCATTAAACAAACTATACTACTCAGAGATAAAGTATAGAGATATATACATGTATTTGTCTAATGAGCATTCTATTATAGCAAATACCAGTACTAGACAGGGAAATACGAAACCTAGGAAGAAAAGAGATAGTTTCTTTAATATTATTCACTATTGTGAAAATATACTTCCTGTTTTGAATATTTTCAAAAGTTCACAAGAATTTTTATTGCTGATTTATACTACTTGCTTGGTGAATAAAATTGTTAAGTAAACTGTTTTCTCTAATTTAACATTGAATTTATTTGAGCATTATACTTTCAAAGACCCTGTATCACCTCCCTTCCCAGGGAGATTCATTGGGTGGGTTATGGTCCCCTTGGTTTCTTTTGTTGGGAAGACTCAACAGGAAGGAGGGCAATTTTTCTCTCTTATTCCTTCTTTTATGATTATAGTGACTCCCGAGGTAACATCTGAAACCCCATACTGCCATAGCCACCTTAGCCACCATAGCGGGATAGTCACAACCCAGAAGTAGTGGGGTACATTAAATATATGTCATTGAATTGTCCATAGGATTTACTCATGTAAGTGCACTTTACTAGAGTAAATGGCTTTTGAAAATTGCTATGATAGTTTGTTACATTTGGTTAAAGTTAATCTAAAATGCTTTAACTGTTTGTGTGTGCAATACCACTGAATGACCACAGGATGGTATTTATTGTGAGAAGAGTCTTTGGGGGTCATTCTCTAATGCTATCGCATGAGAAAAGGGACTTTTCACATGCGAAAAGTCCCTTTTCGTGTGCGATAGCTAGCTCGGGGTGAAGTCGGCCCCGGAAGAGGAGGAGACGGGGCGGCACCGGGGCTGACGCTGCAGACACATCACTGGCAGTGAAAGGTAAGATTCCTTATCACTACCAGTTTTGTGCCGAATAACTACACCTTTTATGGTGTAGTTATTCGGTGTGAAAGCCGGCAGCAATCGCACAGTGGAGGTGCGATCACTGCCGGATATCGCAGGACTGCCCCCCGCTTCGCACCCCCGTCCCCCGTTACTGCCGGATTCTCTATCCAGGCCTTTATAATGTCTTACAGGCTGAAGTAATAAAGTGCACCCAGATTTATGCATTTTGGATGTCCTAGACACATGTTTTGAACGTGCTAGACTAGCACCCAATGTAATAAGGAGATTAGTTTATTCAAAATCATGCTCAAACAAATGCATAGCCCATAGTGCTCATCACATGTAAATTCCATGTATATGAGGCTATTAGCTCTTACCCCCAATGCAGAAAATTGCTGGGCATGCAATGCACACTTTTTAATGCAGCAAATTTAACTCAGGGCCCCAGAACTGGCATTAAATTAATCCGTGAGTCAAGAGCTCTAGAGAAATTTAAAAAAATACTCTCCTCTGTGTTTCCTCTTACGTACTTAAATCTACTGCTTGCAGTATTTAAGAATAATGATATAATGCAATGGCTTGATGAAAAAATAAAATTCTGGATGCATGATATACACGCACAATAAACATACTCCAGGCCGATTTCACTCCTTGCTATTGTGCGTGTATATCATGCGTCCAGAGTTTTTTTTTTTTGTTCATCAAGCCATTGCATTATATGACCTGAGATGTGATAAAATGGATGCTCATATTGACCATCCATTGCAATTCTGGGTGCCTGATGCGTTTGAGTACTATGGATGCACAATTATTCCCTAGCACATCATTTTATTATAGCAGCTCATTTAAATATTGCAGCAGGCACCCAGGAGACGTGGCTGTATAAATGTTAGGAAAAAGGGTGCTCAATACGAGCACCCATTTTAATGCGCATCTTATTGCATTGGCCCATTAATGTGGTGAAAGAGGAGTAGAGTGTTAGACTTCTTAAGATAGTGGGATTACATGATTGGTGAAAACCGTTGTCTGTGGGAGGTATAAATTTGGGAGGATTTGGCAGGAGTTTGCTCTTTCCTAGCTTGGAGTCTGAGTGAAAGATATCCAGGATGAATTGAACCCATTAGTTATGTGACGTTACATTGTTTACCACGTTATTTTTCCATAACTTGATTTCATGTTAGCCAGTCTCCGGCTCCCCCCCCCCCACCTTATTCCTCTTAGTCCCTTCCCCTGCCCTGTTTGCTATATTTTCTACCTTGAGTTCGGATTTAAACCGGTATGATGTAACCACTAATACCGGTATATAAAAAAAATTAAATAAAAATAAAATAAATAAATGAAGTGATCTGGAGTAGGTAGCCTGTAGATTTGTGGATCCAGGACCACCTTAATAAGGAATGGGGGGGACCTGTGTGGGATTTTTCCCTTGAGGGAAGAGACCCAAAACCATAAAGTGGAAGAAGAGTTTCCTTCCCTCAAAGAAATGTTCAGGAGTTAAGGGTGGAGAAGAGACACTTCCTCCATCACGGAAATGGCCAGGAGGAAGGAGAAAAAGATTGAGATTGTTTTCACATGAGGAAGGCCCAATGAAGGTTCATGATGAGAAGGACACTAGGGGACCTGCATGTTGCTGGATGGGAGAAGTAAAGAAACCTGACTAGAAAGTTGGATCACCTGGAATTCATGAGTAGATCCTAAGACTGAAATTTTCAGGTCCCTCTTGGATATCAGTCTGGTATTTAAAGGGAGACTGAATGTGTTTTTGGGGAGGGTTGAGATGTGAAAATATGTGTACCTAAAAGTGGGAGATGTTGGGTACATGGAACTGTAAGGAATGTAATCCATATATTCCAGTAAATTGTGTGGCAAGAAGAGTGAAAGATCTAATTTCTGTACAAGTGAAGGTTGAGTGATTGGTAATCTTCACCTTGGGGAAAGATTTGGTCTGACTGTTGCATTCCATGAATTATGAGTATTCAGTGCTGAAGTTTCCTATCCTATTGTATTCCTGTATATAGTGGCTGGATTGCAACCAGAAAAAAAAAGTTAAGAGTTTGGGTTTATCTTAGAATGGTGTGGCTCTGTTTAATGCTTTATTTATGCCAGAACTGAGGGATTTTTAGGGGCCAGGGTTCATGGAGGTAGGAGGTTGGTGTTTTCCCTATTCAGTCAAGGGAACATGAGCTACAGCTGCTGTCTTTGTTTGGGTCCACTTCAACATCTGTGTGACCTATAATTTTGAACCCAGTAAATACATTTGCGAGATGGACCCTTAACCCAATAGGGAAAACCTTCCCATCATTTTATGTGCCCTAGGGTGGGGTTATACTCAAATTTCAGCTCCAGAAAAGCACACATTTCAGTGTGTGCAAATATTTCCAATGCAAGAAAATGCATATGTTCTCTACATATTTTAAAAACACAATATTTGTATATTTTATGTGCAAAATAATTGTGACACAGTGTGAATAAACACCTAGAATTAAACTTGGAGACAGGTACATTTTAAAGTATGACTGAGAATTTGACTGATAGCTCCACCAGTTCTCCCGATCCTTCTCCTGTTCACCTAGACCCTCTAGCACTTCACCCTGAAACCCCACCAGCTCACCCACACTTCCCACCCCAAAACTGTCAACAACAGACAAGGTGGATTTCATTAGAGTGAGTCAATTAGCAAGGATAAAAGTGTAATAATGTTTGCTAATGTATAAGCATGCCTCTCTTAGAAAACAGCAACCTCTGGGAGCACTTCTGAACCCCATCCCAGAACGCTCCTACACCATTCCTTTCTTCCCCAGTAAAACGTCTGCAAGAAACTGAAGATACACACATATTCTCCACATGTATAAAATAGCATGTACTTGCATGGGTTTAGGCTATTTTAACACGCAGAACCCCTTTGAAAATTCACTCAACAGGTATGAAAGTTAGGCTACCTGCATCATCTGACCCATGAACAGGGAGAAATTTTGAGACAGAGTTGATTTGTTGTGACCTGGAATTTTGGTTGACAGGATCAAGGCATCTAGCATTTACTGTTAGCTTCGTGGACCATTGGGCCGATCGGAACCGGAGAGTGGAGCGCTGTGAGGATTCGCAGCAGCGGCCCAACCGGGAGGCGGCAGAAGCTGACTCGTGGATGACTTGGAGAAGAAGGCACGGAGGGCCCTATGCGACCAAGGGCTCGAGAGAGAAATGAAGAGAAGAGAAGAGAAGACTGACCTGGTGGAAGGAGATCTTCACCCTGGAAGCCGGTACTCCCCCGAGAGGAGCTCGTAAGAGTCCGGCCGCTGGGACTTAGGCGATTCACCCTGGAAGCCGGCGTCCCCCCAGGAGGAGCCCGTAGGGACCCGGCCGCTGGGACTTAGGAGAATCCTCGGAGAAGGGGTCGTCGCTCACCAGGCCAGGGTCGAATACCAGAGGGATGCCGTCAGCCAGTCCGGGTCAGAAGTCAGAGAATAACCGTCAGCCAATCCAAGTCAGAGCCAGAGAATCAGGAGACGAGCAGGAACATAGCAACTGGGAGCAGGAAGCAGAAGCACCTGGGAACCTCGTTGCAAGGCCCTGAGGGAGTCCGGATGCAGGGTATAAATACCCTGAGGGCGTCTGACGTCATCCAAGGCTGGCCTGCCGGTTTCCTGCGCTGCCCCTTTAAATGAGAGCCCCAGCCGCGCGCGAGCGCCTAGGGGGCGGAGTCAGCCGCGTCCAGACGCCGGCTGCTCCGTCGGAGCGGAGGCACGGCGGTAGAAGCAGGGGCAGGCCCAGCCGCAGCGGCAGAGCGTCGGGGGAGGCGCGGCAAGGGTCCCCGGAGGCCGGAGGGGGACAGGGAAGGCCCGCAGGACCGCGAAGGTAGGCGGCATGGCCGGAGCCGACCCGAGGCCGCAACATTTAATCCAAGCAGCACATAGACAGAAAGAAATCAATTTTAAATTAAAGCAAAAACCAGCCCATTCGTTCATAATGTGCCATGTTCTTTCTTTTTTTCACAAAGGTTTCCTTTCATTATTCATTTCTTTTTAAGCAAAATAGTCTGTTCTTAAGAAGATGTCTCATATGGCAGTTTTGTCACTACTAAGTGTTTATGCAAAACTGTAGTTTGTAAGCTGACAAATATTCATGAAGTTTAGCTGCTTCAAAGTATGCGACATGGTGCTCTGTTTGACTTGGATAATTTACTGCTTCTTTGGCCCATGAGAACGGGATTTTTAGCAATGTCTGTCTAGAGTTGAAGTAACAGAGAAGAAATAAATTCTGTCATTTCTCATGAAAGTAACCAAGTCCATGAGAGGGAAACCAGAAGCTTTATCATCACCATCACCATCATATTTATGACACATCTTTCCACCAGGAAAGCTCAAAGTGAGCTACAGTTAAGCAACAGTCAGTAGGGAGATGGATTTTTTTTTTTTTTTGGGGGGGGGGTTGTATTTGTTTCATTTCAATTTTTGTGCACTAAATCAAAATAGTACACACTCTTTCAATTTAGTGAAATAGTGTGCATTAAGTTGAAATTAGTGTGCATTATAAAAATTCAGTATACAACATAATGAAACAAAATGGAAAAAAAATTGGAACCCCCCCCCCCCCTCTCAAAAGAAACAAAAAATGAATTTTGGGCTGCATATCCCTAATAGAGTATTCGGCAGGTTCAGAGTGGTATGAATAGTATAAATGGTGGTGGTGGAGGAATTTAGAATTAATGGCAAGGACTGAAAGTTGATTAGAAAAGCCAGGCTTTTACCAGTTTTATGAACATTAGGCAGTCAGGGGCAAGCCTGATGAGAGGGGGAAAGGAATTCCAAAATGTTAGAGCAGAGCCTCAAAACTCCATAGGCAATGGCATCACCAGACAGGCCTGAGGTATTGTTAGGGAAAGCAGGGTATGAGGGACTTGCTGAGGCAGGTTGGAGTCAGTTCTTTGAAAGATTTCTAAATCAGGGTCAGGATCTTGAATTAATTGTGATAGTGCATTGGAAGCCAGTATAAGCTTTTCAAGATGGGAATTATTCAGTCTCATTTGTGCACCCTCATTATCATGCAAACTGTAGCATTTTGTACAAGCTGCAGGTGGTTTAGGATTTTGAGAGAGAATAGAGAAGAAATTCTTCAGCAATTCATGAAATTGGAAATTCCAGCTTAACTCCATCATCTTAATATAAATAGAAGTCAGTATGAGGAGAAGTAATTATCATGGGAATAGCAAATAAGACTCTAAGGCATATATGTACTAAAAGTTTATCATATGATAAATGCAACACCCTAGATATTAAGGGCTATCAAGCCTATTAAGACTTGACAAATGGGATGCTGTAAATGAGAAATAATGAAGCAATTGTGCGTTCCCACAGTGTATATTAAACATGATAAAACAAAATGCAGCTATATATTGTGCAACCCTAGCTCTTTGTTACCCAGAGAACAGCCAGAGTTCTTGTTGATAGGGAGGGGTGACCGGCCTAGCACCTACCAGCCAACCACGAGGCGCTGACCCGAGGCCCGCGAGCCCCCCAAAGCCCACGATTGAACCGACAGGCCCTCTTCCGACCGCCGAAGCCGCTGCCCATGGATCCCGACATCATTGGACGCAACGAGGGACAAACTTACAAGGCCGGCCGGTGAGCCGTAGGCACCACGCGCCAGGCGTCGTGCACTGAAGAAGCGCGACTAAGGGGCCTGCCCCTTAGTGTGCCCCTTTGTGCTGCACCAGAGCCACCAACGAAACGCCGCGGGACTGCTCCCTCCTCTCTGAGAAGATCACTATCAGCAATGACTCTGCTTGCTCAAGAAGATACCGCCTCACCAGCCACTCTCAACCAAACCTCCTCCTTCAATTCCTAAATCCACTTTCATCCAAACCCACCACTCAAACATCCAAACCAGCCACACCACCACATCATATCGAACCTCGAGGGACACCCCCTCCACAGAACCTACACACCACCACAACACCATCCACACCCCCAACAGCACCATGCATATCTACCACAAACTACCTCCACAAAACTGCAACTGCACTTCAAATAGAAGATACTTCCTCCCCCCTCACTCAAGATGCCTCACTACCATCCCCACCAACCCCAACTCCCACCTGACAACACTCTCAATCTTAACACTATTTCTCATCAACACCCAATCCATCTCCTAGAAAATCACCATCCTACATGACCTCCTAACAGATCACCACCCAGACATCCTATGCGTCACTGAATCATGGCTCAAAAAATCAGCACAGCCTTAATCAACCAGCTTCCCCACTCAACATACAACATCTTTTCTATACCTAGACAAAAAAAAGGAGGTGGACTCCTACTCATGGCCCTCAAAAAATTCAATCTCACATGCATCCCCATCAACTCTTCACCCCCCCCCCCCCCCTGGAAATAGGTCTCTTTAAATCCACAAGCCTCCAGATACTCCTTATATACGCCCCACCAAAATGTCTAGATCTTAACTTATCCACCCTCATTCAAACCATCTCCTCTCAAATCAACATGGACCTGCCTGCAATTGTATTAGGAGACTTCAACCTCCATATGGACTTTACCCTCCTCCCCCCTCAATGCAAACTCCTCCTACAAACCATGGCTGCAATGGGTTTCACTCAAATTATCAACACACTGACCAAAACATCAGGTCATACCCTCGACCTGATATTCATCAACGACAAAATATCATCCCCTAACATCCCACCCACGACCACTAACATCCCATGGTCTGACCACAATCATTCAGACCACACTACAACCAAAAACCAACTACACAGAATACAATAAATCCAAAAAATACATCAAATTCCATAAACTTTGTTCAAGCAAAGACCTAACAGAAGCCCTCCCCAAGGCCTTAAAAAACCTTGACCTCAACAATCCTAACACAGCCATGAACAACAATGAAATTTCCAGAACCATATGCCCAATCATCTCCAAAGCAATCAACATCAATAATCCCCACAATACATCATGGTACAATTCTGACCTGAAAAACACAAAAAGACTACTCAGACAAGCTGAGAAAACCTGGAGAAGACATCCCACCCTACCCCACCTCGACAGATATAGAACACTACTCTACATCTACAACATTGACAACAATAAAGCCAAAAGAGAATACTATGGAAAGAAAATCCACCAACACCAATACAACCCTAGAGCACTATTCAAACTCATCTCCAAAATGATGCAACCCAACCACCACTCATCCACAACAGGAAACTCTACAATGACATGCGAAGAACTTGCCCATTTCTTCTCAGATAAAATAACAAAGCTCATAGCATCCAACCCCCACACAAACAAGGAAATCCCAATCCCACTCAATACAATGCTCCCCACCTGGTCCAATTTCGAACTTATTGCCTGAACAGAAGTCAAAAAAATCATTCAAAAAACAAACCTTGCCATCTACCCCCTTGACCCCATCCCTGTCAAAACTCTCAAACTCATCCCTGATCTCATCGACAAACCCATTGCCTGCATAATCAACACATCACTTGAACAAGGCATCTTCCCCGAAGCCCTAAAATGTGCTGCAATCAAACCCACCCTCAAAAAACCCCAACTGAACACTACTGACCCAGCCAATTACAGACCCATCAAATCTGTCATTCATATCAAAGATCCTGGAAAAACATGTGAATCTCCAACTCAGAACACCTGGAAACCCACAATATTCTGTACCCAAATCAACATGGATTCAGGAAATCCCTCAGCATTGAGACTCTCCTTCTATCTCTCACAGACACAGTTCTAAGAGGCATCGACGCTGGCCACTCTTACCTCTTGATACTACTAGACATCTCTGCCGCTTTCGACACCATCAATCATAACACACTACTCACCCGACTAAAGGAGATCGGACTAGGTGAAAACACCATAAAAAGGTTTGGCTCCTACCTATCTAACAGATCCTACAAAGTACATCTCAACAACAATGAATCAAAACAATTCCCTCTCCTCCATGGCATACCACATGGATCCTCACTCTCCTCCACCCTTTTCAACATATATATGCTTCCCCTCTGCAAACTCCTCTCTAGCCTAGATCTCCCGTACTACATCTACACAGATGATGTCCAGATACTACTACTCCCCATCAAAGAAAACATTCCAAACACCCTATCCTTATGGGAAACCCTCTCCCTCCAAATAAAAATCCTCCTCACCCAGATGCCACTCACACTCAACCACAAAAAAACAGAAATTCTATACATATCAAACAAACCCCCTACAAAGACCAACCAAGAACTGTTGTACACCCAACCAAACAATCAATGCACCACTGAAGTAAAAGACCTTGGCATCACACTGGACTCCGAACTCAATCTTAAAAAGCACATCAACACAATTATCAAAGAGGGCTATTTCAAACTTCAAGTCCTTAAAAAGCTCAAACCGCTACTCTTCACTCACGACTATCGAACAGTACTCCAATCCCTCATACTTTCCAAACTGGACTACTGTAACTCTCTGCTCCTCAGATTCCCTGCATCCTCCACCAAACCCCTCCAACTCCTGCAAAATGCAGCAGCCAGATCTCTCACAAACAGCAAGCACTCCTCACATATCACACCATACTGAAAGAACTCTACTGGCTCCCCATAACCTTCAGAAAACAATACAAAATCCTAGCACTCCTGCATAAAACCATCAACAAAAACAAACTCAAATGGTTAAAGGACACCCTCCACCATCATGACTCCCAGAGAAACCTCCGATCCCAAAACACCGGCCTGCTCTCCATCCCTCACACAAAATTAGCTCACCTCACCACAACCAGAAAACGATCAATTTCAGTTGCAGGCCCCTCCCTATGGAACAAGCTCCCTGCTCAACTAAGACTGGAACCCTCTACCCAGTCATTAAAAAAAACCCCTGAAAACCTGGTTATTCCAAAAAGCCTATCCACCTACAACCAAATTCACCCACTCAACCTCTCCCACTTCACTCCTCTTCCCCTCCCCTCCCCACCCCTTCCACCCCCTCCCTGTGATAAATCATCCATGCTTAATAATGCTTGATATAATTATATACCTGTAAAATTAGTTATCATGTTACAATGCTTATAATGTTTGTTGCAAAGTTGCTATCTATTAATTTTCACCTTAACACTAAGTTATAATGTTATCTGTGTTACAATGTATCGCTGCTAAGACACATTAGTCTTACCAGTTTGACACGAGTTAAAATGTAAACCGATGTGATATTGCCTAATGAATGTCGGTATATAAAAACAAACAAATAAATAAATAAATACCAGTCTCTAGCATCCTTCTGTGGTTTGTAGGCTCCTTATACCACTACAGTACACTTGCACAATCAGGAACAGGACATAAAACAAAGTTTCTTTTACTTGATAAAAGTGGCATGACCTCTCTCTCTCTCTCTTTCCGTTTCTTCTGATACTCCAAAATTAATGGACAGGGTTCAGCACTGAGGAACATTACTTCAAAAAGAAAGTCATTCCTTTTCTATAACAAACCTTGATACTGATGCATTTACTCCAAACACAGTCCTCACAGCAAGGGTCCTCTGCAAATATTGCTAATAACAATATTAAAATCAAGGAAACATTAACAATAACCTATGCTGATTAGGAATGACCAAAGACATATTTGGATAAATTACATCTAAAATAATCAGGTGCTTCACCTCTTTGGGCCTTAAAAATCAATATAAAAATTTCAAATTTTATGTGCCAATTAACAAGCAACCAACACAGTTCTCTTAAAAATGGGGATCACAGGCATACAATATATGCAACCAACGATACAATGGGCAGCCACATTCTGAATTGGTTGCAACACATGAGACAAGTAAGCTGCCAGACTTAAATGCAGAGAGTTGTAACAATCAGTTTAAGACAAAACCAATGCCTGTAGCACTGCTCTAAAATCATCACGGGCCAGCTCTGGCCTAAATCTGCACATTAATTTTAATTTAAAATTTTTGCCATCATCTTAATTTGTCCTTTCAGTGTTAACCAAGAGTCAAAAATGACTGCCAGATTCTGCACTTGTTCCACCTTTGAAAGGGATGAGTGTTACCTAGCTGGATTTTAAGTGAAGGAAGAGGCAAGTTTCGACTCACCCAGAGTATCTCAGTTTTTTCCATATTCAAAAGAAAATGATTTAATGGCATCCAACTGTTCCACCATTTTAATATAATGAGGCGGAGACTCCCATTTCCCAGAGAGCATAAACTCTGACCTCCAGAAATTCTTCTTCTCCCCTCTGTGTCTAGTCTCAGAGAAATGTAGAAGCTAGCTTATCTCTTCTAGGGCAGGCTCATATCTCCTCTCATTGATTCCCCTCTTCCAGGAGAGAGCTGAAAAATTACTCCTTTTATTTGGAGGCTCACGAATAAAATCATTCATTCTCTATACAGGCAGAACCAGATTACTGTACTTCCAAAAGGGGGTGTGCAAAATTAGAGCATTCTCTGTACCAGAGAATATTTACCCTATACTAAGGCAATGTACTCTGTCACAGGGCCAAATGGTCCCTACAATTGCATCAAATTATCACATTATCATAGAAATTGACTGTCAACCAAAGGTGTGGTGTTTTTATCTGGCTCAGAAATTATAAAAATTATAAAAATACTATTATTTTTTTTTTTACCCCAATGGGGGGCGTGGGTAGGCTATAAGCTACTTATCCAGCAGTGGAAACAGCAGGCAGTTATGGGAGAAAGAGAGAGATAGTAATTGAGATAGGGATAGAGGGAGACTGAAAGACAGGAGAGTGTCTCCTGACTGAAGCAGGCAGGAGATGAGGGAGGATGAAGATCTTGGACACTGGAGGAAATCACACAGCAAAGACCCAGAATCTTCAGGGAGAGAACAACATAGCTTAGTTTTCCCCGAAGGTAAATTCATCTGTAGACAGAGGTACATAAGCTATTACAGTTTGTATTTGGAGCAATTAAAGACAACATTGATCCTCTGGCACCCAGGTTTGTCAGACTTTCAAATTTGCTGTATTTTGTTGCTACTGGATCTTTTCAATCCACTGTAAGGATGTACACAGAAAAATGTTTTGGTTTGGCCTGTTTATTGATTTCTTTCAGCTTAGTGATTCATTTCCTTTGGTTTGGATCCCAAAATATATTTTATTCATTCATTCATTTGTTTTCCATTAAATGGTGAAAGCAATGAATCTTACAGGATTTTCTATACAAGTTTAATGAAACTTGAAGGCAGGCATCAGCAACAGAAGGAAGAGCCCCCCCCCCCCCCCCCCCCAAGACAAAAAGAGACGAGACAAGCAACAACAGTAGCATAAATAGCCCAAGGCACAATGAAAGGGCAAAGTAGTACCTGCAGTGTCAAGAATGGCCTGAGGCCTAGAAATATAGGCAAAACAATTATGAAAGATTACAGCTGCATGCAGTTTGAGTGTATCTCAATGTAATTCTAAGTGTTTGTGTGCTAGGAAGGAAGATTGTGGGTTTAAATTAATTGTGTGTGCTTTGCTCTGAGAAGGTGTGAGAGCTGGTTCCTGGACATAATCAGTGGCATTTAATTTGAAAATGTGTTAATGCAAGTATTGTTAGAGTCAGGAAGAGAGATTAGTTGAGAGGGACAATTTGTTAAACTATTTGAAGAATGATAGGCATGTGGAGTTCCAGACTTCTTGTTAGAGATGTATATTCATTTAAAATGAATGTGGCATCACAAATGAATAGCTGCCATTTGTTTCATTTGTAAGGTCTATGAAACAAATGGGGACCATACCATGAATTAAACATTTACTATTAATTTCATTTGTTTCATTCTTTATTCATTTTTATGGTCCATTGAAGTCTATGGGTCATAGGAGTCAATGGGAAACAGAACAGGTGCTCTTAGAAAGTTTAATTAAGTAGCTAAAGCAGCCAGCCTTTTCTTGTGAGTCATGTTTGACCTTACTGCTTTCTCAGAGCCTGGGAAGAACATGTTGGCAAGGAGACCACCTCAGAACATATTACACTGAATCATTTTCCAATCCAACCTATCGCTGTCCCTCATAATCAGTGACACTGATCTCCAAGTCTAAGCATGTGTGAGAAGTACTCTCTATGTAAAGTGTTCATTTCTTCTGTAGCAATATTGTTGGAAGGAAGCAGTTTCTTTCTCTCACAGTGTTTTGGCTGCTGCTAGTCACTGCAGTGCTGATCTCACCCGCTGAGCAGAGAAAGAAAGACTGTGCCAGTTAGGACATTAATTTGCAGCTAATTTTTCTCCCCTTGAGGATGGTGCAGGCAGGATCTATGTATGGGTGGGATAGTATGGGGAAAGTTGTAATGGACCAGGGATACCAGTATAAAGTGTTTTTTTTCCTCTGGATGGGCACTGCTGCAGTAGTCCAGGCCAGTGAGGTGAGCACTGCAATGTATTAAAAAACTGCAAGCAGCATATAAGGCAGGCTGCCAGTATTTGTTCTGTGCAGCCTGTGAGCAGAGCAGTCTTAGCTGTGTACAGTAGGGGACATGCTGCCTCATACCTACTTGTCATACTGCTAATACAACCACAGGGGTCTTGCTGCCTCATGCCTACCTGCCTCATGCCTCATGCCTACCACTGCAGGAGACTTGCAGCCTCAAGCCCAGCTGTCATACTCCTAATGCCACAATATGGGACTTGCTGCCTCACACCTAACTACCATATCCATAATACTACCACTGGGGCCTTGCTGCCTTATGCTTAGCTACCATACCCAATAAGATCAAGAAAACCAGAAAATCAAGAAATGGAACAGTAAGAGTTCAGCTACAGAATAAGAAAAGCTTTTTTAATGAAGCAACCTTCACAAATAACAAGGAAACAGCTGCTGATGTCCTCTTTTGGAGCCTTTGATATTTTTCCCACACTAGTTTTCTTCTTCATTAGTTATATTGGGGATTTTGACCCCAGAACAAAAATGTAAAAAAAAAAGACTGGAAAAAAACAAACCATACTCATTAGAAGCTATTGCTTATTCTGAATGTGATTATAGTTGTATTCAGAAAGCTCATTTCACAAGAAAATCCAAATTACATCCTGCAGCTAGATCAAGTTCAAACAGAAAATCTGAAAATCAAGAAATGGAACAGTAACAAGTACATTTTAAAAGGACCGCACGCGTAAGATTGGGGAGTTACGCACATGGCCGGGCCTTGCGTGCGCTGTGCACATTTTAAAAAGGGCCCGGCCACGCGTGTAAACCCTGTTATATGCTGGGCCCAAAGAAATGGGTGGGCCAGGGGCATAGTCTTGGCGGGGGGAAGCCGGGATAGTGCCAATCAACACTGACCCAGGGAAGCACGCGCTGGCAACCGGCTGATGCGTGGAAATTACTTCTGTTCCAGAAGAGCAGTAAGTATGAAAATAAAAAATTTGGGGCTAGTTAGGGTAGATTTAGGGGGTGGGGAGGAGAGGGGAAGAGGGAGATAGGGGTAGGGAAGTTCCCTCTGAATCTGCTCCTTAATTGGAGTGGACTGGGAGGGAACTGGGGACTGGCTGATCATGTCACCGCACATAGGTTATAAAATTTCTCCCCTGCACACATGAGTCACAAGGTGCACACACATGCGCACGCGGGCATCGGATTTTAACATGCACACTGGCACACGCATGTTATAAAATCGGTGCATCCATGTGTGTATGCCAGGAACCGTGTGCACATAGATGCACGTGGTCTAAAAATCGACCCCTAAGGGTTCAGCTACAGAATAAGAAAAGTTTTCTTAATGAAGCAACTCTCACAAATTACCAGGAAACAGTTGCTGATGCCTTTGATATTTTTCCCACACTAGCTTTCTTCTTTAGCAATACTAGGGTATTTTGACCCCAGTACAAAAATGTGAAAAAAAGACTGAAAAACCAAACCACACTCATTAGAAGCTATTCTTGTTCTGAATGTGATTACAGTTTTATTTGAATAGCTCATTTTACAAGAAAATACAAATTACATCCAGCAGGTAGATCAAGTTCAAACAGGGAATGTAATAAATGCTTATATCCAGAAAATGATATCACAATTCATGCTGTTGTACTGAATCTGACAATTGGCCAACTATCATTTTGTGTTACAATCACTGCTTCTGAATGGCTTAGACTATTACAATTCACTGGTTTGCTAGTTTATTCCATCAAAGTGATACAAATAGTTCAAAATCCACCAACAAGAATACTATCTGTTAGTAAATTACATGATCAGATCACTCTTGAATTGTGATCACTTCATTAGTTGGCAGTACAATATCACATTCATTATAGTTTTTGTTCTCATTCACAAATTACTAAACAATGAAATTGTGCTTGGGCTTTCCTTGATCCGGCAGCTGTACAGACTTCAAAGAGCTCTGCACTCAGTCAATGAAATGCTGCTTGACGTTTCTTCACCAAAGGTGGCACAGCTATTAATAAGTAGAGACAGGGGTGTCTCTGTTGCCTATTTGTGTATATGGAATGTATTTCCTGAATAATTATATACTAACAGTTGCTCAAAATACTTCCAAAAAACTGTAAAGGCTCATCTGTTTATTAAGACCTTTGAAATACAATCATGAGCCCAACAAGACCCTGCTCTCAATTTTGACTTAGCACAACTGTGTTGTGTGTTTACTGTACATTTTCGGGAAAATTTTAAATGGGCCACATGCATAAAAAACGGGAGTTACTTGCGTGGCCGGGCCTTGTGCACTCTGTGCACATTTCAAAGGGACCCAGCCACGCGCATAACCCCTGTTACACACAGAAGTGCCAGGCCCAAGGAAAGGGGCAGTCCGGGGGGTGGGGAGGGGCTGGAGCTGGCTGGTACAGCGGCCATTTGAAGTATTTAGCTCGTTTATTCGCTCGCGCAAAGTTATAAAACGGGTGTATAAACGAGCTAAATACTCCGATCGGCAAGCCTTATTGACATACAAATCTAAAAAGCAAGAACCTGGGTTAGTTGTGTGTTGAAACATACCACAGCATTTTCAGCTATTTCCAAAGCCATTCGAATACATTGGCATATATTGAGTATTCATGAAATTTTTCAAGAACCTCCTCTAATTGTGACTTTGAAGGGAAGTAACATTAGAGATCGTTTAGTACACGCACAAGCACGTGAATATAAAGAACAGGATAATATTGGACATTTCAAATGTGGTCAGTGTAGTCATTGCTATAATTGTGTTGAAGGTCACGTCTGAAAAGATCCAATATCGGGGTATAGAGTAACACGGAAATCGCATACCACCTGTAACTCCAGTTATGTGATATATGCTTTATCCTGTGATTGTCCTAAGGTATATATTGGAGAACAACCCGAAATATGAGAACAAGATTGAATGAGCATAAATCTCGGCTACATACCCAGACTTTAACGGCTCCAATAGTAGCCCATTGTGTTCAATATGGACATTCTTTCACACAACTTAAATGGACTATCACTAACCAAATGCTGACCAACTCACGCGGTGGGGATCGTATATGTCTGTTGAATTTAAGAGAAGCTTACTGGATTTTTATATTGGGCACACAATCCACGAAGGGTTTAAATGAGGAACTAGAGTGGAATACTATAATCTAGTTCAGTGCATATGAGAATACAGGTTTGTTAAGGGGGTTTACACATTAAGTAAGTAGAAATCCATGTTAACATATCCCATAAATGGTGCGTCAATACGTCATTTGACGCTGATTAGGATTGGTTAGATTGTAAGCATGAGGTATGGATAAAAGCATCATGTTCACCAGGACATTTAAATTAAGATGGCGACCAGATCACTGGTGGATTAAGAGCAGAGAAAACGCCAGCTAATATCAATCTTTGGACCAACACGTCCTGTCCCCTGATGAAGAATTAAATATTCGAAACAAGGCCCTGTTGGGACATTCAGGTGGACGGAACATTGATTTGGACTTAAATTCACGAAGATACATGCAGATAAGTTCAAAGGAAATGTGCTCCGTATAAAAATGTTTAACATGTGAGACTATCACATATCGGCGTTTCTTGAGAAAAATTTAATGTTTTGCTATGTAAAATATAAACAGAGAATATACTAAGTTTTTAGAGTCACGACATCAACACACAAAAGAAATATATATAAAAAGGCAATTCACAGGTCGGAGGAGGTCGGTTTATGATTAAACTACTATACACTGCTGGATGCGGTGATATAAAGAGATTGTATGAAACCTTCCTCTTCTTTCCTAAAAATTTTTATTTTGGTAAAAGATGATTTTGTGAAAAACTGCTCTCAGTTGTGAGAGATTGAAAGTTACTTCATAATTTGGAGAGATTTCTCTCATTAAAACACTTTTGAAACTTTAAGAGGGCATAATTAGTTTAACAGAGGTGATATCGTGTTTATTTATCAATAGAATGATTGGCATCTCCTATGCCGCTCTGCCTTGCTGCCATGTCCCAGACCTTACACGTTAAGGTGTTCCTGCCACTCTGGAGAATTGCTCTGCACCTCTCATATTGCTTTGGTGTTTTGATTCCACTCTTTGTGCTGCTTGATCCCAACATATTGTTTGTTTTTTTTCCCTGCCATCTGTTCTGCTGCATTCCCCTTCATTGTACCTTAGCTTGCTGATGGCACTTTTGATGCCTCTTTGCCGCTTGTGCTGCCATCAAGGGTTCATGCCATTGGTGCCCTCTTTTGGAGCTTTGGATGATGTTCACATACGAGCTTTCTTCTTTGCACCTCTGATGGAGTCTTGGAGAATTTCTGCCAATGCTGCTACCCCTTTAACCCTTTATGGAGCCTTAGGCTATTTATGCCACTTTTGGTGCCACTTTGCCCCAGTCTAGGTACCTTGGAGTGTGTCCCGTCCCCCCCCCCTTCTGATGATGTCTTCCTCCAAGTTTCATGAGAACTGACAAGAAAACCCCAATTCTGGAGCCCAAAATAGGCTGCAATGGTTCCCCCATGGACTTTAATGGCAAATGAAAAAAATAAATAAAATGGATGCACAAATATTTTTCCTTGTTTTGAAATTATTGAAATGAATTTAGATCACCTCAAAATGAGTGAATAAAAAAAATGTTTTTCTTCTGCACATCCCTACTTTTTGTTTTTGTTTAGTTTTCTTTCATTTCAAGTCTTTTTTTCCATTTTTTGGTTACTTTAATATTTTTGGAGGGGTTCAGTTTCTTTGCCAAACTAAAAAAAAACAAAAAAGAAAATCCAAAACCAAGAAATGAAGTGCTTTAAAAAAATAGGCCTCCAACAGTCCAGGAATCACATTCCCATCCTGCCACAATTTAACCCAGGGCTTGGGACCTCTCCAATCCTCTCTGATCCCCACTCCCACCACAAAACTGAGTCAGACCAGGCTGGTCCCCTCTCATCTCCATTGCAAAATGCGGGGCCAGGGATATCCCACTCCAGCCCTCACTTACCCCCTTCCCATGACATAGTGAGGGCAAAGGTAGCGCCGGCGCCATTTTGAATAATGGCAATACGGCCCGAGTGCAGGAGGTCGCTCCCGGACCCCCGCTGAACTTTTGGCAAGTCTTGTGGGGGTCAGGAGGCCCCCCCAAGCTGGCCAAAAGTCCCTGGGGGTCCAGCGGGGGTCTGGGAACGATCTCCTGCACTCGGGCCGTATTGCCAATATTCAAAATGGCGCCGGCGCTACCTTTGCCCTGTCACATGGTAAGGGCAAAGGGCCATCGGCGCCATTTTTTTTAGCGCAGCTGATGGCCTGGGAACGGGAGATCGCTGTCTGCGGCCCCCCTGGACCACCAGGTATGTGTAAAAAGTTTTGGGGGGGTCGGGAAAGTGGGGGAGGCTAAGGGGGTAATTTTAAAGGGTCGGGTGGGGTTTTTTTTATCGGGCCATCGGCGCCATTTATATTAGTGGCAGCCAAAATGGTGCCGATGGCCCGAGAGCGGGAGATCGCGCCGGGACCCCCCCACTGGACCACCAGGTAATTTAAAACATTTTGGGGGGGTTCGGGAGGGTGGGGGATTTGTTTTAAAGGGTCAGGGTAGGTTTAGGGGTTGTTTTAGTGTGCCGGTTTTCCCGCCCTCCCCCGATTTACGATTTTTCACGATAAATCGAGGGAATTTTTATTGTATCGCGACTCTAACGATTTTTGACGATTTAAAAATTATCTGATGATTTTTTTAAATCATCAAAAAACGATTCACATCCCTAGTAGTGGCCAGGTAGCAGCTCCTTAACCCCAGCATATTTTAATGGGGAGACCAGGAGGGGTCTGGCCTGGCCTGGGTTAGATTTGTGGGGATAGTAGGGGCCGAGGGAGGACCCAGATATGCCTCAAGACTCTCAGCTAGGTAGACCTATGGGTTACATTGTGGCAAGGCAGGAGGGTGATTCCTGGGCTATGGGAAGCACTTTTTTTCTTCTAAACAAATTAAAAAATACCTGAAGATTTTGGGGCATTTTTATAGGAGGCCATTTTTGGTTTGTTACATTTGCAATGAACCAAAAATGGCTTCATTTGTCTTCGATTTTGCATTTGTTTGAAATGAATTCATGTTTCTACTGAATGACTTACTAAGAGGACTTTGTTTTAAAGTAGTTTGGAGTAACTGCCTTAGCAGCATATACTGTATATCTAGAAAGGCAAGAACTGAGTACCAATCAGTCCTGAGAGAGTACAGATAGCAAAATCAGTTTCTGCTGGTAGGTGGTTAGGATTTGGGAATATTGACTTATTGGGGGAAGTTTTTAAATCTTATAAAATATTTTATTTGCAGGTTGAACTATTATTGTGCATGAATATTGTGTGCTAGGAGAGAAGAATGTAAGTTTGAATTAATCCTATGTATAGACTGAAGCCTACGTTTTATTCTGTGTACACCTTTGTGTGCTGGGAAGGAAGTTTATGAGTTTTAATTAATTATAGGGATGTGAATCGTTTTTCAACGATTAAAATTATCGTCCGATTATGTTAATATCGTCTTGAATCGTTATAGAACACGATACAATAGAAATTCTAACGATTTATCGTTAAAAATCGTTAAATCGTGTTAGTGCGCACTAACGGGAGTTAGTGCACACTAACTCCCAGTTAGTGTGCACTAACTCGATTTAGTGCGCACTAACTGAAAATGATACAAATAAACACTTTCCAGGTCACTGAAGGTCAGTTAGGAATGAATATGTGTTCCTATTGGCTGGCTGCCCTCTTATCTATTGATGTTACCAAGGTTACCACTGAGGTGATGGTGGGGGGATGGGAAATGGAACTGGAAACTAACGAACACCAACAGAAAATGAAACAAAGTGTTCACACTTCCCAGGTCAGTAAAGGTCACTTAGGAATGAATATGTATGTATTCCTATTGGCTGGCTGTGCTCTTATCTATTGATGTTACCAAGGCTAACACTGAGGTAATGGTTGGGGGGATGTGAAATGGAAACATTTGGAAGCTTGACAAAAAAAGTAATGTAATGATCAGCACTCACGTGACTAGAACTTGTTTGTTTATTATTTTTGTTAGCAGGCACCTGAAATGCTAGTGCATGTTGAATTTGCCAATCACTGTGCATTTTAGAAAGGTGGTCCTGGCTGGAACTGTACACAGTTCAAATATATGTAATTGATTGTTGGTAAGTGTATTTTTTAAGTAGCCACACTGGCACCAGTATGTTTACTTTTCCTCCTACTTAACTCACTAGCTCAGCTTTGTAAGAAGGGCTTCTCTGCTTGTGTGTTGCTTTTGTTTGGTGTGAGGAGAGCAGAAACATCAGATCTTTATTCAATCTACTACAGTCATCTCTTACAGTGCCCTATCCCTATTAATACCAGGAGTGTTGTGATCTTCCTGCACACACAGTGCCCTAACCCTGGCACCAGGGGTGTTGTGATTTTCCTGCACACAGTGCCCTAACCCTGGCACCAGGGGTGTTGTGATCTTCCTGCACACACAGTGCCCTAACCCTGGCACCAGGGGTGTTGTGATCTTCCTGCACACACAGTGCCCTAACCCTGGCACCAGGGGTGTTGTGATTTTCCTGCACACAGTGCCCTAACCCTGGCACCAGGGGTGTTGTGATCTTCCTGCACACAGTGCCCTAACCCTGGCACCAGGGGTGTTGTGATCTTCCTGCACACAGTGCCCTAACCCTATTAATACCAGGACTGTTGTGATCTTCCTGCACACAGTGCCCTAAACCTGGCACCAGGGGTGTTGTGATCTTCCTGCACACACAGTGCCCTAACCCTGGCACCAGGGGTGTTGTGATCTTCCTGCACACACAGTGCCCTAACCCTGGCACCAGGGGTGTTGTGATCTTCCTGCACACAGTGCCCTAACCCTGGCACCAGGGGTGTTGGGATCTTCCTGCACACAGTGCCCTATCCCTATTAATACCAGGAGTGTTGTGATCTTCCTGCACACACAGTGCCCTAACCCTGGCACCAGGGGTGTTGTGATCTTCCTGCACACAGTGTCCTAACCCTGGCACCAGGGGTGTTGTGATCTTCCTGCACACAGTGCCCTAACCCTGATACCAGTCTGAGACAGCTCCCTCCCTACATTACTAGTGAGAGGCTGGCTTCACAGACAGGGGGGAGCTGCCTGACCCTCACTCCTGACTTCCCCCATGTCCCAGCTAGTGAATGGTGTGTGGGTGAGGGGGGGGGGGGAGGATGGTGAAGTCTGAGACAGCTCCCTCCCTGCATTACTAGTGAGAGGCTGGCTTCACAGACAGGGGGGAGCTGCCTGACCCTCACTCCTGACTTCCCCCATGTCCCAGCTAGTGAATGGTGTGTGGGTGAGGGGGGGGGGAGGATGGTGAAGTCTGAGACAGCTCCCTCCCTGCATTACTAGTGAGAGGCTGGCTTCACAGACAGGGGGGAGCTGCCTGACCCTCACTCCTGACTTCCCCCATGTCCCAGCTAGTGAATGGTGTGTGGGTGAGGGGGGGGGGGGGGAGGATGGTGAAGTCTGAGACAGCTCCCTCCCTGCATTACTAGTGAGAGGCGGGCTTCACAGACAGGGGGGAGCTGCCTGACCCTCACTCCTGACTTCCCCCATGTCCCAGCTAGTGAATGGTGTGTGGGTGAGGGGGGGAGGGGAGGAGGATGGTGAAGTCTGAGACAGCTCCCTCCCTGCATTACTAGTGAGAGGCTGGCTTCACAGACAGGGGGGAGCTGCCTGACCCTCACTCCTGACTTCCCCCATGTCCCAGCTAGTGAATGGTGTGTGGGTGAGGGGGGGGGGGGAAGGATGGTGAAGTCTGAGACAGCTCCCTCCCTGCATTACTAGCGAGAGGCTGGCTTCACAGACAGGGGGGAGCTGCCTGACCCTCACTCCTGACTTCCCCCATGTCCCAGCTAGTGAATGGTGTGTGGGTGAGGGGGGGGGGGGGGAGGAGGATGGTGAAGTCTGAGACAGCTCCCTCCCTGCATTACTAGTGAGAGGCTGGCTTCACAGACAGGGGGGAGCTGCCTGACCCTCACTCCTGACTTCCCCCATGTCCCAGCTAGTGAATGGTGTGTGGTTGAGGGGGGGGGGGGGGGGAGGAGGATGGTGAAGTCTGAGACAGCTCCCTCCCTGCATTACTAGTGAGAGGCTGGCTTCACAGACAGGGGGGAGCTGCCTGACCCTCACTCCTGACTTACCCCATGTCCCAGATAGTGAATGGTGTGTGGGTGAGGGGGGGGGGGAGGATGGTGAAGTCTGAGACAGCTCCCTCCCTGCATTACTAGTGAGAGGCTGGCTTCACAGACAGGGGGGAGCTGCCTGACCCTCACTCCTGACTTCCCCCATGTCCCAGCTAGTGAATGGTGTGTGGGGGGGGGGGGGGGGGGAGGATGGTGAAGTCTGAGACAGCTCCCTCCCTGCATTACTAGTGAGAGGCTGGCTTCAGAGACAGGGGGGAGCTGCCTGACCCTCACTCCTGACTTCCCCCATGTCCCAGCTAGTGAATGGTGTGTGGGTGAGGGGGGGGGGGGGGGAGGAGGATGGTGAAGTCTGAGACAGCTCCCTCCCTGCATTACTAGTGAGAGGCTGGCTTTACAGACAGGGGGGAGCTGCCTGACCCTCACTCCTGACTTCCCCCATCTCTAGAGACCTGCCTTATCACCAAACTGGAGTCAGTGTGTGCAGTAAAGGAGACCTGCCTTGTCCCCACCCAAGCTGGAGTCAGTGTGTGCGCATATGATAATGCAATGCACAGGAAGCAATGAGGTGACTGCAGGAGTAGTGCACTGGCTGCCTACCTAGGCTTGAATATATTAATGCTGCAGTACTAATACAAATAAATTATAATTCTGCTAAACTGCCACTAGCCTCACCAGTTACACTAGCCAAGTAGCTTAGTCAGACATTCACCACCACCTAATAATAATGAATTATTAATTCAGTGTTATAACAAATCATTTAAAAAAAATTGAGTAGGTTAATATAAGAGATGACTGTAGTAGATTGAATAAAGATCTGATGTTTCTGCTCTCCTCACACCAAACAAAAGGAACACACAAGCAGAGAAGCCCTTCTTACAAAGCTGAGCTAGTGAGTTAAGTAGGAGGAAAAGTAAACATACTTGTGCCAGTGTGGCTACTTAAAAAATACACTTACCAACAATCAATTACATATATTGGAACTGTGTACAGTTCCAGCCAGGACCACCTTTGTAAAATGCACAGTGATTGGCAAATTCAACATGCACGTGTCTGCTAAAAAAAATAATAAACAAAGAAGTTCTAGTCACGTGAGTGCTGATCATCACATGTCAGGCTTCCAACTGTTTCCATTTCACATCCCCCCAACCATTACCTCAGTGGTAACCTTGATAACATCAATAGATAAGAGCACAGCCAGCCAATAGGAATACATATTCATTCCTAAGTGACCTTTACTGACCTGGGAAGTGTGAACACTGTTTCATTTTCTGTTGGTGTTCGTGAGTTTCCAGTTCCATTTCCCATCCCCCCAACCATCACCTCAGTGGTAACCTTGGTAACATCAATAGATAAGAGGGCTGCCAGCCAATAGGAACACATATTCATTCCTAATTGACCTTCAGTGACCTGGAAAGTGTCTATTTGTATCATTTTCAGTTAGTGTGCACTAACTCGAGTTAGTGCGCACTAATCGGAAAAAACGATTTTTAACGATTTTTCAACGAAATAATCGTGCCAAACACGATTTTCTTCTCCTGCCACACGATTTCTATCGTTAAGACGATATGGAAAACGATTCACATCTCTATTATGTATGTTTGCTGTGAGAATGTGTGAGACCTGGTTCCTGGACAAGTAATCAGTGGAGTTTGAATCCCATCTAACCTCCTCATCTCCCACTCACCCCATCATATTTTTTATATAGAGACTATTATCCCCAATTGGAGAATATTTTTTCAGGGTAAGAATTCAATTAGGCATTTACATCAAAGTGTATTAAGTAATTGACTAATTTTAATCCTATTGCTGGTCATCCACAAACTATTATACATCAAACCGAAATTTGATTAAGCATACTCAAGCCTTAAACATCTTTAAATAACTTTATCAACTCAACAGCATTAAGAAGTAGACCAAGGTCAGCAGCAAGAAGGGGGCTATCCAGTATTTTGCAGGGGGTGCCACATGTATGATTATTTGCCTGCTGGTGATAGGTTCTTTGTGTGCACCTGGTGCAAAGAGCTCCTCACTCTCAGAGTAAGTCCAATCTCTGGAAGCCAGAGTGGCAGACTGAGGAGCTGATACATACTTAGAAGTATATAGAGATTTTCAGGGCATAGTAATACAGTCCTAACTCTATTCTGGCAGCCCTGTGTGCTGCTTTGGAGGATCAAGGTTACCTAGAAGACCATCATCTTGGTGGTGCAGGAAGTGATCCTATTGCTATGACTTATCATTTCATCTTGCACTTTGTCTCTAGGGAAATGTGCTCAGGAAGAAAGAGTTAGGAATACCTTTCTAGTTGGAGATTCAATCATTAGGAATGAAGATAGCTGGGTGACTGCTGGGTGTGAGGATTGCTTAGTAACTTGCCTGCCTGGTGCAAAGATATCAGATTTCACGCTTCACCTAGAAAGGATTTTAGAGTGCTGGGGAGTAGCTGGCCTTCATGGTACATGTGGGTGCCAAAGACAAAGAAAGGTGCAAGAGAGAGGTTCTGGAAGCTAAATATAAGCTTTAGATGGGAAATTGAAAATCCAGATCCTCCAGGATTGCTTTATCAAAAATGCTTCACCTTCCACATGCCAGACCCTAGAGGCAGGCTGAGCTCCAGAATCTCAATACATAGATGAGATGATGGTGCAGGATAGATGGCTTTATATTTTATTAGTTAATTTTCAAATGGTGACCTCTAGTTAATTTCATCCATCACTAGGAATTATTTTTTAATATTTTCTTTTTTTTAAATAAAATAGTGAATTCAAAATAGGTATGTTCATACATGCAAGTAATGAGCAAATTTCAGTCCATTCATATCTGCCACTAAGACTTCCTTGTAAGCCATGACTGTTAGGAACCCCGGCCATGTGGGATTGCGACTGGGCCCCCTCACCTGCGCCAACCGGAGGCCCAGCCCTGGCCTCACCTCTCCCGGCCGCCGACTCCGCCTGTGGCCTGCTCTTGCGGGACCCCAAATGTCGCCAACTCTAGCTCCTCGTGGTCTCCTCCCTAGGTGCACACGCATGCCGAGTCATGGAATTTAAAGGCCAGCGGTGGGAAAGTTTCCCGCGGCCTGGACTGATGACATTGGGTTAGGCGGGTATTTAAACCCTGTCTCTCTGCTTTCACTTCGCTTCAGCAATGGGTCCTACTCTTCAGAAAGTGAGAATTGTCAGCATCCTTATTCCCAGTGTTCCTGACTCTGCCTTGTCCTGTTCCTGATCCCTGGTTCCAGTGTTCCTGTTCATTGCCTCTAGCCCCTGCCTTGCTCCTCATTCCTTGGATTGGTTTCTCAGTTCTGACTCCTTGCCTGGTACTTTACTCTGCTTGATTGCCACCTGCCTTTACCACTGGACTCCTCTGATGCTCCCTCCTCCCTTGTCTGCTGGTTCCACACCAGGGAAGACCTGCACTTAGGTCCTGCTGGCCTCGGTACCCAAGGGCTCAACCTGCGGGAAACAAAGTCTGGTATAGGTGAAGGTCCAGTTGGATCTTCTCTCCCAGAATTGCTGCCCGTCGCTGATGACAAGGACCTCCAGGGGCTGCCCCCTGGAGGTAACGACAACCTCGTCTCGGTTCAAGGGTCCACATTTCCAACAATGACACATACTTAAAAAAACACTCAAAAATATATAATTCAAAAAATGTCCATTCAAATGTGCCACATTCATGTTTTTTCACTCCTTTCTTACATTATACACATCTTCACTAATCCCCATTTCCAAAAGCCCCCATATATTTGTGAAGAAATGGAGAGCATAATGTAGAAGGGGGAGACCTATTCCAATAAAATGGGTTACTCTTTCACCAAGGTGAAACCCACCTGCTGTTGCTAACATTTAAAAAGGAGGTAGATCAGCTATAAAACTAGGTCATGGAAGAAAGCCAATAGTCACTCATCAGTGCATGGGTGGGTGGGAGGTATCTTTCAGGGATACTTGCAAAACAGAGCAATTAGAATATCCAGATAGAAAGGCTGTGGTAAAGAATGAAGTAGCCCAAATGAATTTAAATAAAGAGCAAACAGATATGAATAACTCCAAACTGTCTGTGTCACCTGCCAATAAGCAGGTTATGAATGTAAATAAAAAATAGGAATAAAACCATACTTTAAAAAGTCTATATGTTAATACCAAACATCTGAAAAATAAGATTGGAGTGTTAGAATATATGACACTTAATGAAGACATGGACATAATAGAATATGCTGGAAGGATGATAACCAATTAGATACTGTGATATCGGGTACAAATTATATTGATATAACAAGGTAGATCAAATCAGTGAAGAGTGGCATAGAGTCAAGAAGAAAAAAATTCTGCAAGAAACTAATTGCACTCTAGAATCCTGATGGCTATAATTTCCAAGTGTATTGGGAAAGTGTATAGTAGTGGTTGCATATGTCTGTCCATATGGCCAGGATGTTAAAACTAATACAATTATAATGGGAGATTTCAATTTCCAATATTGATTTGTTAAATGTCATATCATGACATACCAGGAGGTAAAGTTCCTTCATACAACAGCTGATCATGGGACCAACTTGTGTGTGTGTGTGGGGGGGGGCACATTACCTACTTTAGATCTAGTTCTCAGTGGAATGCATGATCCACTTTGCCATAATGATCATAATGCAATCTAATTTGACATAATCACTGAAGGGCAAATACTAAGTAAAACTATTGCAGTAGCATTTAACTTTAAAAAGGGAGATCACATAAAATGAGGAAACTAGTGAGAAAAAAATAAGATGGGTTATTCTAAAATTAAAAATTGGCATGAGGCATGGACATTATTTAAAATACCATTTTAGAAGCCCAGATAAAATGTTCTCCATTCATTAAACATGAGTGAAGAAACATCAAATGACTGTTTTCATAGTTTTATTGGGAGGTAAAAGAGGCAATTAAAGACTAAAGGATGTCTTTTGAAAAATGGAAAGTAGACTCAAATGAGGAAAATAGGGAAACACACAGTATGCACTGGTAAATTGAATGAAATAACATTAATAAGACAGGCCAAGAAGGAATTTGAAAAGAAGCTGCCCACTGAGATAACAACTACTAATAAAAATGTTTTTAAGTACATTTGAGGCAAAAAGCATATGAATGAATCAGTTGGAACTATGGATGCTAAAGAAATAAAATAAGTTTACAGAGAGGATGAGGAAAAAGCAAAATATTAAGACATCTTTGCCTCTGTCTTTATTGAGGAGGATGTTGGGGGTCATACCCACACCAGAAACATATTTTGATGGTGATGAATCTAACTAAAGCAAATCTGTGAAACTAGAGGATGCTTCATCTCTTGGATCTGTCTCTATGCTTCAACAGTTATTATGGGTCCTGAACACTGGGTTGACTTCCTCAGATCCTTCCTCTTTTATTTGTCAGGATTCCATGTCACTTGTTCTGACTCCATTTAGAAAGGGGAAAAAGAAAACCTCCCACAATCCCAGTTTAAATGTGGAGTCAGACTCTGGGCACAGCAGCAGTGCCATTGCCTTCAACAGCCTCATCTGGCCCAGTTTAAGGAAATTTAAAAAAAGGACAAAGACAAACACCATTTCAATAAATGCTAAGCAGGGTTCTTAGCTTTATCCAATGTAGGTTTCTCTCCTGCAACTTCTGGCTCAGTTTGGCAAAGAAAAAAAAAAAAGACTGCTGCAGCCTTAAAGGTTGAACCCGGGACTCCCCCACTGAGGTTTTCACCCCTACAGACTGAGGCTCAGTTTGGCAAGTGAAAAACTTTAGCAGTTCTACCCAAACAGATCAAATGAAAATAACATAATTGTCCTCTAAACCCAGTGACTCGGACTTGGTTTAGTTCTTGTTCTCTGTACAGTTTTGCTAGCCTCCACAGCTGTTTCATAAAAAAAAAAAAAAAATTAAACAAATTAGAAATTCTGGGTAAACATTTCAAATAGGCCCTGTGATATTCCTCTAGACCCAGTTTGTTGGAGCCTGGTTTGGGCCCTGTTTCCTCTACTGCTTTGATAGCATTCCTAGTGGTACTCAGCCAGGAAAAGAAAAACAATTAACAATTCCAGGCAAACACTTCAATTGGCAAAAAACGAACAAGTGATATTCCTCTTTGCATAATTTGTTTGGTGTCTTTCCCCTAACCAACTCAATCTTTGCTGCAATCCTAGCTACCATAAGGCACTTGAGGCTGCCTGTCTCTTCTTCCCCAGAAAATCCAGTCCCTTCTCTCTTTGCCACTTCTCTTGAGAGGTTCATCCACACTAAAAAAAAATTTTACACCCAGATACTTTTCCTTTCAAAGCCTTTTGGGAGTTGTAGTTTCATTGGTGTAACTGCTTGCTCTGGGGATTACAGTTGTCAGCTCACAACTCTGTTCAGATGCTAGCTAAATTAAAGGTTCTTTTGATGCTTTGCTGAAGACTTGGTGCACAGATCCTTCCTCAACACAGATATAATGGATGAAATTGACAAACTAAAGAGTAACAAATCACTAGGCCCAGGTGGTATTCACCACAAAGTTCTGATAAAAAATCTAACATGAAATTGCAAACCTATTGTTAGTAATTTATAACACAGTATTTAAGATAACCTCAGTACCTGAAGAGTGGAGGGTGGCAAATGTAATGCAAATTTGTAAAAGTACTCCAGGTGTAGGAAGGGAATGGTTAATAAAACAGAAAATGACTAATGCCTCTATATTGCTCCATGGTGAGAGCACACCTTGAATTCTGTGTACAATTCTGGTCACCACATCTCAAAAAATATATAATTGCGATGGAGAAGGTACAGAGAAGGGCTACCAAAATGATAAGGGGAATGGAACAGCTCCCCTATGAGGAAAGACTAAAGAGGTTAGGACTTTTCAGCTTGGAGAAGAGACGGCCGAGGTGGGATATGATAGAGGTGTTTAAAATCATGAGAGGTCTAGAACAGGTAGATGTGAATCGGTTATTTACTCTTTCGGATAATAGAAAGACTAGGGGGCACTCCATGAAGTTAGCATGTGGCATATTTAAAACTAATCGGAGAAGGTTCTTTTTTACTCAACGCACAATTAAACTCTGGAATTTGTTGCCAGAGGATGTGGTTAGTGCAGTTAGTATAGCTGTGTTTAAAAAAGGATTGGATAAGTTCTTGGAGGAGAAGTCCATTACCTGCTATTAAGTTGACTTAGAAAATAGCTACTGCTATTACTAGCAACAGTAACATGAAATAGACTTAGTTTTTGGGTACGTGCCAGTTTCTTATGGCTTGGATTGGACACTGTTGGAAACAGGATGCTGGGCTTGATGGACCCTTGGTCTGACCCAGTATGGCATGTTCTTATGTTCTTAGATATTTCACTTAGAAGCAGTTCCAGCACTGCTCTCTACATTAGTGGTGGGGGTGGAAGGGAAATAGAACAAAAGGTTACATTAATAGCGGGGGTGGAAGGGAAATAGAACTAAATGGTTACTAAAAGCCAAGAGTAACAGATAAGTATGAGAGAGAGAGAAGAAAAAAGTGTGGAGGCTTGCTGGGCAGACTGGATGGGCCATTTGGTCTTCTTCTGCCATCATTTCTATGTTTCTATGTTAATTACCAGCATTGATGTCATATAAAACTGTGATGGATATCAGCTCTGCCTTGGTCCATATCTTAGCAGCAAGAAGGAAGATGACGAAGGACTGGCAGTTAGACCAGCATTGTTTCTGGGTTGTTTTGGGGTTTTTTTGCTGTTATTACAATCAGTAGCACTAACAAGAAAAAGGCATTCTAAGATGAGAGCTATGAGTAACCTATTGCTTTGCATGCTTGCAATACCTGATAGCAAAGGATACCCTCAGAGCAAAAAAAGAATGTGGCAGCTTAGACTTGAAGGAACTGAGAGGTGCAGAAAAATAGTGGGACATTTTCAGTGGCATGAAGAGTGATCAAAGAGAAGTAAGAAGCAGTAGGGTGCCTCTGACCTGCCTTAATCAGGATGCAGGCACCAGGTAGAATTCAATTTGTCTAATGCTGGAGCTGTTAGCAGAGTAATGGTCAATTCTTCTTGAATTTTCTCTGGAAACCAAGATAGGTGTGGATTGCCCCTTGGTCAACACGATTGTGTTATATTCCCCTGCTTGCTCCTCCCATCCTGCTTCTTTCTTTGGCCCCCAAAATGTAAGAAAAGTAAAACTTTCTTCTCCTACCCTGTATCTCACTGGTTGAGCACTTTATTTTGTTTTTCTGCCACTGTTTCTACCCAAGCTGTTCCTTCTCCTTTCATGGTACCTTAGATAATTCCTACCACTGTTGGTGTCAATTTGCCTTTCATAGAACCTTGAGCTGTTTATGCCACTTTATGTTCTTATGTTCTGTTGTTTTGCCCTTCTTTTGGTGCCATGGTCTTTTAATGCCACTTTTGTTGTTGCCTTTTTCCTTTCTTTTGGTGCTTTGAGGTTTTGATGGCAGTGGGAGCTTTGAGAGAAGAAGATCATCTTGCTGGTGGCTGAAGAGAACTGGTAAGTATTGCTTTGGGAAATCTTAACACTTAAGTTTGGGGAGAGGTGAAATAGTAGGGTACATTTTTTAGTGTGTGTGTGTCTGAGATAATAAGCAAGCCAGAGGAAGTTAATATTTAGTATTTAATATTTAGAGTTTGTGTGTGTATGAGTTAAAAAGCAAGCCAGATGGAGTTAATTTTAGTGTGTGTCTTTTCTTCCCTCCTACCCTAGCTCATCCTTTGATTTATAGGCATGACACATTCTCATTAAAAATCAATGAGGCTCTTATGATGCTAATGCTACTGGGTGCCACTTCTCCAGGAGATACTACATACCAGTGATTGTGAGATGACACATTTGCTTCCCTCAACAAGTATTTTTCACACAGTGAATACACTGAGGAAAATTCTGGTCTTTCCTCACATTGAAGTGCTTCCAGAGCAGGAATTTCTTCTGCGATCCCTACATCCTTAGGGACAGATGCTGGTACTGGAGTTGAGGTAGAGGATGAACCCTGAGTAACAATGCAAGAGGCATCACTCATGCTCTCTACCTGCACTGCCTGCTCTTCCTCACCATCCACAGTTTCCTCTATCTCTTCCATCATTACATAAGAACATAAGAAATTGCCATGCTGGGTCAGACCAAGGGTCCATCAAGCCCAGCATCCTGTTTTGAACAGAGGCCAAATCAGGCCACAAGAAACTGGCAATTACCCAAACACTAAGAAGATCCCATGCTACTGATGCAATTAATAGCAGTGGCTATTCCCTAAGTAAACTTGATTAATAACAGTTAATGGACTTCTCCAAGAACTTATCCAAACCTTTTTTGAACCCAGCTACACTAACTGCACTAACCACATCCTCTGGCAACAAATTCCAGAGCTTAATTGTACACTGAGTGAAAACACATTTTCTCCAATTAGTCTTAAAAGTGCTACTTGCTAACTTCATGGAATGTTCCCTAGTTCTTCTATTATTTGAAAGTGTAAATAACCAATTCACATCAACTCATTCAAAACCTCTCATGATCTTAAAGACCTCTATCATATCCCCCCTCAGCCGTCTCTTCTCCAAGATGAACAGCGCTAACCTCTTCAGTCTTTCCTCATTGGGGAGCTGTTCCATCCCCTTTATCATGTTGGTTGCCCTTCTCTGTACCTTCTCCATTGAAATGGAGGCTAAGTTGCCACTAACTAATCCTTCAAATCTTTCTTCAGCTAGTAGTTTTTCAATTTCAATTCAGTGAATCCCATACAAGATTTTTCCTCTGAATCAGTTGATGCAAATACTGCCTTCCCTGCCCCAATAGCAGTTAACTAATGAAAAGTGTGATGCTGGTTTCGAGCATTCTGCTTCTGGTACGCATGCTGCCCTGATTCCATATCCCTTGGATGTCTCTGCCATGTTTCTCCTCTGATCCAAAAAACAGGGAGAGAAACAGATGATGGTGGCACATACTCTCCAAAATGTCAGTTTCTTCTGGCGTGAGCTTCCTAGCTCTCCTGCCGTTCTGAACCTGAAAACCTCCCTGTTCAATTTAGGTATGGGAGTCTCTTTTTTACTGCTGTCCCTGTCAACAACATTATTTTCTCTGCCTTTCCCTTATATGATAGAATTTGTCACTGCCAACTGGCAGTTTGGATTTTAAAAGGATTTTTTATTTATTGATACTGTAATTGTACTTTCATTCACAGTACCACTCTACTGTGAATGTGGAGAACTGTCTGTCATACACATACAGCCAGACAGTGCAGTGTCATGACATTCACTAATGCTGACTGCTGACAGACTCCACATACAAAAGAAGATATGCAGCTTGGTACACTTCAGTTTATGAATACTGCTTACTTCACTGGTGCCCAAACAGAATCAAAAATATTACTAGCACCATTGTAACACTCCACACTGTTCTACTAGCAAGTTTAGTAGTGTAAGCTACCAGCATTGTTCTGATAGCACAGTATTAATGAAAGTGCTGGGAGCCAGATGTATCTTAGCAGCTCCTAGTCATGATAAGAGCATTTGGGGGAATCTGGATGGGGTAGGAGGGATAGGATAGTGGTAATGATGGTGGAGGTGAGGGGTGGTGAGGAAAGCTAGTAGAGAGGTCCAGAAGTAAGGAAATTTAAACAACCAGGAAGGAGGGTGGGAGTAGGGGTGGTGATCATATTGAGAAGCCTTACAGATTTTCAGAATTTTTGATGGGAATGGAGGAAAAGAGAATAGGGCAACCAGGCCCAACCTTAGACTCACTTGGGTGGGTGGTGAGGATATAGGGCTGCTAGACTCATTTTACCTTTTTTTTTTGAGTGATTGAGTGAGAACATTTAATCAGCTATTAAGGAACAAGAGGAATAACTTAAATCTATTCAGCTAATTAAACTCCACATAGAGTTGTTCCCTCTCACTTATCCAGATAAAATTTTTAGGGACAATTCATGCCACAGTTTTCTGAGAATATTTTTAAGGAGCTTGTTCTATTTGAAGCAAACAAGATGGATTCAGGACAACAAAGCATTATGGATATTGTTCTATATTTCAAAATGTTATCTAGATTATAAAATATATCCAGTACTGTTGTCAGACTACCTTCAGCCTTGCTGAAACAAAGAGCTTTGACACTGTATGGTGAACTCTTTTCTCTAATGTCATTTTGAGACCATGCAGTTTTATAAGAAGTGAACTCTTCACTTCTTATAAAAAAAAACTGATAAACTTCTAATCAAAACTTCTGTTTGGTTCTCTTCCATATGCATTGACTTTGGTTGTTCACTTCTATAAAAGTGAGTGAAACAAAGGAGCCGAAAAGCCCTCCATCATAAAAGTCCCATCAATACTAACGGTTGACACCCTTGGGTCCAACATAGCCACTGCTGAGATTTCTACAAAGTATCTGTCTGCATCCCTGCCTGATTTTTGGTGCTTGAAATGATACTGGCCCAAGATACTTTCATCCAGCTGCTGAGCCTTCCAGACCTACACACGGATCACCACAGATGATGTCTTAAGAGAGAGAGAATATAAATTTCCTTCAACCACTTTCGGCATGGTGAGAAAACAGATATTAATTTTTAATTAAGATCTGAAATGACTCAATTTTTAGGGGTGGAAAACCTGTAATTCCTCAGAATTAAATTCATACAAGCTTTTGGTCAATTGTTTGTGCTAATTTAGAAGCTGTTAAAGCTCATCTAACTCCCTTGAATTGCTGAAACAATTGCTATATTAAGAATGAAATATTAATTGATAAAACTCATTACAATTTCTAATTTTAGATAAATGTAATTCTGATTGACAATAGCTTGAGTAATTAATACATTTTTAAACACTGTAATTAGTACAATTGTTAGTACATATTTCTCCTACAAATTTATCTGGATAAGTGCTGGGGATATTCAAAAGTAGTTATCCAGATAACACAAGTTATCTGGATAAATACCTTTGAATATTGACCTTGAAATGTTTAAAGTTTAATATTTAATGTGATATTCATACTTAGCTGAAAAGGCATTCTTTGACGTTTTCCTTCCTGAAAGAACAAGTGCTATAGTTATTAAGAGGACATATTTAACAAATATTTTATTAGTATTGATATTTTCAATATTAAGTGACAACACCAAAACCAATCAAAACCTGACTTGATGGAAAAACTTATAACACTAAATATCTAAATTCCACCGATACATAATATCTCATATATCGTGCTGTGCAATTGGTTCCAAGTGAGGGGTGGACCATCATACCAGGACATGAACAACTAATTTTCAATAGCTAGAAACTTGCATCTTTTATTATAAACATGGGTCCACTAATATTTATGTGTAATCACCTGAAAAATATATATTAAAAAAAAAAAGCAAAAATGTATCTTGTTGAAATATTCCACTGATCAGATGAACTTGATTACATATCCTCTGCTCATATGACCCAGCACTGTACTGTGTTTTGAGGGACTCCCTGCCTCAGGGGATAAGGTAAGCACTGCCCTCCCAAACATTAATACTTACCTGCTGGTTTAAAAATCACATTGATGAAAACTAATCTTAAAAGAAATGTGTAATCAAAATATGAATGTTGTGTGCTTTCAATACAAAACTGTACTATACACACATTTATTAAGGCTTATTTTAAAATGTATTTAAACCCCTGCTTCTCTTCCCTACCCCAGGGAGCCTAGACATGGACCACTTTATTTTAGAACCTAGTGGGGAAGAGGGACTTGTCACAAGGGTTTAAGATTTGAAGAGGACCTCTAGTTTTGTTTTTTATATCCTCCCGCCTAAATACCATCAGCCACTGAATTATTTACAGTAACTTCTAACCTGCCCAATTACCAGACATCTGTTCTGGGCATGCGTGCAAGGTTACAGTTCTTGTGGTGATTGACGTTTTCAGGTTTTCTATCTTTTTGACTTTTTTTCTCCCTGTGTTTCCAAAGACATTTGAACTTTCCTCTGCTGCCTGAAGGACCTTCTCCTCTTTACAAGCAATCATATCATGCTCCAGCGGGAGACAGAGCCCACTCACACCTGCTGCAGATTGATCCACAGCTTGCTTCATGATTAAACTATCCTCAATGGTCCTAAAGAAGAAGATGAAAAATGAAACTAACAAAAGCAAGGTTTTCAGTCCAGGACCTCCACTGGTAAAAGGGTATCCTGATTGGTTGCAACAGGATATAACTCACCAGAAACCAACCAACTGGTTGCCAGCAGGTCAGTGATGGCAAAGCACTATGTTACTATGGCTTTGTATTAAGCTACATTATGTAAATGATTTCTATAATCTTGTATACAAAACCAATGTAGGTCCCCTCTAGGATCCCTGCCAGGGAGTGTGGTCTAATTGGCACATCATGCTGTCCAGTGTAGAATGTAGGAATGTACCATCTTTGTTCAGCACATCAATGAGCTTTTATTGCAATGGTTTATTCCTGCTTTGATGATATCGTGTAATTCTACTATCTGTGTAGATTTTTTAGTTGGATTTTCAGAGGGCAGATGCTGTTTACCTTCATCTGATGTACAGGCCCAAAGCGTTTGTGAAGAATCAAGATTTCAGGGACTGTGAGCTGTATTTCTTGTTTGTGATTAGGTTTTGGAAGAAAACTTTTTGTCTAACCTTCTTTTACAGCTTCTTTTCTTCTGGCACTCTGGTTTCTTATCTTATAGGATAGGGCTTGGGAGTGACTGAGGTTGTTATGATGTATTGGGGGGAGGGGGGATTCTTTCTGTGGAGTTGAAGGATAACCTTTGTGGCCCAGAGAAGGGAGAGGGAGAGAGAGAGAGAGAAAGAGTGTGTGTGTGAGTGTGTGTATGTGTGATTCTTTCTCTTTGGGACAGGTACCTAGAAAAAAACAGGCAGGACTCGTTGGTTGGGTGTTCATAATAATATTTACTGATATTGAATTTAGGAAAATAAAGTGAATAGATGAAATGCCCCAATAGATCCACATTCCTTGTCTTTGATATAGTACAAGTTTAAATGATGTATCCCTCTGTGGAAGTGTCCCTTTTTACTAAAACTTAGAACTTGAAATCCATCGTGTAGAATGAATGGCTGTCCCAGAGCGGATGTCCCTTTCCCCAAACAGCACCTGATTCCAGAGGGGCACTCCCGATCTTCACCTCCTGCATTCCGTGTCCCAGGGTGGAAACTCCAGTTGGGGGTCTCCTGATGGTCGTATTCTTCTTCAAACTCCTCTTTGTAAAATAGCTCTCTCACTGGGCAAAAAAAAAAACAGGACAGCAAAAACACCTTCCTTCCCACAAAATAGAAAAACAAAACAAAAAGGGTTTCGCTTGCTGGCACTGCAACCTCCTCTTGATGGGTCGTAGGGGTGTACAGGTCCTTCCTGCACCTCTGGAGAGGGGGTTACATCCTCCCAGAAGGTGCAGGTCAAACCAGCCAAAATCCTCACTTTCAGTGTAGAAAAAAATTACAAAAGTCACTTTGTTTCCCTGTCACCAAGAACGGGCAGGGCAGTGTCTCTCCCTTCTTTTGCTGAGGGCCTAATTCTGGAGAGTAGACTGAAACATGTCCTTCCTTCTTGAAATCAAAACTGCACTGCCTCCTAGTCACATGGTCTAACCCCCCCTCCCCTCCCCAGGTCTGTGGGGGAGGAGCCGTGTTGAATGGATAGTCTGCAATGCAGATGGACTAAAATTAAAGGCTGGGGACTATGGCCACTTGATGGAGACCTCATAGTCTCCACATCTGTATAATTAACCATCATTTTCTTGTCTCAAAATCTTCTTGATTTGTATTTATTTTCAAAATTCAGAATAAAGAAATTATGGGAAAAAAATTCCAATGGCATCTATTATTTCCTGAGAAACAAAATGCCATCCTTGCCACTAATCTGGGCTGTGGCCTACCTGGAAGCATTGAGCCAAGCCCAGCCATGGCCTCTCTAGGCTCCTATGAGCCCCGTTCTATTCCCCCTCCCATCATAAATCAGCCAGGGCCCAGCCTACCCTTCTGGGCTGAGCTAAACCTAGCTGTAGCCTCCCCAGGCCCTTCCAACCCCAACCCCAGAAATCTGCAAGCAATAGGCCCCTTTTTGGCCCCCTACACTCCCCTTCCCTGAGGATCTAGACACAAGAAAGGGACAAGAGTGATGGCTACTTGCTCCTGCTGGGCCAGAATTCTTTTAAAAATGGAAAAGGCCAGCTCCAAAACTTAATCAGACAAACCATTTGTATATGGACATTTATATTTTTATCAATAAAGCTTAAGACTAATCGGAGAAAATTATTTTGCACTCAACGCACAATTAAGCTCTGGAATTTGTTGCCAGAGGATGTGGTTAGTGCAGTTAGTGTAGCTGGGTTCTAAAAATGTTTGGATAAGTTCTTGGAGGAGAAGTCCATTAACAGCTATTAATCAAGTTTACTTAGGGAATAGCCACTGCTATTAATTGCATCCGTAGCATGGGATTTTTTGGGTGTTTGGTTACTTGCCAGGTTCTTGTGACCTTGTTTGGCCTCTGTTGGAAACAGGATGCTGGGCTTGATGGACCCTTGGTCTGACCCAGCATGGCAATTTCTTATGTTCTTATTTTATTTAAAATGCATGATTATAATGCTGCAATTTTTTTTTAATGAATATTTTCAGAAAGAAAGGATTTTCTCCCCTTTGCTTTTTGATGCTTTGTGATTAAGATTCTTCCAGTCAGTTAACTGAAGCCCTGTAGTGTTAGATTTGACAGAAATGATATATTCAGTCCTGAGGAGGGGGTAAAAACATGGCATCCCCTGCCAGTCAGGGAGCAGCACGGAGGGATTATTTTGTGAGAGATCTCGCTCCAGTCCTCCAGACTGACAAGGTTCCCAGAAAGCTGTCTGGATTGAAGGGGGGGGGGGGGGGGGGAGAGAGAGAGGGTTTGATGAGGTGATAGAAAAAAGGGGAGGAGGGGACGTTAGATTTCCACTGCTGCTATTCCAATAAATAGTCTAAAAAACAAGTGAAGAGCACAGAAGTGTCATCCCGAGACACTCTCCTGGGTTTGAGAAACTAGCGTCTACGGTATATGCTCACTGCTTCACTCTGCTTTGTGCAGCTTGAATCGTACGTGAAGCCTTCATCCTGCCTGAGCTTCCCTTTCATCGGAAAGCTCTTTCAACTGAACCATGCCAAGGGAGCTGACGCTCTTCTTAAAACCTAGGAGGAACCCAGTGCTTGGTCAAGCTCCCTCTTACTAAATATTCTAGCTTTTCTAACATACCGGGGTGCAATTTTTAAGCAGCGAAATGAAAGTGAGCAGAATTTTGTAACGCCGTCATCTTTTTCTCCCTTCATCCTGGGTGTTTCCTGCTGTCCAAGGTGTCTCTTGTTTCGTTCTTTCCTTGAACACGTGGCGTGGAATGGATCCCTTAAGTCAATACAAACTAAACAACCAGCAGTGCATTACAAAGCAACACCTAAACGCCAGTAGTACTATATTTTTCAGCCACACTATTTTCAAGTGCAGCATTTTTTTTTTCACCCGCTGCTCAATGGCTTCTTCAATAAAATATGAGCAGACGCCCAGCCTTCCATCCCAGTAAGTTAAAGAAAGAGAGGAACAAGCAGTCTGCCGAACTGGTTCTAAATTGGCCATAGCTTCTCTGGGAAGGAATAAACACAAAACAGGCAGCGGCGACAGAGTTTCCGTTTCATGCGGAAGGGCTGCACGCAAGCATGAGGCAGAGACGAAAAGGCCCGGCCCCTCGTTTGCAAATGAAGATGTAAAGGAGATGCCTGTGACGGCGCGTGCAACGGCTGGCAGGGGGAGCTGACAGCCACCCAGGAGCTGCGGCATCCCTAATCCTCTTTCTCTGCCCTCCAGCTAGAGGGGCGGGGGGGAGCTGAGGAAACACGTGCAAGGGAGAAATGCTGCGAGAGCCCGGCAGCTGGGCCTCGCTCCTGAAAGAGCTCGTCTTCTCTGACAATTAGCTTGGGCCATTAACACGAGCACTAATCTGGATTTCTAAACTGCAGTCTTCACCCGCCCATCAGAATTTCACTGGCGGCATCCCGGCTCTTTAATGAAGCTCAGCCTTCTAATGGGCTGCGCGGATTCATTTCAGAATCAGCTCGAGCTTCTTCTCCCCGAGCGCTCAAAGGATTAACCGGACACTTGCTCGGCTCTGAATGAGCGTTCAATGCTACACACTGAGAGGCAGTCTTTGTTTCTTCTTCTTTTTTTTTTTTTTTTTTATACTAGAGGAGGAGACCGAAGTGATGGAAACACCCAAACCAACAGATGGCAGATAATCACTGGAAAGCTTTCCAGCCTTAAAGTGAGATCTCAAAAGCTTTTCGAAGGTGTCGAAAGACCTGTCAAAACGTGTCCTGCTCCGATTAAAACAAAAAAAGACGACAAGTCAACGCCACGCTGTGAGCTAGCGAAGGCAAACCAAAATAGATAAACGCGTGAAATGTCTGTTTTCTTCCGTCTCGTCTCGGCAGTCTTAATTATTTCCAGTGGTGCCGCTTGCTGGCAGAAAGTAAGATCAGGTGGCCACCATCTTAACTGACAGAGTGAATCTGATCCTAAAATTAAGAACACCCTTTATGGGGGTTAAATCCCCAGTTTTGTGTTCAAAACTGCCTAAAGAAATGATGTAATGGAGCAATTTTGAAACATCTGGTTTTTGTATAAAGGGTGCTCAAGTCTGCAGCTAGTTAAACTGCATTATGATGCCACTTTTCTGCCATTCCCCTCCCAGATGGTACAGTATCAAGAAGCTTCCAGTTGAATAGGGTTAAGCATAAAGGTGTCGATCTAATCCAGAGCCCTGTGTACTCTCAGCCAGCTCTCAAACTCCTTCTTCCCAAACAAGAGGTTCTGTCAGGTTAATGCTTTCTCACAATCTCAGCCTCGGCTCCTTCCTGGTTTAAATATGGATGACTCAAAGGTGGACCTGTGTGGCGTTTAAATCGCTCCTGGTACCTAGAACCAGATATCTGTCTGCTTCAGTGACCTTTAAATCAAAGCGAGAAAGAATGGTGTGAGAGAAATAAAAAAAAGAAAGAAGTTACATATGAATTCCCAACTTGTGGCAAAACGAAGGGCCACCTAGCTCTGCAGCCTGATTTTGCCTCTGGAAATGAGGAAATTGCCCCTCCCCCATCATGCATATAAAAGGAGGCACGCCAGGTCTCTATGCAGGTACCTTGAAGGGCCGGGGAGGCTTTCTTGGGGTGGACTCACTTTTAGGCTGGAAACCATTCCAGTGATTATCTGCCATCTGTTGATTTTGGTGTTTCCGTTACTTCAGTGTCCTCTAGTTTAAAAAAGAAGAAAAAAAAAAAAGAGACTGCCTCTCAGTCTAGAATTGAACGCTCATTCAGAGGTGGCCACCACTCAACAAGTGTCCGGTTAATCCTTTCAGTACACACAGAATTCTGAATCTTCTAAGGTAGTGATTTCCAACTTTTTTTGTTTTGTGGCACACCTGGCACAAGGATCACTTCTTTGTGGCACACCACCCAGTTCCCCATCATCACTTTCTCTTCTTTTCTCTCTCCCTCTACCCCTTGGCATCACCTTCTCTCTTCCCCCAGCATTATAATCATGTCTGACCCCTGATCATCATCTTTTCTTTTCCCTATTCCCCATCCCTCTGGCATCATCATCATCATCACATTCCCTCTTCCACCATCCCTTCTCACTTCCTTGTATTATCATCACCTTACCTTTTCCTCACTCCCTGGTATCAACCACCTTCTGTCTCCACCTCCTCACCCCTGACATCATCATCATCATGACCACCACCTTCCTTTTCCTTCTATCCCTTCTCTTCCACTACCTGACATCATCACCTTCCCTCTCCCACGACCATCAACATCTCCTACCACCTTTTCCCCCACCCTTGCATCATCATCATCATCATCACCTTCCCTTGCCCTCCCTCCTCCTTCCCTCTGGCATTATCATTACTTTCCCTCTCCCTCCATTCTTCTCCCCCACCCCCTGGCATAATCACCTTTCCTCTTCCTCCATCCCTTTCCCCCCATCCCTTAGCATCATCACCTTCCACCACCACTTTCCCACTCCTTCTCATCATTATCACTTTCCCTCTTCACCTGACATCATCTCCTTTCCTCTGCCTTCACCCCTCTCCCTCACCCTTTCGAATCACCATCACCTTCCCTCTTCTCTCCACTTCTCTCCCTCACTCCCTGGCATCATCAACTTCCCTCTCTTTCCATCCCCTGGCATCATCGCTTTCACTTCCCTCTCTCTCCACGCCCCATGCTAATCACCTTCTGTTCCCTTTCCCTTCAACCCTGGCATCACTTGCCCTCTTCCTCACTTCCTGGCATCATCATCATCATCATATTTCCTCTCCCTCCTCCTGGCATCATCACCCTCCCTTTCTCTCCACTCCTCTCCCCCACTATCATCAATCTTCCATTTCCCCCACACCCTAGCTTCACCTTCCCTGACATCATTATCACCTTCCCTCTCCCTCCACCCTTCTCCACCCAACCACTGGCACCATCAACTTCCCTGCTCCCCATCTCCTGGCATCACCACCTTCCCTTCCCTCTCCCCCCACACACTGTGGCACATTCATCTGTCTCTTTCCCCCTCCATCCCCAATCCCTGAACATCAAACATCTGGGAGCAGGCTTAATGAGTGCTGCTTCTTCCTCCTTTGCCAGCCTCCCTCTGCAGCCAGAACTGCACGGGGCCAGCAGGTCTCACAAGCCTACAGAGGCCTCTGCTGTTTCTGTTGCAGAGGAGAGCCAGCAGAGGAGAAGCAGGAGCAGCTGCTGATAAACTCTGCTTTCCTATGCCCCCTGCTGGCGGGAGGACATCCTGCAGGCCAAGAGGGAAAGAGAAAAGGAAAAAACAGCTGTGGCACACCTGCTCTCCAGCCTTGGCACACTAGTGTGCCGCGGCTCCCAGGCTGGGAAACTCTATTCTAAAGCATACATTGAATTTTTCTCAGAAAAATAACCCACACAAATTATCAAGCATAAAATGCAAGTGGCAGTTTTTCCTGAATTAATTTTCAAAGGGAAAACTCTCGTATCCTTTCTCTTTGAAAATTAGTGTAAGGAATGCAGATAAAAAAAAATTACCCACAGACTTTGCACCAATGCAGACAGTTTCAATCTTATCCCGTAAAAAATATCTTCATCTGTAGACACTTAACACATGAGGCAGAGCTCTATTGAAAGATTATACAACTTTCATGCCAGACTTTCATTTCCGGACCCTTAAAGATTCACTACCATCAAATGCAGCATTACTGATCATTTCCTATTAAACTGAAACAGTCTCTATCTACCAATCATTACAATGTTTTACTTCTCGTTAAACTGTTTATCTTTCCTCTAACTCTAATCCCAGTTAGAATGACCCCGTTTTATTGTAACTTTTTTCTTCCATGCACTTGTTTTACTTTTTAATGTATACTCTTATGTTATTAGTTATTTACGTTATAATGTATTTCTCACCCCTTGTTTTATGTAAACCGACATGATACGAACTCCGTGAATGCCGGTATAGAAAAATACAAATAATAAAAAAAAAAATAATAAATAAATGCAAATATAATATTTATTTATGTATTTATTTGTTTGTTTTTATATACCGGTGTTCAATTTACATATCACATCGGTTTACAAATAATTTGAAAGGTGTGGGAATGAAGTCTTTTCCTTTTGACAGGTATAGAAGATGATTAGAGAAATGTCATAAGATGTTATAGCAGCAACATGGATAATAACTGTGCCAATAATGGAAACCGTCGGTATCAATGGAGGAATAGATAGCATAAATAATAATAGTGTAACAAAAGGAGTAGATAGCATGCCCTCTGAATTACGCCAGGAACTCTGTCACAAAAAATTTAAACAAAACCTTAAAACCTGGCTATTTAAAAAAGCCTACTATCAATGATCTGAATCCTCAACTACTCTTCCTAACTTCCACAATCTATCATATATTGCTTATATTCTATTAATACAAAGTTATATACTGTATTGTATTCGTTCAGTTACCATGTTATATTGTAAAGCGCAATGCTGAATTACTGTTTGAATGTAAACCGAGGTGATGTTATTTACGTACCCCGGTATAGAAAAGTCTATAAATAAATAATAAATAAATAAATAGTAATATAATAGCAGTAATTACTATTAGAGTAACAGAGTAACAGTAATTATCATTAGGTATATTTTGTATCAAGGACAGTAATAGGAATAGATAGCATAAATAGATAGACAGCATAAATAGATAGCATAAATAGTAATATAATAGCAGTAAATTAGCATTAGAGTAATAGAGTAACAATAAATATCATTAGGTGTATTTTGTATCACAGTAATGGGCTTATCTTGAGGGAGCTTGATGGGGAGGAGAGATGTATTAAGGGGGAGCAGGTATCTATTGAGTGGAGGGGTGAATTTATTGGTGTGGTGTGGGGGGGGGATTGCTCTGAGTGCAGGGTTATGGTCTGGTTTAGGGTTGGTTTGTGTGTGATGTTGGAAAAGCTTTGCGGAATAACCATGTTTTATGATTTTTCTTGAAAGACTGGGTGGATGGATCTGTTCCTAGTTCTGTGGGGAGTTTGTTCCATAGGATGGGGCCAGCAAAAGAAAATGTTTGTTCCCTTGATATCCATTGAGTAGCTTTGGGGAGGGGGGGGGGTGTTTGTAGGAGGCCAGAGTTTGAGGAGTGAAGATTCCGTGTGGGAGTATGGAGGAGAAGGGGGGTGGGCAGCCAGTTGGTTTTGTTGTTGTGGAGGATTTTGTGGATGATGGTTAGAGTTTTGTACTGCATTCTCTGAGGGATTGGAAGCCAGTGTAGTTCTTTGAGGATGGGTGTGATGTGGTCTGATTTCTTGCTGTTTGTGAGTGCTCTGGCCGCAGCATTCTGGAGTAGTTGAATGGGTTTGAAGGTGGAGGCTGGGAGACCTAGTAGTAGGGCATTGCAGTAGTCTAGAGAAGAGAAGAGCCTGTAGAACTGTTCTGAAGTCTTGAGGGTATAGCAGTGGCTTGAGCTTTCTTAGGATTTGGAGTTTGTAAAATCCGTCTTTTAGTAGGTTGTTGATGTGTTTCTTGAAGTTCAGTTGGTTGTCGAGCATGATGCCAAGGCTTTTGACTGTAGAGAGTGTTTGGTTTGTAAGATGTTGTGCGGCGGGGTCAGTGGGGGGTGGTAGGGGGGAGGGTTGCTGGATATGTATAAGATTTCAGTTTTTGCAAGATTGAGAGTAAGGGATAGTTGTGATAGTAGGTGCTTTATTGATGAAAGGTGTGTGTTCCATCGCTCTAGGGTGTGTTTGATAGTGTCTTTGATTGGGAGTAAGATTTGTACATCATTGGTAGAGATGTGAATCGTTTTCCATATCGTCTTAACGATAGAAATCGTGTGGTAGGAGAAGAAAATCGTGTTTGGCACGATTATTTCGTTGAAAAATCGTTAAAAATCGTTTTTTCCGATTAGTGCGCACTAACTCGAGTTAGTGCGCACTAACTCCCCGTTAGTGCGCACTAACTCGATTTAGTGCGCACTAACTCAAAATGATACAAATAGACACTTTCCAGCTCACTGAAGGTCAGTTAGGAATGAATATGTGTTCCTATTGGCTGGCAGCCCTCTTATCTATTGATGTTACCAAGGTTACCACTGAGGTGATGGTTGGGGGGATGGGAAATGGAACTGGAAACTCATGAACACCAACAGAAAATGAAACAAAGTGTTCACACTTCCCAGGTCAGTAAAGGTCACTTAGGAATGAATATGTATTCCTATTGGCTGGCTGTGCTCTTATCTATTGATGTTACCAAGGTTACCACTGAGGTAATGGTTGGGGGGGATGTGAAATGGAAACAGTTGGAAGCTTGACAAAAAAAGTAATGTGATGATCAGCACTCATGTGACTAGAACTTCTTTGTTTATTATTTTTGTTAGCAGACACGTGCATGTTGAATTTGCCAATCACTGTGCATTTTAGAAAGGTGGTCCTGGCTGGAACTGTACACAGTTCAAATATATGTAATTGATTGTTGGTAAGTGTATTTTTTTAAGTAGCCACACTGGCACAAGTATGTTTACTTTTCCTCCTACTTAACTCACTAGCTCAGCTTTGTAAGAAGGGCTTCTCTGCTTGAGTGAGGGTCAGGCAGCTCCCCCCTGTCTGTGAAGCCAGCCTCTCACTAGTAATGCAGGGAGGGAGCTGTCTCAGACTTCACCATCCTCCCCCCCCCCCCCTCACCCACACACCATTCACTAGCTGGGACATGGGGGAAGTCAGGAGTGAGGGTCAGGCAGCTCCCCCCTGTCTGTGAAGCCAGCCTCTCACTAGTAATGCAGGGAGGGAGCTGTCTCAGACTTCACCATCCTCCCCCCCCCCCTCACCCACACACCATTCACTAGCTGGGACATGGGGGAAGTCAGGAGTGAGGGTCAGGTAGCTCCCCCCTGTCTGTGAAGCCAGCCTCTCACTAGTAATGCAGGGAGGGAGCTGTCTCAGACTTCACCATCCTCCTCCTCCTCCCCCCCCCCTCACCCACACACCATTCACTAGCTGGGACATGGGGGAAGTCAGGAGTGAGGGTCAGGCAGCTCCCCCCTGTCTGTGAAGCCAGCCTGTCACTAGTAATGCAGGGAGGGAGCTGTCTCAGACTTCACCATCCTCCCCCCCCCCCTCACCCACACACCATTCACTAGCTGGGACATGGGGGAAGTCAGGAGTGAGGGTCAGGCAGCTCCCCCCTGTCTGTGAAGCCAGCCTCTCACTAGTAATGCAGGGAGGGAGCTGTCTCAGACTTCACCATCCTCCCCCCCCCCCCCACCCACACACCATTCACTAGCTGGGACATGGGGGAAGTCAGGAGTGAGGGTCAGGCAGCTCCCCCCTGTCTGTGAAGCCAGCCTCTCACTAGTAATGCAGGGAGGGAGCTGTCTCAGACTTCACCATCCTCCCCCCCCCCCTCACCCACACACCATTCACTAGCTGGGACATGGGGGAAGTCAGGAGTGAGGGTCAGGCAGCTCCCCCCTGTCTGTGAAGCCAGCCTCTCACTAGTAATGCAGGGAGGGAGCTGTCTCAGACTTCACCATCCTCCCCCCCCCCCCTCACCCACACACCATTCACTAGCTGGGACATGGGGGAAGTCAGGAGTGAGGGTCAGGCAGCTCCCCCCTGTCTGTGAAGCCAGCCTCTCACTAGTAATGCAGGGAGGGAGCTGTCTCAGACTTCACCATCCTCCCCCCCCCCTCACCCACACACCATTCACTAGCTGGGACATGGGGGAAGTCAGGAGTGAGGGTCAGGTAGCTCCCCCCTGTCTGTGAAGCCAGCCTCTCACTAGTAATGCAGGGAGGGAGCTGTCTCAGACTTCACCATCCTCCTCCTCCTCCCCCCCCCCCCTCACCCACACACCATTCACTAGCTGGGACATGGGGGAAGTCAGGAGTGAGGGTCAGGCAGCTCCCCCCTGTCTGTGAAGCCAGCCTGTCACTAGTAATGCAGGGAGGGAGCTGTCTCAGACTTCACCATCCTCCCCCCCCCCTCACCCACACACCATTCACTAGCTGGGACATGGGGGAAGTCAGGAGTGAGGGTCAGGCAGCTCCCCCCCTGTCTGTGAAGCCAGCCTCTCACTAGTAATGCAGGGAGGGAGCTGTCTCAGACTTCACCATCCTCCCCCCCCCCCACCCACACACCATTCACTAGCTGGGACATGGGGGAAGTCAGGAGTGAGGGTCAGGCAGCTCCCCCCTGTCTGTGAAGCCAGCCTCTCACTAGTAATGCAGGGAGGGAGCTGTCTCAGACTTCACCATCCTCCCCCCCCCCTCACCCACACACCATTCACTAGCTGGGACATGGGGGAAGTCAGGAGTGAGGGTCAGGCAGCTCCCCCCTGTCTGTGAAGCCAGCCTCTCACTAGTAATGCAGGGAGGGAGCTGTCTCAGACTTCACCATCCTCCTCCCCCCCCCCTCACCCACACACCATTCACTAGCTGGGACATGGGGGAAGTCAGGAGTGAGGGTCAGGCAGCTCCCCCCTGTCTGTGAAGCCAGCCTCTCACTAGTAATGCAGGGAGGGAGCTGTCTCAGACTTCACCATCCTCCCCCCCCCTCACCCACACACCATTCACTAGCTGGGACATGGGGGAAGTCAGGAGTGAGGGTCAGGCAGCTCCCCCCTGTCTGTGAAGCCAGCCTCTCACTAGTAATGCAGGGAGGGAGCTGTCTCAGACTTCACCATCCTCCCCCCCCCCCCTCACCCACACACCATTCACTAGCTGGGACATGGGGGAAGTCAGGAGTGAGGGTCAGGCAGCTCCCCCCTGTCTGTGAAGCCAGCCTCTCACTAGTAATGCAGGGAGGGAGCTGTCTCAGACTTCACCATCCTCCCCCCCCCCTCACCCACACACCATTCACTAGCTGGGACATGGGGGAAGTCAGGAGTGAGGGTCAGGCAGCTCCCCCCTGTCTGTGAAGCCAGCCTCTCACTAGTAATGCAGGGAGGGAGCTGTCTCAGACTTCACCATCCTCCCCCCCCCCTCACCCACACACCATTCACTAGCTGGGACATGGGGGAAGTCAGGAGTGAGGGTCAGGCAGCTCCCCCCCTGTCTGTGAAACCAGCCTCTCACTAGTAATGCAGGGAGGGAGCTATCTCAGACTGGTATCAGGGTTAGGGCACTGTGTGCAGGAAGATCACAACACTCCTGGTATTAATAGGGATAGGGCACTGTAAGAGATGACTGTAGTAGATTGAATAAAGATCTGATGTTTCTGCTCTCCTCACACCAAACAAAAACAACACACAAGCAGAGAAGCCCTTCTTACAAAGCTGAGCTAGTGAGTTAAGTAGGAGGAAAAGTAAACATACTTGTGCCAGTGTGGCTACTTAAAAAATACACTTACCAACAATCAATTACATATATTTGAACTGTGTACAGTTCCAGCCAGGACCACCTTTCTAAAATGCACAGTGATTGGCAAATTCAACATGCACTAGCATTTCAGGTGCCTGCTAACAAAAATAATAAACAAACAAGTTCTAGTCACGTGAGTGCTGATCATTACATTACTTTTTTTGTCAAGCTTCCAACTGTTTCCATTTCACATCCCCCCAACCATTACCTCAGTGTTAGCCTTGGTAACATCAATAGATAAGAGCACAGCCAGCCAATAGGAATACATACATACATATTCATTCCTAAGTGACCTTTACTGACCTGGGAAGTGTGAACACTTTGTTTCATTTTCTGTTGGTGTTCGTTAGTTTCCAGTTCCATTTCCCATCCCCCCAACCATCACCTCAGTGGTAAGCTTGGTAATATCAATAGATAAGAGGGCAGCCAGCCAATAGGAACACATATTCATTCCTAACTGACCTTCAGTGACCTGGAAAGTGTTTATTTGTATCATTTTCAGTTAGTGCGCACTAACGGGGAGTTAGTGCTAACTCCCGTTAGTGTGCACTAACACGATTTAACGATTTTTAACGATAAATCGTTAGAATTTCTATTGTATCATGTTATATAACGATTTAAGACGATATTAACATTATCGGACGATATTTTTAATCATTGAAAAACGATTCACATCCCTAATCATTGGTGTATACGTAATGCAACAGACCTGCTTCATTGAGGAGTTTGCATAGTGGGGTCATATAGATGTTGAATAAAGTGGAGGATAGAGAAGAGCCTTGTGGAACTCTGTGGGGTAGGGGGATTGGCTTGGATTCAGTGTCGTTGAATTTGACCTTGTATGACCTGTTGGATAGGTAGGATTTAAACCAGCTGAGCATTGTGTCTTGTAGTCCGATTTCCTGTAGTCTGTGTATTAGCGTTTTGTGGTTGACAGTATCAAATGTGGCTGATATGTCGAGGAGGATGAGTAAGTAGGAGGTGTTACAGTCGAGTCCTTTGAGGATTGTGTCTGAGAGGGAGAGTAGTAGTGTTTCAGTGCTGAGGGAGGTTCTGAAGCCATGTTGCGTGGGGAAGAGAATATTGTGGGAGTCCAAGTATTCAACGAGTTGACGGTTTGCAATTTTTTCAAGGATCTTGGCTATGAAGGGTAGGTTCGATATTGGTCTAAAATTTGCTAGATCAGTTTCATCGAGATGAAGTTTTTTGAGTATTGGTTTGATGATGGCGCATTTTAGGTTTTCGGGGAAGATGCCTTGGTCGAGTGAAAGGTTGATTATGGTTGCTATTGGTTTGGCAATGTGGCTTGGTATTTGTTTAAGGAATTTTATAGGAATTGGGTCAATGGGATGAGCTGCAGGGTTAATGTTTTGTATGATTGATTCAATTTCAGTTGATGCAACGTAGTCGAAGTGAGTCCATTTGTTGTTGTTTGTGTGTGGATCTGTTGTGGCCTCGAAGTTTGGGTTAGGGTTTTTTGCAAGTAGATTTAGAATTTTGCTATTGAAGAATTGAACCAGGTGGTCACTGGTGTTTTTCTGCTTGGCTGTTGTGAGTGAATTTTGGATTGGTTGAGTGAGGTTTTGACATATGCAAATAGGGTTCTTGGGTTGTATTTGTGGATTTTGACAGTGTAGTACTTGCGCTTGGCTTTGTCTATATCCGTTTAGTAGATGTATAGTATGGTCTTGTAGCTGTCTTTTAGCTGGGGGATGGGTTTCATCTCCATTTCTTTTCAGCTTGTCTTAGAAGGAGTTTGGTCTTCCTCAGTTCGGGGGTGTACCATGGTGCTTTCTGTTTGGTGGATGGTTTGAGTTCTTTCTTGATGAGTGGGCATTTGATTTTGGCGACTTCAGCATTGATGTTGAGCCATGAGTCTATGGTGGAGTTGGTGTCCATTGTGTTTAGGTACTTCAGGGAGTTTGGAAGTGTTTCGATTAGGTCTTCGCTGGTGCATGACTTGTTGAATTTGATTAGTTTGTTTTGCTTCTTAAACTCTTGGGTGGGGTTTTTTAGTTGTAGGTAGGTTTATGTAAGTTTGTGGTCGGATCAAGGAATAGCAGTTTCTTTTGGCATTGTGTGTTTTGCGATTTTTTCATTTGTGAAAACTGAGGTTGAGTGTGTGGCCCGCTTTGTGGGTGGGAGTTTTTATTATTTGTTGGAATCCAATAGCATTCATGGCGTCAGAGAGGAGTTGGCAGGTGGTTGTAGGGGGAGTTCGGTCCATATGTATGTTGAAGTCTCCCGTACTATTTCTGGGACGTTCATATCAATGTTGTTGGCAATGGTTTCTTTTAGTGGGGATATATTATGTTCGAGGTGACCTGGGGGGGGGGGGGGAGTATATGAGGAGGATTTGTAGCTTCTTTGATTTGAAGAGCCCTGCTTTGAGTGGTGGAGAGAGGTTGGTGGGATGAAGTTTAAATTTGAGTTTCTTTGATACAATGAAGAGCAGGCCACCACCTTTCTTCTTAGGTCTAGGGAGCGAGAATATGTTGTAGATTTTTGTGGGTAGTTGGTTGATAAGCACTGTGTCGGTGGCTTTGAGCCATGATTCAGTGATGCAGAGGAGATCAGGGTGATTGTCAATTAGGAGGTCATGTATTAGTGGTAATTTTTTTCTGATTGATTGTGCATTGATGAGTGTGAGTGTGAGGAATGTTAGAGCTGTGAGGTATGAGTTGTTTTGGATTGGGACTTTAGTCAGGGAGCATGGTCTGTTGAGGTTGTGGTTTTCTATCTTAGTGATGTTTTCGTAGTATGGTAGAGTTGGAATGTTGAAAATTGGGTGCATGTTTGTTGAGGTTGCATGGTCTTGTTTGATGAATGGGAGTGCTGGGGGTGTTTGTGGCTGAGTTCATTGTATCATTTGATGGTTGTCTAGGCAGTTTGCAGTATTTTTAATTGGTATGGTGGATTTTCAGTGTTTTCCTGGGCTAGGGCTGGTTGTTGAGAAGAGTAGTGGCAGTGTGAAGGAGGCAGTATGAAGGGGCACGCAAAAGGGCCTGCTCCTTTGGACGTGCTCCTTCAGTGCGTGACGCATGGCGCGTGGCACCTGGAGTGAGGGGAGCTTTAACTCACTCACTCGGCGCCTCCTCTGACGTCAGGAGGGGGTGGTCCTCAGCACTCCTTGTGTTCGTCGGCGCTCCAGCGATGATCGGGTAGGCCTCGGGGTTGAAGTTCCGCTTGTGCTGGTCTCGATGGGGGAGGATGGCATCCTGTGCCGGTTGCGGTGGGTTCGGTGGGGTCCTTGGGACACTGTTTTATGTTATGATGGTATAATAGCAAATAAAATAACTTTTAACAATAAAGGAAGCCTAGGAAAACATTTCTTCACATATACAGTGGTGGCTGCACAAAATGGCCTTCTGGCAGAGGAAGTAATGGTAAAGACAGTAATGAAATTAAGCAAGCATGTCAAATGTACATAGGACTTCTTGTGCAGAAGAAGTGAAGGGAAAGTCAGATATTAACTAGGATCTATGGCATTGCAGCAGGATGTGAATTGGCCAGACTAGATGGACCTTATCATCCCTGTTGTGCTCTATATTGATAGGAACATCCATTGAAATATGAACAGAAGAGAAACCTAAATAGTCGGCTTAATATTTTTAGGAATGCAGTATTACCAATTCATTTTCATATTGCCATAAAGGCCCAAGTTCTCTTGAACATGATAAGTATATGTGTGCAAAGATAAATATATAAGTTCATGCAGGCAGATGCTCATGCCTACTGACATTTCATGATGTATAAATACTAGGGATGTGAATCGTTTTAGGACGATTAAAATTATCGTCCGATAATTTTAATATCGTCTTAAACCGTTATGGAACACAATACAATAGAGATTCTAACGATTTATCGTTATAAATCGTTAGAATCATGAGCCGGCACACTAAAACCCCCTAAAACCCACCCCCGACCCTTTAAATTAAATCCCCCACCCTCCCGAACCCCCCCCAAATGAGTTAAATAACCTGTGGGTCCAGCGGCGGTCCGGAACGGCAGCGGTCCGGAACGGGCTCCTGCTCCTGAATCTTGTTGTCTTCAGCCGGCGCCGGAACCCTCGCTGAACGACCTCCTGCAGTCTATCTCCTGCCGGTGCCATTTTCCGTACGAAAACGATTTGCGGCGGGAAATCGCTCCCTGACCCCCGCTGGACCTCCAGGAACTTTTGGCCAGCTTGTGGGGGGCCTCCTGACCCCCACGAGACTTGCCAAAAGTCCAGCGGGGGTCCGGAAGGACCTCCTGCCGTCCAATCGTGTTCGTCTATGGCCGCCGCCATTTTTCGGCGCCATTTTGGAAAATGGCGCCGGCTGAAGACAACAAAATTCAGGAGCAGGAGCCCGTTCCGGATCGCTGCCGTTCCGGACCGCCGCTGGACCCGCAGGTTATTTAACTCATTTGGGGGGGTTCGGGAGGGTGGGGGATTTAATTTAAAGGGTCGGGGGTGGGTTTTAGGGGGTTTTAATGTGCCGGTTTTGCGATTTTTAGATTTTTCACGATTTTTCACGATTTTTCACGATATTTTACCCCCCCAAACGGCAACAATACGATTCCCTCCCCCTCCCAGCCGAAATCGATCGTTAAGACGATCGAGGACACGATTCACATCCCTAATAAATACAACCATCCTGAGGAGAGTTCCAATTTGATAATGACTGATGGAAAATGAACCATTTGTGAGGAATGAGAGCATGGGACACCTGTTGATTTGCATGAGTGTATTGCAAACACAATGAAAAATGTTTCAGATTAAAATGTTACCACTTGAAGGAGTTTTCAGGAGGGGGAGGTAGGCGGCTTGCTTTTTATATTTGTCTGATATGGTAAAGTTTGAAAACAGTTTATAAGCCTGCAAGGGATACATTTTAATAGTGAAACGATATAAAGAAATGATAGCAATGCCATTGCTCTAATGTAAAAATGATGACTTTACTGGCTGCTAAATACAGAAACAGCACTGTATGTTTTGCCTTGTTAGCAAAGCATTTTCCCACTAACATAACTTTCCCTATTTTCTTAGCTCCAACTTTCACTGTTACACTTTTCAGCTTGAGACCACATTGATCGTGGTTTCTTTCCAGAATCTGGCATGCATGGTGATTGAGACTCTTTCCACAGTGTCCCCCATCCCAAATGGCCCAGACTCAGGGAACTGAATTCAGGTCTCCATATGACAAGGCACCATACTGCCCGGGAACCTAGTATGTTTTACGTTTAGTGGTGTAAGGCCATATGGACCTTTACATTTGTTGCTCTAAATTTTTTTTTTTTTAAGTACTCTAGTCTATTTTGATTTTATGGCAAATTGGAATAGACAAAACAATTTTTCTTTTACCTATTGACATCCATAACCAGTCGGCTATCAGGACATCCACAATTAATATGCACAAGACAGAATTGCCTATACTAGCTTGTCAATGAATGTAAATATATGTCATGCATTGTCATTATGGATATCCTGAAAATCTGACTGACAGGTTTGAGAAGCTCTGCCCTAACTATTTTACCAGCAGTGCATATATTTTAAAATGTATGCTTCATGTCTCTCTAGGTGAGAACTTTCAAATAGTCAATGTATCCTGAATTCAAAGTCAGATTTGTTCCACATTTTGGTTGTCATCTCTCTTTTTCTCATTTTATTTAAATGAGAAATAAAACAATCTTACCCACATAAGAATGATGTTAATAATAAACAAACAGTTTTTGATATATTATCTTTGCTTCTTGGCATTGTTCTTGAATTATTTACTACTTCTCCTTTTGATTTTGTTCTTGTCAAAATGGGGATTATTACCCTTGTGATTCCAGTGTCCTTTCCATAAGGCAATTAATGATATCTGGAGCAGCATTGAATTTGGTGGCAATACTCATTATTGGGATAGATGAGAGAGTATGTTTCTGACTGGAGGCTGGAACATCTGTAAACCCTGAATGCCTTCAAGCTCCTACACTTCACAGCATCCATGATAGCAGCAGTGATCAAATAGTTGTGATGGTGCAACCTGGAACAGCTATAGAGGATGACCTTTCAAGAGAGCTGAGACTCTGCTATGTGGGAAGAGGGGGTCCATGTGATGCTAAGTTCAGAAATAGAGGTGATTGCAGATAGATCACACTATTAGCAAGTAGAGCACACTATTTTCAAATAGGGTGCACAATTCCTTGAAAACAAAAACTTCAAAAATACAACAATTACCCCAGAAACAAACAAAAAATCTCCAAAAGTAAAGAAAACAAAATTATGATGAAAAAAATATGTGTACATCCCTAGAAAATAGAATACAGCATCTTAATTTAAGAGTTTTCAATGTTCCTCAACCAACTATTGACAACCCAGTTAATTTGTTTAAAGGATATGCTACTGTATGATAGTAATGGTAATATTTATTTTGATAGCTTGATTTTCTTAATCACATCAAAATGGTGTACAATAAAAATCAAAAACAAATTATTACACATGAGTACACAAAAGATTAACAAAATAAAAATATTAAAAAAGCCTAACTAATCTAAGCTAAACTCAGTATAAAACAAATTAATATAAATAAATATTAAAACAGAAAAATTAAAAGGTTTAAAACTTAAATAAAATGAAATAAACCAAAATTATCTAGAACCCCCCCTCACACACACATCTTGTAAATATTAAAAAATAAACGGTATAAAACAAAATTCTTCAAAGGTTAGAATAGGCAGTTGCTAATCAAAAGCTTTCAAAAAAGCCAGGATTTGAACAATTTCCTGAATTTCAAGTTATAGCCTTCCAAACAAATGTCCAAAGGCAGTGAATTCCAAGACAAAGGTGCCTGATATTGAAACACAGAATGCCTAGTACCCAAAATATTCGGAGGATAGCTGTATTAGTGTGATGTAGAAAAATTACAAGAAGCTGGTGACACCTTTTAAAGTAACCAATTTATTGAGACATGAGCTTTCAAGGACAGTCTAATCATCAGAACATCTGACACTGTCCTCTAAAGCTCATGCCTCAATAATTTGGTTAGTCTATAAAGTGCCACCCATCTCTTATTCATTTTTACTGTATAATGGATATTCTTATCATCCCAGTGGAGCTTTATCACTGTTGAATAAAGCAGTCTGTCTTCTGTTAAGAAGAGGAGAGAAATGATGATCTGGCTCAAATGTTGACCGATAGCCTGACTAAATGATTGGAAAACACAATTGAAGGAGAAATCAGAGCTCAGAAAATAACTCCATTCTAATACTTTTTGTATCAGTAGAGGAATAGTTTGTTTATGGGTTAAAAGACATAGTTATTTCCTGACACCTGCATGTTGATACAGAGCAGGAGGATATTATTCTTGTAAATGTGTCACAAGGTGACTTTAAACCAAAAAGGCAGTACTTTCACTATAGTGTAAATGAATTTCAGTCACTGCAGTTTTCTATGCTGGATCTTGCCAGTGTTTTTGATATGGAGGAAAAGACCTCAGAATAATAGTAAGCCTAGTTAAAAAAAACCTTAAGAACTATTCTAATCATCGGTCAACAAACCACCACCCTTTTATTCCAAATTTCAAGAAAGGTTTTGTGTGTGTATATATATATATATATATATATATATATATACATACACATACACACACACAGTATATATATAATATATATATTGTTTCCTCCAGAATATTTGATATAGGGATGACCCTACCAAGGGTGCACTTATAGAACTCAGGTCCTCTGTGGCAACCTTGAAGGACTTCAAGATTTGTACCAGCTGCCTCATCACTACCCAATCATGATGCCCTATGGGATAATGCACATCAATGTCTGTTTCCAGAGACAGATCATGAATGGGTGTCTGCTGCTCCACTAACCTCTGCAGATTTATATAGGTAGAATTCTAGTGGGTGCCAACATCTTGAATCAGATGTTTGTTAGGCATCCAAAATTCTTCCTGATTCTCACAGAGAAGCTGTCCTAAAGTCACACTTCTATAGAAATGCCCTGCTATTTCTTTGTAGGTCCTTCAAGAATGGATTCCTCTTATTGTTGGGGTCCAGACCCCATCTTCTATTGCCTCAACAATATTTGCACCACAATCTGTCTCAAAGAAACCTGCCTGAAGACTCTTGCCTCATTGGTCTAACTGCCAACCCTCCATCATCCTTCTTATGGTTGTGTGACAATTTATTTAAAGTATTGGGGAGAAGTAAACTATTGGGGTATATTATTTAGTGTGTTTGTTTTTTAAATAGTCAGTAAGACAACTTATAAACAGAAGTTTATGTTCGTTTTTTAAAAAGTAAGGCAGCTAATAAACAAGTTAGTGTGTTTTTTCCCAACCTTTCCACCCCTCTCCCACCCACCCCTAGCTCATCCTTTAACTTATAGGCAGGTACCACTTTCACACACACACACACACACACACACACACAAACACACACACACACACACAAAATCAGCCCTATAACTTCATTTCACAAATTCCCCATACCTTATTGAGAGTTTCATCATTCTCTTGTAGGCCACTACCAGATATATAGTGAATACACTAATGCATTTAAAGGATCCTAATTAGACACATTCCTACTCCCATAGCAATCTAAACTTAACTAGGAACTGAACAAATTTGAGATGAAGGCAGCTGTCCAGCAGCAAGAGGGGGGCTTCCCAGTCTTTTGCATCGAGTATCACATGTATGATTTTTTACCTGCCAGTGAGAAGTTTTACATGTGCATCCGATGCAAAGAGCTCCTGTCTCTCAGAGAACAAGTCCGATCTCTGGAAGCTAGAGTGGTAGACCTGGAGGAGCTGAGGCAGTCAGAGAGGTATATAGATGAGACATTGTAGCCAAGTCCCAACTTCAGACTGACAACCCTGGTTCTGCCTTGGAGGAAGAAGGTCTCATAACTGGAGAGCATCAACCTAGTGCAGCAAGAAAGGATCTTGTAGCAAGGACCAGCTCTCTAGGTGGTGCATTTTCCTCTTGCACTGAGGATGTGTCTCCCAGGGCTACTGCCCAGGAAGGAAGGGTTAGGTCAGCCATCATAGTTGGTGATTCGATTATTAGGAATGTAGACAGCTTGGTAGCTGGTGGGCATGAGGATCACCTGGTAACATGCCTAACTGATGCGAAGGTGGCAGACCTCACGCATCACCTATATAGGATTTTAGACAGTGCTGGGGAGGAGCCAGCTGTCATAGTACCTGTGGGCACCAATGATATAGGAAAATGTGGAAGGGAGGATCTGGAAGCCAAATTTAGGCTCTTAGGTAGAAAGCTGAAATCCAGAACCACCAGGTTAGCATTCTCTGAAATGCTCCCTGTTCCACACGCAGGTCCCCAGAGGCAGGCAGAGCTCTGGAATCAAAATGTGTGGATGAGTGTTGCGTTTGTGCCTGTTCTCACCCTCGCTCCACCCTCTTACCTTAGAAGCAACTCCTTCTTTGGGTCTGACGGACAGATGCTGCCACGGCTTCTCCTCGCCGTACTTCTTGGCATCCCCAGGCTGGCCTGACGCTGCGGATACACCATGTTCCTTGTGACGTAAGGGCGCGTGCGCATTCCAGAGATGTACCGGCAAAGGTGCGAACCTCGGGGGCGTCCCCCGTAGTGATGTCATCTGCTTCCACTTTAAAAGGTCTTTGCTACTATTAAACGAGTTAGCAAGGGACTCCGTTGGACTAGCTTCGGCTGTCCAAGGATACTTGCACTCGGGGAATTCATTCTCCGCGACTCAGCCTTCACCAGCTTACCTGGGGGTACCCGCTCCTCGGGGGCTCCGCTCTCTCTCTTCTTGATTTCAGATACGAAGACGGGATCCGGGACTTGCTCCACGAGGGCCTATGTCCCTGAATGCTCAGAAGACTCCTATTAACTGGAAGCAATCACAGATGTGAATACAGTGAGTTCTAATGCAGATAGGAACCGGTATTCGCTCCACAAGGGCCTATGTTCCTAAATCCCTTCTTAACTCTCTTCTATCTCAAGAAGCTATTGCATACATATATCTGAAGGACTACTATTTCAGAATACAGATAGGACCTGGTACTCACTCCATGAGGGCATATGTTCCTATATCTCTTCTCAACTCTTCTATCTCAAGAAGCTATTGCATACCTATATCTGAAGGACTATTATATCAGAATACACAGAATACGCTCCACTAGGGCCTATATTCCTAACACCCTCCAAAGACTCTCTTCCTTTCCATAAGCCATCTCCTACACAGATATTGTGAGTTCTCATTCCAGGCTATATACAAGAACCAGTACTCGCCTACGGCTCCTGTTCCTGAATACACTGAAGACTCTTTGTTGCATAGAAGCCATTACAGATATCTACAGTTGTGAGTGTAATATCTATTACTGGTGATATATCCAGCATACCCTTTCTAGTCACTACCTATAGTCTCTCCCTACAGCTCAGCAACCCAGAGACTGCAGTTCCAGTATAAGAAGGACTTCAGCCCTGCCGGCCACATCAGCTCACTGCTGCCACCTCTGGTGGTTCTACTGCCTGTCTAATAAAGAACTATCTGTGTTTGTCTCAATACTCTGGCCTAGCCGGTGGTCCCTCTCAGGATATCCTCCTGGGGGTGCTGTCATCTGCCATTGGCCCAGGGATTCACTAATTTCCATTAAGTGTTTATTCCTTACACTGCCATTCCGTGGGAGCCAACCAACACCTTCGGGGTATTACAACTTGCTAGCTCCTCTCCTTGGGGGAGCAGCATTGAACAGATTACTAATTCCTTGCAAGAGGCTAATGACAGAGATTGCTGACTCCGCCCTCCTGGCGGCGTCACCAATAACAGATTGCTAGCTCCTCCCCTCTGGAGGAGCTGATCGATAACAATGAGATGATAGTGCAAGGAAGAGGGATTCAGTTTTGTAAGGAACTGGGGAATCGTTTGGGGAAGGGGGAGTCTTTTTCAAAGGGATGGGCTCCACCTTAACCAGGGTGGAACCAAGCTGCTGGCACTAAACTTTCAAAAGGAGAGAGAGAGCTTTTAAACTAGAACAAAGGGGAAAGCCGACAGTCACTCAGCAGCACACTGTTGGAGGGAGGTATATTCAAAGGATACTAATGATGTATTAGAATTAGGGCATCCCAACAGTGAGGTTTCAATAATAAAAAAAGAAGTCCAAGTGCCTGTAATTAAAAACTCACCTGAGCTAAAAGATTCCAATTTATCCCTATCAATTAAAAAGCAGAATGAAAATACAAACAAAAAACACTTTGAAATGCTTGTATGCTAATGCCAGAAGTCTAAGAAATAAGATGGGAGAATTAGAATGTTATAGCAGTGAATGATGACATAGACTTAATTGGTATCTCAGAGACATGGTGGAAGGAGGATAACCAATGGGACAGTGCTATACTGGGGTCCAAATTTTATCACAATGACAGAGAGGAGCATCTGGGAGGTGGGGTGGAACTTTATGTCTGGGATGGCATAGAGTCAAACAGGATAAAGATCCTGCATGAGATTAAATGCACAATCAAATCTTTTTTAGGTAGAAATCCCTTATGTGTTGGGGAAAAGTATAGTGATAGGAGTATTCTACCGTCCACCTGGCCAAGATGTGGTAGGCCTGATTGACAAACTGAAGAGCAGGAAATCACCACAGGGTTCTGATGGAACATAAAAATGAAATTTCAGATCTATTAGTTAAATTTAAAACTATCATTAAAATCATCCATTGTACCTGAAGACTGGAGGGTGGCTAATAAAACCCCAATATTTAAAAAGGGCTCCAGGGGTGATCCAGGAAACTACAGACCGGTTAGCCTGACTTCAGTGCCAGGAAAAATAGTGGAAAGTGTTCTAAACATCAAAATCACAGAACATATAGAAAGACATGGTTTAATGGAACAAAGTCAGCATGGCTTTACCCAAGGCAAGTCTTGCCTCACAAATCTGCTTCACTTTTTTGAAGGAGTTAATAACATGTGGATAAAGGTGAACTAGTAGATGTTGTGTATTTGGATTATCAGAAGGCATTTGACAAAGTTCCTCATGAGAGGCTTCTAGGAAAAGTAAAAAAGTCATGGGATAGGTGGCGAAGTCATTTCATGGATTACAAACTGGATAAAAGACAGGAAACAGAGAGTAGGATTAAATGGACAATTTTCTCAGTGGAAGGGAGTGGGTAGTGGAGTGCCTCAGGGATCTCTATTGGGACCTGTGCTTTTCAATAAATTAATAAATGATCTGGAAAGGAATACGATGAGTGAGGTAATCAAATTTGCAGATGTTACAAAATTATTCAGAGTAGTTAAATTACAAGTGGATTGTGATAAATTGCAGGAAGACCTTGTGAGACTGGAAAACTTGGCATCCAAATGGCAGATGAAATGTAATGTGAATAAGTGCAAGGTGATGCATATAGGGAAAAATAACCCATGCTATAATTACACATTGTAAGATTCAATTTTAGGAGCTACCATCCAAGAAAGAGATCTAGGCATCATAGTGGATAACACATTGAAATTGTCAGTTCAGTGTGCTGCGGCAGTCAAAAAAACAAACAGAATTTTGGGAATTATTAGAAAGGGAATGGTGAATAAAACGGAAAATGTCATAATACCTCTGTATCGCTCCATGGTGAGATTGCACCTTGAATACTGTGTACAATTCTGGTCACCGCATCTCAAAAAAGATATAGTTGCAATGGAGAAGGGTGACCAAAATGATAAAGGGGAAGGAACAGGTCCCCTATGAGGAAAGACTAAAGAGGTTAGGACTGTTCAGCTTGGAGAAGAGACAGCTGAAAGGGGATATGATGAGGTATTTTTAAATCATGAGAGGTCTAGAACGGGTAAATTGGTTATTTACTCTTTCGGATAATAGAATGACTAGTGGGCACGCCATGAAGTTAGCATGTGGCACATTTAAAACTAATCAGAGAAAATTCTTTTTCACTCAATGCACAATTAAATTCTGGAATTTGTTGCCAGGGGATGTGGTTAGTGCAATTATTGTAGCTAGGTTTAAAAAAAAGTTTGGATAAGTTCTTGGAGGAGAAATGCATTACCTGCTATTAACCAAGTTGACTTAGAAAATAGCCACTGTTATTACTAGTAATAGTATCATGGGATATACTTAATTTTTGGATTCTTAGAAGGTACTTGTGGTCTGGATTGGCCACTGATAGAATCAGGATGCTGAGCTTGATGGACTCTTGGTCTGACCCAGTATGGCAATTTCTTATGTTCTTATGTGCCCCTCATTTCCACTGTAAACATGAGTAGGACCAGTCTGGATGCCTGGTCTACCTTAAATTCCCTAGTAAGAGAATGTTCTATGGGTGGGACCCTGCTGGGCAGTAGGAGCTCAGAGGGCATCACCAGTGAGAGGGAAAATCAGTGTGTAAGCCCAGCTAGGATAGAGACGCCCCCCTCTCGAGAAGCAAGGAGCTCCTGACCCTATCTGAGAAGCTGTATGAGGGTATGGAGTGTACACTGTCCTGGCAGTCTACATTGATATTGTTTGTTGTTATACTAATACAAGTTTAAGTTTGCAAGAGAAAAGGCTGGAGTCAGAAGCCCGGATTTTCAAAGGCCCTTGCGCGTAGAAACCGGGGTTTATGCGCTTGGCCGGGCCTTGCACGCACTATTTGCATTTTAAAACTGAACAAGCCCTGTGCATAAACCACGGAACACACACAAGTGCTGGGCCCTGAAAAAGGGGCGGACCGGAGGCAGGCCGGGACAGTGGGTCATTAGTCGCTGTTCCGGGGAAGCATACACCTGCAGCCAGCTGGCGCATGGAAATTACTGCTGCACCAGAGAAGCAGTAAGTAAAGTAATAAAATAAAAAAATTGGGGGAAAGGCAGGTTAGATTTAGGTAGGTGGGTAGGGAAGTTCCCTCCCAGTCCGCTTCTTAATTGGTGCAGACTGGGAGGGAACTGGGGAAAGCCCGATTGCATCACTGCGCATATTTAACAAACATTTTCACTCCCTGCACGCATCGCCCGCACATGCGCGAGGGGATTTTAAAATCTGCACACGCATGTGCGCATGGCCATCAGATTTTACAAAATGTGCACACCAGCGCGCACATCTTATGTATCATGCATGGGATTTTTTTTCTCTAAACCTGATACAGAGACAAGCCCAAAGCCTCCAAAAAGAAGGAGAAATGTTTGTGTATGCGTAGCCTGCCAGAAATTGAAAGGTAAGCACTGCTGTAGTTGCACCAGATCACAGAAAAGTTTGTTTGGAAGGAATAAGTTTATTTGCTGAGTTGCCTACCAGAAGCAGCTGAAAGCAAAAGGGTTTGGCTCATAGAGCACACTGAAGACAAGCAGCACTGTTAGAGCTGCAAAGCACAGAGAGAGAAATAAATTAAAAAAAAAAGATAAGTGACACTGTCTTTAAACCAGAGAATGGTCTTTGGGGTGTGTAAGGAAGCAGGGTGAGTTTTTGCAAGGGACTAAAGAGGCAGCTCTAGCTGGAGTTAGGGCTATGCTTCAAAGTTTAGTTAGAGCTGGTGAGGCAGCTGTTATTTTACTTTTCTTTTCCTTTGAGAGAAAGTCTAGCAGAGGGAAAAGGAAAAAACAAATTGTGGTGTACAGGGCTGGAGCAAGGCCTGGCCCAGCAGAAACTAAAACCACTAGAATGCAGCAATCTGAAAGTACCGGTAGGTCTGCAGAAGGTCTGCAAACATTAAGGCTGGCCATTATAAATGGTTGGAGGCAGCAACTGGAAAGGCAAAGACAAAGTTATGGAGAAAGTCTTCAGAGCCCATGGATTGGGGATGAGGAAAAAAAGAACCTGTAAGTATGCTGTGCTGCTATTAATGCTCATGGCAGTGAAAAGCACTGGCAATCAAATTTAGAAAGCCACTGTAGAGAACCCAGTGGGAAACCAGCAACTGAGGGAGGTACCTGACTGCAGCTCAACCCTTCAGTGGGAGTCCGCTCCAGGGAGCCTGGGAAGCGACAACCCCGCTCATGCCAAAGCAAACCCTGAGGGGCAGGAGCCCAAAAAGAAGAAAACTGAGCAGGATGAGTGCCAAGGCCTGGAACCTGCAAGAATGGTGTTGGTAGAGACAGAGCTTTATAGCCATACCAGGAAGCGGCAACCCAGAGTGTCCACAAGGGTGCAGCATAGAGTGGCTTGCAGGATGAAGCGCCGATTGGCCTAGTGCGGACACGACATGGAAGCCAGATGGAGCCGCTGCCACCAAGACCCTGGAGGGAGATACCACTGCAATCCTAGAAGAAGGCATGGTGAAGACCCCAGCGGGAGATATAACAGGGACCCCAGAGGGAAGTGTGGCAAAGACTCCAGCAGGAGGCGATACAGAGAGCCCAAAGGAGGAAACCTTGGAGAACCCAGAGGGTGGTGCTGTGGAGAACCCTGAGGAGGGTGCCACAGAAATCCCAGAGGATGGCCCTGTGAAGAACCCAGAGGAAGAGATGATGGAGAACCAAGAGGGTGGTGCTGTGAAGAACCCAGAAGAGGAGACCATGGAGAGCCCAGAAGGTGGCGCTGTGGAGACTCCAGCAACTGGAAATAGAGAGCCACCAAGGAGTGGCTCTACAAGAGAGACACCAGACACTAGGAAGTGCTCACAGCAGGGAACAGAGGAATCAGCACTTAATGTCCTCCAGCTAGTCCAAGAAGCTCAGTCAGGAAATATGAACTTAGAGCCAGCAAAAGACTCAGTAAAAAGACTGGGGGTGCAGAGTGCACAAACTGCACAATGGGTGGTAATGGTAGTACTGTCTAGGGTAACCCTAGTAGGAGGGGCTGAGCATGACCCTAGAACCCCAGGCCCAAGTCTAGTGGGCAAGAGGGCTGATGAAGGTCAGGTCATGGTGTCAGGCCTGGGTCTGCGTTGAAGCCCCAGCCTCTGGATTGGGTTGTGTCATCATCCTGGCCTTGGTCTCCAGCCCAGGCCAAGGCCCAGGCATTGGGAGCTGGACTCCAGGTCAGGTAATGGCACTGGGCATGGATCTGGCCACCAGGTCAGATTGCAGTGTTGGACTTGGGCTTGGGATCCAGCCAAGACCGAGGCCCTGGTGTTGGGACCCAGCTTTCAGGTCAGGTTGCGGCATTGGACCTGGGGGTCCAAGCTGAGGCCCCCAGCATTGTGACCCAGTCTTGGTTGGATACCTGACAAATCATGTACTTTTTCTTTAAAACTTTCATGGGTGTTGGCTGATGCCCTAGCAATAGCCTGTGCCTCTGCCAAGACCCCGGTATCACGATTAGGCCTAGGCCGTGGCCTCTGCTTCAGGTTCTGGCCTAGGCGAAGGCCCAGGTGTATGGACCTGACCTCTGGGTCAGGCCAAGGCCCCAGCACTGGGAACTGGTCTTCAGGTCTGATCATAGCATTGGGTCTGGTCTTGGGCCAAGGTATAGGGACCCAGCCTCTGGTTTAGGTCCAATTATTAGGCCTGAAAATGAGCCAAGGCCCCAGTGACAGGACCTGGCCTCCAGGTTAGGTCGCAACAGAGGACCTGGGCTTGGGCTCCAGCCCAGGTGTTGGGACCTGGCCTCCCAGGTTGGATTGTGGCATCAGGCCTGGGTCCAGGCTGTGGCCTCCTGCACCAGGACCCAGCCTTTGGGTCTAATTGCAGCGTGGGGCCTGGACTCAGGCGGCTCTGGCCTAGGCTGATATCAGGAACTGTCTTCCGGGTTGTGTCGCGGTGTCTGGCCTGGGTCCAGGCCCTGTTCTTGGATAAGGTCCTGGAGTCAGGGTCAGCCTTCGGGTCAGGTCACGGTGTCAGGTTTGGATCTGGGCCGAGGACCCTGCCTTCATCAGATACCTGATGGATCAGGTACTTTTTTTTTTTTTTTATCTAATCAGGAGTCTCAGCCAAGGCCCCAGTGTTGAGCCATGCCTCTGCCGAGACCCCAACATCATACTCAGTCCTAGGCCATGGCCCCTGATTTGGGCCTCAGCCTAGACCCTTGGTGAGGCCCCAGATTCAAGCTAGGCAGAAGTGGTGGGTTCTCGTTTGGGCATAGGTTGTGGTTCCTGCTTTGGGCCTTGGCCTATACCCCAGGCGAGGCTCCAGCTTCTGGCCCAAGTCTAGGTCCAATGCATTAGTTTTAAACACAACAAGAAATTCATTATTTTTTTTTATTCGGGGTGACCCCAATTTGGTTTGGGCCCCCCTGAATGAAACAAATTAGCTTTATTCGTCATTTTTGCACTTTCATTTTAAACAAATGCACATCCCTAACAGCCTCAGCACCAAGCCAAAATATTGCTGCACTTAGCAACATTATAATGAGATGTGCTAATCCCTTGTACAAAGTTGCTCTCCAAACTGGCCTCCATATGGTCACAATCTCATCACCAACTATAAATTCAATGACACTGCCTGCTCCTGGGAACAAAGTGACCAGACGCACTGACCCCTTACACTCTGCCATCACATAAACTTGCCTGCACACGGCAACAAGCTCCCCATTGGTTGTGATCCCCTTGCCCCTTCCTGCTCTCAATAATGCCACAGTCTCAGTGAACCATAAAATCAATACTGGACACTGAAAAACCACTAAACCTGAAGACCTATAGACTGGTAAGCATGACGTCGGTGCCAGTGAAAAAATAGTGGAATCTGTTATAAAGAACAAAATCACAGAACATATAGAATAACATGGTTTAATGGAAAACAGTCAGCATGGATTTACCCAGGGGAAGTCTTGCCTCATAAATCTGTTATATTTTTTGAAGAGTTTATTAAACATGTGGATAAAAGTGAACTGGTAGATGTAGTGTTTGAATTTTCACAAGGGGTTTGACAAAGTCCCTCGAGAGGCTTCTAAGAAAACTAAATTTTTTTAGCCGGACTGGGTCTGGTCCACTATTTGTTTGCTGATGATGTCCAAATTTTACTACCTATTAATGATTCACTCCAGTCTACTTTAAAATTATGGGAAATATATTTTACCTCTATAAAACAATTGTTGACTCACATGTCATTGTCCTTAAATAGTGCAAAGACAGAAATACTATACTTAAGTAACAAAGTAACAGAGAAAATAGAAACAGAAATCAGGTCGCTAGCACCATCTTATGAGATTAAGTTTGAAGTAAGAGACCTGGGTCCTATCCTCGATGCGGAACTGAATATGAAGGCTGCTATAAAAGCCATAAATAGAGACGGCTTCTTTAAATTGCAAATATTGAAAAAATTAAGACCTTTATTACATGCAGGAGATTTTCGTACAGTGTTACAAGCAATTATATCACCAAAATTGGATTACTGTAATGCTCTTTTGTTAGGAGTCAACCATATACTTTATATATATTTATTTCAAAACAACATCTCATACAGTTTAACAAAAAGTGCTGAGTGCAATACATAATATCCCCGTTAAAAAACATACTCACATACACACCATACATACCCTCACATACCACCACATACTAAAAAACCCCACTAATACATAAATATTGCTAATGCCCCCCAATATATAATATTCCTGCTATAAATTATACATTTGTGTTTAACTTTATGAAATATATTCTTTTGTTAGCTGGAAAAGTGTCGGCTGTGTGCAATTGATATCCTCCTAATGAATTGGAGCTCAATATCATTTTAAGAAAACATGGACATTGATCAACACATATGAGGATGATGATGACAGAGGGGGTATACGTATAATACTGAATTCCATCCCTGAGGAAGCCCCAAGGAAGGGGTGAAACGGGTGTCCCGTCGGGCATTACAATATCAGATATCATATGGGACAAATTGAATTAATTATTGTGTTAATATGGAGTTAATATGGTAGATACTTTGTATCTGATATGATATTTAAGAGCTGTGTTTTATAAATAATACAATGTAATAGATGTTAATGAATAACTGATATTTGGTACATTGTAATATATGTTGATTGATACATGTTAATCAATTACAGATACTTGGTATCGGCAATAACAGTGTATGTTCAATATAAAGGATGTATTGCAACATTAGGGTTATATAGTGGGGGGCATTAGCAATATTTATGTATTAGTGGGGTTTTTTAGTATGTGGTGGTATGTGAGGGTATGTATGGTGTGTATGTGAGTATGTTTTTTAACGGGGATATTATGTATTGCACTCAGCACTTTTTGTTAAACTGTATGAGATGTTGTTTTGAAATAAATATATATAAAGTATATGGTTGGCTTTAAATTGAGCCGAGTTCCTCTGGGTTGTAATAATATAATGAGATTAACAGAGGGTGCACTTTAATATATAACCTTTTGTTAGGAGTGCCACTTTCAACTTTACGACCTTTACAGCTATTGCAAAATGCAGCAGCACGGGTATTGTCAAATAAGAGAAAATATGATCATATCTCCCCCATTTTGAGAGAGCTGCATTGGTTGCCTATAAATGCTAGGATCCATTATAAATGCTTAATGTTAACACATAAAACTGTGTATGGTTGTAATAATGAATGGTTGAACACATCTTTGCGCATACACACACCGGCACGTACTTTGAGATCTTCTGGGAAAGCCTTGCTTACAATTCCTTCACCGAGAGTAGCTCATTTGAGTTCAGTCAGGGAGAGGACTCTCTCTCTGGCTGGTCCTAAAATTTGGAACGCACTTCCGCTTGATATCAGATCTGAATCATGCATTCAGAAGTTTAAAAAACTTTTAAAGACCTGGTTATTTAAACAGGCTTTTAATGAATCAAATGAATTTATTAGTTAAGTATAGTGATTGTCCTGCATTAGGTTTTATAATCTCCGTTTAAAATATAGGTTAGATATCTTTGGAAAAATGAGGGGAGCTAGGAAGGATAGGTTAGAATTCCTCTCCTGGGGAAATGGACCAAATTAGCGATTAGTAGAATGTGTTCTAGATATTATTCTATGCTGGATTAATGATTAATGTGGGCTGCAGTATTAGTTTTACATTGTTTTATTGTTTTTTAAATTAGGATTTTAATTTGACATTGGTTTTATTTTGTATTTATGATTATAGAGTTTTTGATAATGTTTATTGTAATTTAATTGGATATGTATTTGATGTACTGATAATTATTTTCTGTACTGTAAACCGACTTGATATCTTGTGAGGAAGGTCGGTATATAAAAATGTTTAAATAAAATAAAATAAATAAATAAAAATAAATAAAAAGTTATGGATAGGAGGCAAAATCCTTTCATGGATTGCAAAAAAACACAGATTACAGAGAGTAGGATTAAAGGGTCAGTTTTTTCAGAGGAAAAAGGTCAACAGTAGAGTACCTCAGGGATCTGTGTTTGGACCCGTGCTTTTCAATATATTTATAAAGGATCTGGAAAGGAATGAGTGAGGTGATTACATTTGCAGATAATACAAAATTATTCAGAGTAGTTAAATCTCAAGCAGATTGTGTTAAATTATAAGAAGACCTTGCAAAAATGAAATATTGGGTGTCCAAATGGCAGATGAAATTTAATGTGGACAAGTGCAAGATGATGCATATAGGGGAAAATGATACATTCTGTAATTACACAATGTGAAGTTCCACGTTAAGAGATACTACCCCCCCCCCCCCAAGAAAAAGAGCTGCAGTGGTCATAAAAGCAAACAGAATGTTAGGAATTATTAGGAAGGGAATGGTGAATAAAACAAAGAATGTCATAATGCTTCTGTATGGCTCCATGGTGAGACTGCACCTTGAATACCATGTACAATTCTTTCCATTGCATCTAAAAAAATATATAGTTGCACTGGAGAAGGAACAGGGAAGGGTGACCAAAATGATAAAGAGGATGGAACGGCTCCCTAATGAGGAAAGGCTAAATAGGTTAGGGCTGATCAGCTTGGAAAAGAGATGGCTGAGGGGAAATATGATAGAGATCTATAAAATTATGAGATGAGTAGAATGGGTAAATGTGAATCGGTTATTTACTCTTTCGGATAATACAAGGACTAGGGGGCACTCCATGAAGTTAGCAAGGAGCACATTTAAAACAAATTGAAAAAACTATTTCACTCATTGCACAAGCAAACTCTAGAATTCATTGCTGGAGGATGTGTTCAGGACAGTTAGTGTAGTTGGATTTAAAGAAGGTTGGATAAGTACCTGAAGGAGAAGTCCATAAACTGCTATTAATCAAGTTGACTTATGGAAAACCACTGCTGTTACTGGCATTAGTAAAATGGGATTTATTTAATGCTTGGGTTCTTGTCAAATATTTGTAACCTGGAATGGCTATTGTAGGATCAGGATGCTGGGCTTGATGGACCCTCACTCTGATCAGGATGGCAACTTCTGATGTTCTTATGCCACAAATGCCAATGAGGACACTCAACTAAAACTCCCGGAGTCTGCCAAAATGTAAGGACAGCCTCCTAGAGAGCAGCGATTGTCCAGGCATGCCACCCATCTTTCACAGTTGTCCTCCCGCTGGCGCAAGGCTACTGTGAAGAGATAATCTGAGACCAGGTAGAGAGCTGGCCAGGATGAGGAGGGGCTCGACCATGATATAATTTCATCCTGGGTCTCCCTTTCTAGTCAATCCTGCTGACCAAAAATTAAGTCAGACTCAGTATCTAGAAGACACAATTTAAGTAAAAAAAAAAAAAAGTACATCATTAACACTTCCTTGACTGGAAAGCATTCAGCTCATGAAATCTTGTAAGGCTCTATTTTCAGCCCAGGAATCAATTAGATTGCATCCTTACTTTGGCCAACTGCATGCTTAGTTTTTGGATCTGTGTTTAATTTTATCAGTATATGCCGAATTTAAAGTATAAGTCACACATGGTCTAGACAGAAGTGCAACAGCTTCATCATCTGGCCTGCTTATTATCAGAACACGGAGACCAGAGTGTTAGAGAGAGAAACACTCCATAGTCCACACATTTATCCATTTTAGCATTCAGCAGCACAGCTGGAAACAGGAAAGGAATCCTCTGTGTCAGCTAGCTGGAGAACTCATTCACCTTTTCTCGCTCTCTGTTTCTTCCTTCCAACTATTAAAGAAGGCTCAGCCAGCAAGCTGTCTTGCAGCTATTTCAGTACCACCCTTGTAATAATGAATTTTGCTGTGAGGCCCCTTCCAGTTCTTTTCCCTACCTTAAAATCCCTGAGCATGAGGTTTATTTACAAGCCTGACACCTTCAGCTTTCAAAATTTCCCCTCAAAGGCAGTGGAAGATCAATTGATTTGACTGATAGAGATAGAACAGAACGGCATGGACAGGCTAACCAGCAAATAAAGAATTGACACAATCCTCTAACTCCAGTTTTGGATATTACAATTAAGGCAGAACCTCTGTTTTGCCATTTGCTTATTTTTAAGTTGTTGCTGCTGCTGCTTTATTTTTTTATTTTATTTATCAAATTTTTCATTATACATTCAAGTATATTACATCTTGAATTATACAGGTTATTGTTTACCCAAAAGCATTACATATATGTTACATTCACTACATATAAAATAAAAAAGGAAAAATAGAAATTCCACAGTTTTCTGTGTGATATAACCACATATATTCACTAATCATATCATACTTTACTTAGACCTTAAAACATTAGGCCTAGAAGAAAGCACTAATAAGATTTAATCACTAATATAATAACACTTAAATAAAGAAATAAAGAAAGAAACCTGTGTATTAGCCCACATTAGAGGATCCAGAATACCAAATTCCAAAACAATAATCATTGGCAAGACTTTCTATTTGCTAACCTGAGGGATATTTTCCATATTTGAGAGAGTAAGTTCCCAACTTTATAGCAGAGATCCACCCTGTTAGGAATTGAATTCATCTGTCACCAATTTACTTTTCAGCTGAACTCTGGTAACTTAAATCCTATCCGGGCCCATGTCATAAGGCACGTTAACAAACACTGGCACAAATTTGTATTCCTGTTTTAGCACACATGTTTCCATGGTAAGTTAACTCTGATATTTTAACAGGGGTTTTAATTCTTAAAAAATGTGCACTAAACCAGAAGTAAAAACCAGCACTAAAATCAGCACGGGTGCATGCAAATCCCGTGTAAAAGAAGGCATTAGCTATTCCTCAGCCATGCAGGGCAGACGACAGTTTAAAGCACATTTTCTTAACGCTGAAAATTTAACTGCTGGGTCAGAGCCAGAGTAAAATTAAACTCACATTTTTGGTTGCCATATTGTACTTTTGTGGTGCCCACTGTGGTAATATCTAGCTGCTTCTATCAGACTGGACACAGCAATGAAATAAATTTGGCTTCTAGAAATGTGAGTTTACTCCACCTCGGACCCAGGAGTTTAATTTCCAGTGTAACCACTCAGAGTGGGCACCTACAGCTGAACAGTACACCAGGGCTGTGCATCTCGACTTTGGCATACTTTTTAACTGTAGATGCCCACCCCAGGGAGCTGTAAGTGCCCACTCCAGATAGCAAACTCTTGCATCTGAGGTCATTTTGGCAAGGAATGGCAGGTAAAATCAAAGCATAAACTCTCTGAGGAGCACACCTACAGCTGATCAGAATGCCAAAGTCAGATGCACAGCGCCAAAGTGCATACTGTTCAGCTGATGATGTCCGCCCCAGACAGCTTATGCTTTGATTTTTCTTGCCATGCCTTGCCAAAATGGCATTGCATGTAAGACTGGTGCTGTGCATCCCAACCTGGGGCCACATTTTCTCATTCAAGGTCAAGTAAAATAAAAGAATAAGCTCTCTGGGGAAGGCACCTACAACAAAATGAACAAAGCATAGGCTGTCTGGGTAGGCACCAACATCAGAGCTTCACACACTGTACACTGTGTAAGCCTACTGTCCAGCTGTTCAGGAAAACAAATACAACCTGTGACTGGTGCCTGCCTCAGAGAGCTTACATGGGAAATTTAACTCCAGGGTCTAAGTTGGACTAAACTTACATTTCTTGTGACTAGTGTTGTCTGTTGCACACAGTGTGGTACTTCACTTGAGATATAGGAAAGGCTTAAATTTACAACATAAGTTTTCTGGGACTGGAACCTACAGCTGAACAATGCATAAGCTCTCTGGAGTGGTTACCTACAGCTGAACAGTACATCAAAGTCAGGATGCCTAACACCAAAGTGCAAGCTATTTAGCTGAATGTGCCTTCCCCAAACAGCTTATGTTTTGTTCACCTGTAGGTGTGAAGCAAGCTACTATAAACCAGATTCCTGCCCCCACAAGCTTATCATGTGTTGGAGCCTTACAATGTGGACTGAATTGTGTCTGGATCTGAGTAATGTGTTTTGGACCTGTCAAAAAGGGGTTTTCAACCCTGCAGAGACTGCAAACCTCCACAGGCAAGGTGAAGGAATATAAAAATACATTAAAAAACAAAACAAAACAAAACCCTGTGTGCTCTCCTGTGAATGACAAAGGTTCTGCAAAAATCAGCAGCCAGCATTCACAGTGTTAACAAGTTGGGGAAAGGGCTGTACTGTTTAACCTCCCAAAGAATGTCACTACATAGCTAGCAGAGGAGGAAGCCAAAATAATGCTGGGAGACCATTTAGGATAGAAAAGGTGCAATTTGGCTGGCTCTGTCTGTGTGTGCGGGCAGGAACAGCAGGAGTTGGAGCCAGGAGCCAGGAAGACAGGAGTGCATCTCACAGCTCTGCAATCATTTCTTCTCCTGAAGAACTAATTATCTAGAGAGAGAGAGACAGAAGTTTGTGCTGTGAGGAAACAGAGAGAGCCAAATTACATGTAAAATCCCACAAGGGACAGAGGAGCCGGGAGCTGAAAGACTGAGAGACTACCTTTCCAGAGATATCCAGGCCCAGAAGCACATGACTGAATAGTTAAGTAATCTAAATTTTGCAGAGAGAGTATCTTAGCAGAGAAGGGAGAAGGTTTATTCCATTACCCTTTGTCTCAAATTCAGTATTTCATCTTATTTGCTTTAGCCTTTCAGCCAAAATCAAGTATTAACCCTTGTAGGCAGGTACTGGGAAAGAAAAACTGGTGGACCATGTCTTTCTGTAAGAGACTGAAACCAGGCCCACTTTCTCTTTAGTGCCAAATAAACCATTTGGGGAAGCTCCCCAGGAGAGAGAAAGAGAACTTTCACATACTGCACTGCTCATCTGTTTGGTTTGTCATTAGTCAGCTCCAGCCTTCTTCATTTTCTTGATTGTTTTTTTTTTATTTTTCACACAATTTTGTCTGGGACAGGCTCCACCCTTTACATACTAGTGACATTGGGGCAGATCTGTTTACCCCTGCCACTTTTTTGAGTACTCAGGGGTAAAGACAATTTTTGAAAGCTGTGTTCTTCACTGATTTCCCCCCCCCCCCCCAACCTTTCTCTATTAGCGTTCCTCTTTTTTATTTTTGCTTTCCATATGATTATGTTGGTTGCCCTGGCTAACAGGCCATACCCAGTGTTATTTGTGTACTGCTTGATTTAAAATAAGAAAACTGCGAGTTTATATTATCCTTCACTACTGTACTGTTCCCATTTAATGTTCTGGTTGGATTTACTGTCTGCTTAACATTGCTAGTAAAAGGGTTAATTACTGTTTCATTCTGGTGTGATGACTTTAACTTGTCTGTGAGGCCACAATTGAAAGGTTGTTTGGGAATGGCACAGACTTGTGGTATCGAGGTGACTGGTACTCTGTCTCATCCTCCACTCAGGCTACAAACATGAAGATAAATCATATTAGTGAATACAATTTCTCATGTGGTACCCCACACCCCAAGCATAGGAGTAATTCATAGCCTGGACCAAGGTGGAGGGGGGAGGCAGCACAGGTGCAAGCCCCAAAGAGCTTAAACTGGAACTGCAACTTCTGTAATCTGAGGTGGAGTAAACTCACATCTCCGGTGGCCAATGTCATTCCATTGCTGTGCCCAGTGTGGTAGAAACAGTTAGACATTACCACATGGGCACAGCGATAGAATATTATGGCCATCAGAAATGTGAGTTAACTTTTATTCCAACTCAGACCAAGGAGTTAACCTGAAAATCCCCATGGAACGGGCAGTTACAGCCATTAGGAATGCAGAGCACCAAAGTGCATACTGTTCAGCTCTCGGTGCCTTCTCTAGAGAGCTTACCCTTTGATTTCACTTGGCATGCTTTGCCCAAATGGCCTTGCATGAGAGACTGAATTCAAGTTGGGATGTTCAGTTCCATTCTTGCACATAAGGTCATTTTGGTCACACTCCTTCCAACTTCAAGCAACTTTTCTCCTTACTCCTGTTTTAGTGCACTTTTCTGCATTAGTGCAGATGTTTCAGGTTAACTCACATTTTAACGCATTATTTTCATTTAGCGTGTTTTTTTTTCTTCTCCTGCTTGATTTGCTTCATATTAGTTTACTACATCCCACAGGGACCTCCTGTTTTTAATGTGCTACCATGATTTTAGCATGGGTTTTATTACATTGGCCCCATTGTGAGGTTAGGTTTTTTTGTTTCAATATACAATGCTAATGCCACTCAGGTAATTAGCAAAGAGTGATTGCAAAGCTTGGTCACTACTAAGCCTGGCAAGAAAGGATTATTGCTTGTTTCCTTTCGTTATGTCCCTAGTATTATTGTTCATCCACAAACAGGTCTTTATGGGATAGAGCCAAACCATCCCTTCTGAGAGCTCTGCAAGGGCATAGATTCATCTCAGCGATTAGTGCATCTATGGTGAAAAATGGATCTGGTTTTGAATATACTTTCCAAATCATTGCAGAGGATATAATAATAGCCTTATGGAGATATGTATTGCTTGTCAGTCAGGCTTGAATCCAACACAATTCACAATCATACTCCAGCAATATGCACACAACATCCTCTGGAATGGATGCTTTAACAGCTGGTTCATCGTAAGGACACTGTTTCTGAAAACCTTCTGAAAAGTAAGATGAACAATAATAATTGCATATATACATTTTAAAAGCACTGCAAGCAAAATATCCATTTGCGAAACACTTCAAATAAAAACAGCTACTCTGAAAGAGGGATAATGTGCGACCGTAAAACCATGAATGTTGTTCAAGCTCTAAATGTGTTTGCCGTTTTTTGCTTGAACTGGAGATCAACTCTGTGGATGCGTAGGTGCGGGATATGCACAGGCAGGAGAGTAGGGTCACATTTAGGCATGGTGGTTGGTTGCATCAAAGGGCATCAGGCCTTCAGATAAGTCCTATAATGGATGTTTGCGGTGGTGCAGAGTGGAAATTTCCTCTTTCAGCAGCTAGTTTCAGTGTAAGATGATGATGGTGATGATGATGATAGGTGTGTGTATGTGTCTGTTTGTTTCAGGTTGTAAACTGCTGAAGGCTGAGAATAGCTCTGCTACGTGTGGCAGCGAGCACCACATTCTCCACTCCCTCAGTTTTCCCTGTGCCAGGTCATTCTGTGTCGTGCATTTTAGGATTATCAGGATTCCCAGATTCTGTGTTGTATAAAGGAGTAATTTGTTACTTTTGAAGGGAATATTCCCCTGCAATGTGCAGTCTGCTGTCAAAAGATGAAGGGCAAGGCAAAATGTGCAATGTGCATGAGAGAGTTTATTTTCTTTCTGTTTTTTTCATGTTTCATCATATATGTGGCACATCTCTAATTCCTTTATAGTATTCTTTTTTTATGCCACTCTAAATATATATGGGGGAGTTGGGCCAGAAATTAAATATTATAATGTTTCTTTTAATTATCAATTTCCCCATTGATTTCTATGGAGTTGGCTTTGTAAATGTTATTGGCCATATTTATATGAGACCATAAGTTGATTGAAATATGAACCAAAACGTTTTACTTCTTGCTTTCATTTTAAGCTGATATCTAGTGTTGCGCTGGAGGTGGACCCTTGGCCTGGTGCAGGATTGGTACGGCCCTCTGGTCGGACCCAGAGAGCAGCTGCCACCAGGAGGCAGAGCACACAAGGAAACAGAGGCTAGCTGGAGCTTCACCAATAGCAATCCAGGATTTCCGCAGGTTCTGCCCTTGGGTACCCGGATCGCCTAGGCTTAGGTGGGCCTTGTAGGGTCTCCCGGAGAGATAGCGGTGTGCCCACCACAAGCAAAGGTGTGTGACTGATGATGAAGGGAGGAACTAGACCTGAACAAGGATCACCGGAGACCTCAGGAAGAACACAGGATATGAAAGTCCACCGGGCAAGATAGGCAGCGCCTATTGGTCTAGTATGAGGAAGGCCGCGGGCAGCATCTGACCAGGCTGGTCTGGTGGTCATAAGAGTGAACAGAGTATCCGAGATGAGTGCAAGGGTGAAAGCCAGGGTATCTGTATGAGGGTGGTCAGCCAAAGCAATTGTCAGTTCCAAGATCAGTCCGAGCATAGTCAAGGCAAGCAAAGGTCAGTTCCAGGCAACGGTAAATGTGATCAGGCAAGCAGAGGGCAGGTCCAGGCAGAGGTAAAATGTGGTCAGGCAAGCAGAGGTCAGTTCCAGGTGGCAGTCAAATGTGTTCAGAAGACAGCAGTGGTCAGTTCCAGGCAGCTGTCAAACGTGGTCAGGCAAGCAGAGGTCAGGTCCAGGCAGAGGTCAAACGTGGTCAGGCAAGCAGAGGTCAGTACCGTGAATCAGTCCAAGAAGGTACTACTGAGGAGGAATGTGGAGCAGGAATCAGGACAGACGCTGGACCACAGAGAGGACCACGGGAACACAGGAACGCAGGAACACTGGAACAGAGACTGGATCAAGGAACACAGGAACAAGGAACGTAGGACGGCAACTATCTACCCCGGAGGTGTCGACCTGATTGCCAAGGCAGGGAACTGGAGCCTGAGCCCTGCCTTATATACAGGGCTCAGGTGACGTCACTATCACGCGCCGCGGGGGAACTTCCCACACTTTGCCCTTTAAATGGCCAGGCGTTCCACACACGCGCGCTTAGGGGTGAACCCGACGCCCGCGAGGACACCGAGCCCTGGAGAGAGGAGCTGAGCGACGTTGAGGGCCTTGAAGGCCCGGGAGAGGCCGAGGGACACCACGGATGCCAGGAGCTAGTGGTGGCTGCAAGAGAGGATGGACCAGGCCTGGTGGAAGGGAGCCCAAAGTAAACGGGGCCAGCCGTGGCAACAGCGTGGCCGGAACGTGCAACATCTAGGTTCAAAGATGCACATTACACTTCCACCAAATTCTTGATTTTGGTGATGTCAGAAGAACAACTCTGGATATCAGGAAAGTATCATGAGATCCATGCATATTGCAATTAAGATTATCATTTATTACTTTATGATTAGCAAGGATAGGTCCAACAATCCATGTAAATGGGATGTATGATGGCAGAAAAAGATGGCTTAGCCCATCCAACTGATCCAAGGACTGATCCCTGAGGTGCACCGGTGGTAACAACTCCCTTCTCAAAGAAAACTCCATTTACTATTACCCTCTGTCACCTCCCACTCAGCTAGTTTCTAACCCAGTCAGTCACTCTAGGATCCATACCAAGGGCACACAGTTTATTTATAAGTCTTCTGTGTGGAACCATGTCAAAGGCCTTGCTGAAATCCAAGTACACTACATCTAGCGCTCTCCCTTGATCCAACTCTCTGGTCATCCAATCAAAGAAATTGATCATATTTGTCTGACAAGATTTTCCTCTGGTAAAACCATTCTGCCTCAGATCTTGCAAACAATATGATAAAAGATAGAATGTGATTCCTTTCAGTCATCAAAGTAAGTAAATATTTTTCTGCTGAAAATGTTTTCAGTGGTGTAAGATTTCAAAGAGCTTCTCTGCAGCTAGATTCAGGATATATTATTGAGCTCTTTTTAAAAATAATATTCATCCACACAATAGCTAGCTAAGAGCTTGATTTTCTCCCATTCTGTGTCTATGGGGAAAAATGCTTAGTGAATAACACCCTAAGTTATGACTGAAGATATTGCAAACTTCAATATAGCAAGATATAACCTAAACATAGCCACTGAACTGCTTTTTCAAAATTTAACTCTGGTACTCCAAAGCTATAAAGCATTCACCCCCTTTCCAATGTGGCAATCCACCTCCTTCCACCATTCCATTCAGATTTATTTATTTATTTTTTGTTTTTCTATACCGATTTTCCTGCATAAAATGCATATCAAACCGGTTTACAATAAAACTGAATAAGCAAGAAGTAAAATTCCTTCGTCTAATACATTTAAACATCTGTAACGAAATAATTTTTTTTTTTAAACAGTGCAAAAAGATAAACAACATTAATAAAGATTAAATTGTTAACCAAAACATATACATACAGTTATGATATAAGGAGCACAAAGGTTAGCACGAAGGGGAGCACAAAGGGGAAAACCCCTTTGTCGTGCCCCTTCGTTGTGCGACGCCTGGCATGCGACGCCTGGTGGAATAGCGCCGTTAATCGGGTCGCCGCTGGCTGGTCATCGTGACGTCGGGGGGGGGGGGCGGGTCTTCACATCGCTGGTTTTCCCTCTCACATTTCACTTATAGCCCTTATAGGGCTCCAATCACCCCTCCTGATCCCTGAACAGTAAGGAATAAGGATATACCACTTCCATGCACCTCTGCTTTCTCTCCAATGATCACAGAAGCATTCCACCATGGAAACAGCCCCCTGATGACATCTCCTCTTTCCCAACAAGCAAAGAAACAGCCTCATTTAATCTCCCTTCCTATCCACCACCATTTCTGAATTTGTACTTATGATTCCCAAGGTTACATATGATTTACAAAATAGACATCTGTGGCAGATGCTCCCAGTTTGGCCACTAGATGCCACTATCCCTATCCTTACACTTACATAGGAGCCATCCATACCCCCAGGGGTCAGGAACCTTTTTGGCTGAGAGAACCATAAACGCCACATATTTTAAAATGTAATTCCATGAGAGCCATACAATATGTTTAAAACTAAATACAAGTAAATGTGTGCATTTTATGTAAGATCACACTTTTAAAGTACAATAAGTCTCTGAAAATATTACACCAGGCCTTAAGACACCAATACATCTCCTATTAGGAAAACGGACCAAGTCAGGCTGCTATAGAGTCCTACACAGAAACTACACGCCAGCAGAAAACCTCACCTGAATCACATGCTGTCCCTCACCTAACATAGAATAAAGAGACCAAAACGCATAACAAGAAGCATGCAGAAAAAACTGAATTGGAAACTGCAACAACGCAGAGTCTCTGTATGCAGTGTAACAAAGGAAAAAAGAAACATCACCCATCCTTATAAAACAAATCAAGAAATATAAAATCATCAGCAGTAAAACTGTACTAACAAAAAGAACATATTTCGAAACAGCTGATGAGTGGAATATCCAATAATTAAAAACTCATAAAAAACATTTCCAGATACCAATAAAATATTTCAAAATAGCAGACACAAAGACCCAGTAATGAAAAATAATAAGGATACAAACATTTTTTTGCTCTGCATACCTGGGAACGTTTGATATCCAGGTGTCCCGAGATTGTTCTGAATTAGCAGGAGGTGGGGTGGTTTGCTTGGAACTTTCTCCTCTCTCAGTCACATACCAGCACTCTCTCTCACACTGGCTCTCAATGACACACCTATACACACATGCTCTTAGTACTCACATATACACATGTTTTTTTCTCTCACTTATATAGGCTCTTAATTACACATTTACACACATGCTGTCTATCTTTTCACGCTTACACACACACACAGGCTTTCAATCACATAAATACATGCTGTCTTTTTCTCTAACACACAGACTCTCATTCACATGCTTACAAACATGTGCTCTCTTTCTCTCATTTACACACAGGCTCTCAATCACATACTCACATGCTCCCTCACCTAAATCAGCTCTCAATCACACACAGACACAAATCACACACAGACACAAACACACACACAGACACAAACACACATGCTTGCTTGCTCATTCACTCTCTCTCTCCCCCACCCCGGGAACGCGCGGCAGCAGCAGCCTCCTCCCAACGCTAACCTCTTCATTTTCAGCCCTCGCGGAGTCCCATCGGCCGCGGTTGAAGCTCTTCATTTTCCTCCGAGCCGCGCTGCAGTCTTCTTTTCTTCGGGGCAATGCCGAGCGCACCAGCGTGGCCTCTTCTTGCCGCGCAGGCACCCGATACTCTCCACTTCCTCCTCCGGGCCGCCGGGGGGGGGGGGGGGGGGAAGAAGAGAGCACGCCGGTGCCGCTGACTCCAGCTGTCCTGCTGCGTTCCGCCCGGGCTGACAGCATTTTAAGCCCGGGCGGAGGAGGACCGGGGAGCAGCTGGGTCAGCGGGAAAGTGTGGCGACTGTCTGCGAGCCAGATGCAGCCCTCAAAAGAGCCATATCTGGCTCGCGAGCCATGGGTTCCCGACCCCTGCCTTAGACCCTCCCACCAGGGAGTTATGGATTGGATGCCTCAGTGCTATTTAGCTTAGCCATGTTAACAATCAGGGGTGGGGTGGGGGGATTTCTGTTTGAGGAAGTAATCAGAGACTAAGGATGACATTTTTCCACACTCTGGTGGGGCCTCCCGGCCTTGCCCTAAGGAGTTTTCTTTCTAAGTGGATACCTCATCATGTATTCCCTGCCAGAGGGTCCTTCTAACTTTAAGTTACAGAGAGAGAGATTGTTGAGCCTGATGCCCTTTTGGGGCAAAAGGGCTTTCACCTGGTGACCAAAGCCCTGTAAGTCTACTCTAAACCATAGGTAGGCAAGCACCAGTGATGGATTCTTCTGTGAGAGATTGTGAAGGCTAGAAGAGTCCTAATTTTGGAAGAAACTGAGTTCACCCTGCTTCATTGGGGAAAGTCATCCTTGCTTGCTGTACTCTTAAGGACAGGGGCTGAAGATCAATGAGCCCATTGAATGTGTCAAGCACCTGTGACAGCAAGAACCTGAGTTAGGAAGAGCTATCCAGTTAAGCTTTAAAGTATATTTGAACTTTGAATTAGGTGGGGAGGGTTTGTGGATTCTCCCTTCCCCACTGGGATTTCAGTGCTGAGAACTAGCCTTATCCCACAGATTTTTTCACAGGAGAAATCCCTGAAGTAATAAAGAAACAGCTGAACCAAAGGAAGAAAGAACAAGAGAAGGAGATCCCACCCAGATCTCTGCACATCAAAGGACTAGGACAGGCTGGGTGTCCAAGGGGAAGAATATTTCTAAAGGTCGGATTTTTGCAGTGCAAGAGGGACCCCTTCAATAGGATTCCTGTACAGGCGCTGGGAGAATTTGTACACTAAAAAAATCACCATGGGTCTACCTGGATGTCTGTAACAAAGGGTTGCTTGATCAGAAGCATCATGGGTTCACCAGGGGAAGGTCCTGTCAGACGAATCTAATTGATTTCTTTGATGGGATGACTAGAGAACTGGATCAGGGAAGAGTGCTCGATGTAATTTACTTGGATTTTAGTAAAGCTTTTGATACGGTCCCACACAGAAGACTCATCAACAAAATGAGAAGCTTGGGAGTCAGCTCCAAGGTGTTCACGTGGATTCCAAACTGGTTGATGAATAGAAGACAACGGGTGATGGTAAATGGAACCTACTCTGAAGAGAGAATGGTGTTATGTGGAGTGCCACAGGGATCAGTGTTGGGACCTGTTCTGTTCAACATCTTCGTGAGCAACATTGCGGAAGGGATAGAAGGTAAAATGTGTCTATTTGCGGATGATACTAAGATCTACAACAGAGTGGATATGCTGGAAGGAGTACAGAGAATGAGATGGGATTTAAGGAAGCTGGAAGAGTGGTCAAAGATATGGCAGCTGGGATTCAATGCCAAGAAATGCAGAGTCATGCATCTGGGGTGTGGTAATCCAAAAGAACTATATGCGTTGGGGGTTGAAGGGCTGATGTGCATAGAGCAGGAGAGAGACTTGGGGTGATAGTGTCTAATGATTTGAAGTTGATGAAGCAGTGTCACACTGCGATAGCCAAAGCCAGAAGAATGCTGGGCTACATAGAGGGAGGAATATCTAGTAAGAAAAGGGAAGTGTTAATCCCCTTGTACAGGTCATTGGTGAGGCCTCACCTAGAGTACTGTGTTCAGTTCTGGAGACCGTATCTCAAAGGAGACAGAAACTGGATGGAGGCGGTCCAAAAAAGGGCAACCAAAATGGTGGGTGGTCTCCATCGAATGACTTATGAGTAGAGGTTGAAGAACCTGAAAATGTATACCCTGGAGGAGAGGAGGAGCAGGCATGATATGATACAGAGCTTCAGATACTTGAAAGGTTTTAATGATCCATGGTCGTCAACAAACCTTTTCCATTGGAAACAATTTAGTAGAACTAGGGGTCACAATTTGAAACTCCAGGGAGGAAGACTTAGAACCAATTTGGGGTGGTAGATGCCTGGAATGCCCTTCCAAAGAAAATAGTGAAGGCTAAAACTGTGAAGGATTTCAAAGGGGCATGGGATAAACACTGTGGATCCTTAAAAGGCTAGAGGATGGGATATAAATAAAAAAGCTTAACCGGCACGGAGCGGCAGTTACTACCCTTAAGAGAAACATGGGGGTAACCTGCACGGAGCAGCAGTTACTACCTTGGGAAGCTTGCTGGGCAGACTGGATGGACCATTTTGGTCTTTTTCTGCCGTCATTACTATGTTACTATGTAAAATCCTGTATCAACAGTCAGATGTACACTCGTCATTTGGACAAATGGAATTTATTTAACTTTATGAGTCAGTAAACTATTATTTTATACCCAGTCCTGGTCTTGTCTAATTCTTCACAGCCTCTCACCTCATGGGAAGCAATAACGGACACAGACTAAGGGGATCAAGGCACACTAGGGTTTTTATTCATCGTCTGGGCCTCTTGGCATAATTTTTATGTTTCAATGTAAACCGATGTGATCTGTATTTTAATACAGGAACACCGGTATATAAAAATCTAAAAATAAATAAATAAATAAATAAGTGAGAACTTTCCCCCCATAAAAAGAATCACTCCCAGGAATTGAGAGTTAAACTGGTGACAAGTCAACTCTCCGGAGCAGCCCCAAAGAAATACATTGTATTGTGTGCCCTTCTGCTGGCACCATGGTTCAATGCTGAACTGTGCTACCTATTGGCGCTTTAGCACGGCATGTTCATGGAAGCAGCTGCTATCAGAAGGCTGTTTTTGTTATGATGGGAACAGATGGGAAGGGAGCATCAGGGGGCTGACATCAGATGCTTGGTTTGCGACAATCATAGGAACATAGAAACATGACGGTAGAAAAAGATCATAGTGCCTACCTAGTCTACCCATCCACACCAACTATTTCAGCTTTACAATTGCTACCACTCCCTCAGAGATCCCCTGTGTTTATCCCATGCTTTCTTAAATTCAAATACTCTTCTAGTCTCCACTGCCATGTTCCATGACTCCACTATCGTCTCTGTAAAGACATATTTCCCAAGTTTACTACCACTACTACTTAACATTTCTATAGTGCTACTTGACATACACAGCACTATACAAACATAAAAAAGACAGTTCCTACTCAGTAGGGCTTGCAATCTAACTAGTCAAACATACAGGACAAGAAACTCGAGGTATATCATAAAGCAAGGCAATGGTTAAAAAGAAAAGAAAGTTTACTCCTGAGTCTACTCCTCTGCACTCTCATCCCATAACCCCTTGTTCTATAGCTTCCTTTCAGTTGAAAGAGGCCTACATCCTGTGCATGGAAATCTTGGAGGTACTGTATTTAATGTCTCCATCATATATCCCTTAGCTCGCCTTTCTTCTAAGGCATACATATTTAGATCTTTAAAATCTGTCCCCATATGCTTTAGATTGAAGACCACTGATCATTTTAGTAGCAACTCCATGGATCGACTCCAACTGGCTTATATCCTTTTGATGGTGCAGTCTCCAGATTCGTACACAATATTCCAAATGAGGTCTCACCAAGGACCTATACAGGAGCAATATCACCTTCCTCTCCCTATGCACCCATGCACTTTTCTGGTTCTTACCATCACCTTATCCATCTGTTTGCCATTTTAAGATCATCAGATACAGTCACGCCCAGATCCTGCCCTTCTTTTGGGTTTAGAAGAATTTCATCCCCTTTACTGTTCCTCTCCCTTAGGATTATGCAGCTTCAATTTTAATTCTGCAGTTTTTTTTAGCACTAAATCCTAGCTGCCAGACCCCAGACCATTCCTTGAGCTTCACTAGATCCCTCTTCATGTTTTTCACATCTTCCTGGCTGTCTAACCTGTTGCAGATTTTGATGTAAACAGCAAAAAGACAAACCTTTCCTGACAATCTTTCCGCTAATGAAAATGTTAAAAAGAACTGGTCCAAGGATATATCCCTGCATCACACCACTAATAACGCCCTTCTCCTTGAAGTGAACTCAGTTTACCACTAGCCTTTCTCATTTCCCTCTCAATCAGTATCTAACCCAATCAGTCACTTTAGGGATCATACCAAGGGCTTGTGCGTAACTGTGTCAAAAGCTTTACTACAAACTAGGTTAACTATATCTAGCACTCTCCCCTCATCCAAATCTTTGGTCACCCAATGAAAGCAATTGCTCAGATTCATCTGACAAGACCTATATCTAAGAACATAAGAAAAAAAGGGTTGCCATACTAGGTCAGACCAGGGGTCCATCAAACCCAGCATCCTGCTTCCAACAGTGGCCAATCCAGGATACAAGTACCTAGCAAGTACCCAAACATTAAATAGATTCCATGCTACTAACCACAGTAATAAGCAGTGGCTATTTCTTAAATCAGCTTGACTAAAAGCAGTTTATGGACTTCTCCGCCAGGAACTTGTCCAAACATTTTTGAAATCAAAATAAACTGTCTTAACCACGTCCTCTGGCAACAAATTCCAGAGCTTAATTATGCATTGAGTGAAAAAGAATTTTCTTCGATTTATTCTAAATGTGCTACATGATAACTTCATGGAGTGCCCCCTAGTCCTTCTATTATCTGAAAGAGTAAGCAACCGATTTACATTATCCCATTCTAATTCTCTCATGATTTTATAGATCTCTATCATACTCCCCCTCAACTGTCTCTTCTCCAAGCAGAACAGCCCTAAACACTTCAGCATTTCCTCATAGGGAGTCGTCCCATCCCCTTTATGTTTTGGCCACTCTTTTCTGCACTTTCCCCAGTACATCAATAATGTTTTTGAGATGTGGTGACTAGAATTGAAAACAGTACTCAAAGTGTGGTCTCAACAAGGAGCAATACAGAGGCATTTGACATTCTCTGTTTTAATCACCATTCCCTTCCTAATAATCCCTTACATTCTGTTTCCTTTTTTAACCACCACAGCAAACTGAGCTGTCAATTTCAATTTATTGTCTAGTATCTACTATGATGCCTAAATCTTTTTTCTGGATGGTAACTCCTAACATGAAACTTGACATCATGTAACTACAGCAAGGGTTATTTTTCCCTATATGCATCATCTTGCACTTGTCCGCATTAAATTTAATCTGCCATTTGGATTCCCAATCTTCCAGTCTCTCAAGTTCCTCCTGCAATTTATCACTATCTGCCTGTGATTTAACTATTTTGAATAATTTTATATCATTTGCAAATTTGTTCACCTCACTTAATGTTCCCCTTTCCAGATCATTTCTAAATATATTAAAAAGCAGCGGTCCAAGTACAGGTCCCTGAGACACTTCACTGAGCTAACTTTATGATAGTGTATGAGCCGCTGAACATACAGCACTAATTAGCCAGCTATGTAAAACCAGTTAACTAGCAGAGCCTCATGGCTGCTAAATATGAAGTCTGGTAACCTTGCCTTTGAATGAACCTTCATATCCAGCACTAGGGATGTGAATCGTTTTTCAACGATTAAAATTATCGTCCGATAATGTTTATATCGTCTTAAATCGTTATAGAACACGATACAATAGAAATTCTAACGATTTATCGTTAAAAATCGTTAAATCGTGTTAGTGCGCACTAACTCCCCGTTAGTGCGCACTAACTCGATTTAGTGCGCACTAACTGAAAATGATACAAATAAACACTTTCCAGGTCACTGAAGGTCAGTTAGGAATGAATATGTGTTCCTATTGGCTGGCTGCCCTCTTATCTATTGATGTTATCAAGGTTACCACTGAGGTGATGGTTGGGGGGATGGGAAATGGAACTGGAAACTAACGAACACCAACAGAAAATGAAACAAAGTGTTCACACGTCCCAGGTCAGTAAAGGTCACTTAGGAATGAATATGTATGTATGTATTCCTATTGGCTGGCTGTGCTCTTATCTATTGATGTTACCAATATGGTTGGGGGGATGTGAAATGGAAACAGTTGGAAGCTTGACAAAAAAAGTAATGTAATGATCAGCACTCACGTGACTAGAACTTGTTTGTTTATTATTTTTGTTAGCAGGCACCTGAAATGCTAGTGCATGTTGAATTTGCCAATCACTGTGCATTTTAGAAAGGTGGTCCTGGCCGGAACTGTACACAGTTCAAATATATGTAATTGATTGTTGGTAAGTGTATTTTTTAAGTAGCCACACTGGCACCAGTATGTTTACTTTTCCTCCTACTTAACTCACTAGCTCAACTTTCTAAGAAGGGCTTCTCTGCTTGTGTGTTGTTTTTGTTTGGTGTGAGGAGAGCAGAAACATCAGATCTTTATTCAATCTACTACAGTCATCTCTTACAGTGCCCTATCCCTATTAATACCAGGAGTGTTGTGATCTTCCTGCACACAGTGCCCTAACCCTGATACCAGTCTGAGACAGCTCCCTCCCTGCATTACTAGTGAGAGGCTGGCTTCACAGACAGGGGGGAGCTGCCTGACCCTCACTCCTGACTTCCCCCATGTCCCAGCTAGTGAATGGTGTGTGGGTGAGGGGGGGGGGGGAGGATGGTGAAGTCTGAGACAGCTCCCTCCCTGCATTACTAGTGAGAGGCTGGCTTCACAGACAGGGGGGAGCTGCCTGACCCTCACTCCTGACTTCCCCCATGTCCCAGCTAGTGAATGGTGTGTGGGTGAGGGGGGGGGGGAGGATGGTGAAGTCTGAGACAGCTCCCTCCCTGCATTACTAGTGAGAGGCTGGCTTCACAGACAGGGGGGAGCTGCCTGACCCTCACTCCTGACTTCCCCCATGTCCCAGCTAGTGAATGGTGTGTGGGTGAGGGGGGGGGGGAGGATGGTGAAGTCTGAGACAGCTCCCTCCCTGCATTACTAGTGAGAGGCTGGCTTCACAGACAGGGGGGAGCTGCCTGTCCCTCACTCCTGACTTCCCCCATGTCCCAGCTAGTGAATGGTGTGTGGGTGAAGGGGGGGGGGTGGATGGTGAAGTCTGAGACAGCTCCCTCCCTGCATTACTAGTGAGAGGCTGGCTTCACAGACAGGGGGGAGCTGCCTGACCCTCACTCCTGACTTCCCCCCTGTCCCAGCTAGTGAATGGTGTGTGGGTGAGGGGGGGGGGGGAGGATGGTGAAGTCTGAGACAGCTCCCTCCCTGCATTACTAGTGAGAGGCTGGCTTCACAGACAGGGGGGAGCTGCCTGACCCTCACTCCTGACTTCCCCCATGTCCCAGCTAGTGAATGGTGTGTGGGTGAGGGGGGGGAGGATGGTGAAGTCTGAGACAGCTCCCTCCCTGCATTACTAGTGAGAGGCTGGCTTCACAGACAGGGGGGAGCTGCCTGACCCTCACTCCTGACTTCCCCCATGTCCCAGCTAGTGAATGGTGTGTGGGTGAGGGGGGGGGGGAGGATGGTGAAGTCTGAGACAGCTCCCTCCCTGCATTACTAGTGAGAGGCTGGCTTCACAGACAGGGGGGAGCTGCCTGTCCCTCACTCCTGACTTCCCCCATGTCCCAGCTAGTGAATGGTGTGTGGGTGAGGGGGGGGGGGGGTGGATGGTGAAGTCTGAGACAGCTCCCTCCCTGCATTACTAGTGAGAGGCTGGCTTCACAGACAGGGGGGAGCTGCCTGACCCTCACTCCTGACTTCCCCCATGTCCCAGCTAGTGAATGGTGTGTGGGTAAGGGGGGGGGGGGGGAGGATGGTGAAGTCTGAGACAGCTCCCTCCCTGCATTACTAGTGAGAGGCTGGCTTCACAGACAGGGGGGAGCTGCCTGACCCTCACTCCTGACTTCCCCCATGTCCCAGCTAGTGAATGGTGTGTGGGTGAGGGGGGGGGGGGGGAGGATGGTGAAGTCTGAGACAGCTCCCTCCCTGCATTACTAGTGAGAGGCTGGCTTCACAGACAGGGGGGAGCTGCCTGTCCCTCACTCCTGACTTCCCCCATGTCCCAGCTAGTGAATGGTGTGTGGGTGGAGGGGGGGGGGGTGGATGGTGAAGTCTGAGACAGCTCCCTCCCTGCATTACTAGTGAGAGGCTGGCTTCACAGACAGGGGGGAGCTGCCTGACCCTCACTCCTGACTTCCCCCATGTCCCAGCTAGTGAATGGTGTGTGGGTAAGGGGGGGGGAGGATGGTGAAGTCTGAGACAGCTCCCTCCCTGCATTACTAGTGAGAGGCTGGCTTCACAGACAGGGGGGAGCTGCCTGACCCTCACTCCTCCGGGGTATTGTGATCTTCCTGCACACAGTGCCCTATCCCTGATACCAGGGGTGTTGTGATCTTCCTGCATGCAGTGCCCTATCCCTGATATCGGGATGTGTGCAAGAAGATCACAACACCCCCGGTATCAGGAATAGGGCACTGTGTGCAGGAAGATCACAACACCCTCAGTATCAGGAATAGGGCACTGTGTGCAGGAAGATCACAACACCCCTGGTATTAGGGATAGGGCACTGTGTGCAGGAAGATCACAACACTCCTGGTATTAATAGGGATAGGGCACTGTGTGCAGGAAGATCACAATACCCCTGGTATCAGGGTTAGGGCACAAGTTCTAGTCACATTGACTGATCACATTACTTGTTTTGTCAAGCTACCAACTGTTTCCATTTCCCATCCCCCATATACTGTCAGTAGGAAACTTGGTAACATGAATAAATAAGAGGGCAGCCAATAGGAATACATATTCATTCCTAAACTGACCTTAACTGACCTGAAAAGTGTCAAATTGTATCATTTTCAGTTAGTGCGCACTAACTCCCAGTTAGTGCGCACTAACTCCCGTTAGTGCGCACTAATCGGAAAAAACGATTTTTAACGATTTTTTAACTAAAAAATCGTGCCTAAGACGATTTTCTTGCCCTGCCACACGATTTCTATCGTTAAGACGATATGGAAAACGATTCACATCCCTATCCAGCACTCTGATTCTCAGCCACACCATCTGTTGATCCCAAATGATTATCCACTACAACATCAGCAACACTGTCCTTATTGGTAAGCACCAAGTCCAGTATCGCCCCCTTCCAAGTGAGTTCATTTACCAATTGATAGAATAGTTTCCCCCTGCAGAAAATCAGGATCTTCCTACTTTAAGAAAACACCACAGCTGGATTGTCCCAATCAACATCCAGCAGATTGAAATCCCCTAGTAATAGCACCTTCCCTTTCATAGCATTTTTGAGAATATCTTCCATTAAATCTTGTTTTCTTTGTGTATTACACCAGTATAAATAGATGTTCCATTCCCAGTGTCTTCTCCTTACCTTATAAACCCTACAATTCCATTATTTTAACATTTCTTCCTACCTGATCCTTTCCCTTAATACATCACAGGAGAGTATAACTATATCCCAGTCATTTTTTTCTGTACCACGTCTTTGTGACAGCCAGTTTGTCCACGTTAGCCTCTTCCATGACTGCCTCTAGATTTGTCACTTTATTTTCCATAGTATGGGCATTAGTGTACATAACTTTCCAGTGGTTGCCCTTTCCCCCATCTCTATACAAGTGTTTAATGTTTTATTTACCTGAGGACTTTGTTCACCATCCTCCATTGATCCTAATTTAAAGCAGTCATCAATAGGTTTGTCATTCTGTTTTGGAAGACACTGCACCCCTTATTCAACAGGTGGACCCTATCTCTGCTCAGCAGTCCTTGAAATACAGTAATATAATGAATGACAGCAGATAAAGACCAAAATGGTCCATCTAGTCTGCCTAGCAAGTTTTTTAGGGTTGTAAGTGCCTCTCCATTCAGATCACCCCCTTGCCTTGTGTTAAGAGTATTAACTGCCACTCCGTGCATGTTATCCCCTAGCCTATGGTACAGGAAACCAAAACGCACTCTTCGACACCATCTACACAGCCAATCATTCATCACCAGATTGCAAGCTTCCCTGCCTGGGCCTTTATCCTTATTTAGAAGAATGGAGAAAAATACCACCTATGCATCTATCTACTTTATCCTCTCTCCTAGAGCCATGAAGTCTCATGAAGGTGACAGGTGAGAGGGGGAATGGGGCTTTCTACTTTGGATATGAGGTTTGAGGCAGCTACAGATGGAGGTACAGGATTGCCTGGAGTAAGGGTGTGACCTACTGGTTACAGCAGCAGACTAAGAGCTAGAAAACCCCGCGTTCAAATCCTGCTTCTACCTTAAACATGTCGCTTTGCCCTCCAGGGCTTTAGATACCTCTTTGGGGCAGGGAACTACCTACCTATTGCACTTAAATTGTAATTCAGTATGAGATGAATTTTTAAAGAGTTGCTCATGTTAAAAAGCCTATATATGCAAGTATATGGGCCAAGCGCAACTTTTATTTTAAAATCAGAAAAATATGTGGGTATATGCACATTCGTGCACAACAGAACACACAAAAAAAGGGACAAATTTTGGGTGATGTCAGGTGTAAGTCAGAACAAAACTTATAGCTGAAAAATGATTGGGTGTGGGGTCTGGGTAAACTGGGGGGTGTTCAGGCTGAAGAACCGGAGGGGTCTTGATGACCTAGATTTAGACTGGGCAAATTGGTTGATTAAGTGGGCAAACTGGTTATTTACTATGCAAGTTTTTCTCTCTTGCGACAATGTTTTAAAATCTGCCTGCATATGCTCGTAAAAGCTGCTAAAGCCCTAGCGGAAATGCATGTGGGACATTTACTCGAGCCGCCTCTTAAGATTACGCATGCACACATATGCGCGGAAGGGGGATTTTAAATGATATATGCATACTTGCAAGCACAATATGAAATTGCAGTGTATCTCCGCTCTCGCGTCAATACACACGTTTATGGGCGCACGCAGGTTCCTTTTAAAATTAGCCAGTAAGGTTGTGCACTGGGTTGTTGTTTTTTCCTCTGTTTTTGTTTCACGTCATTTTTTGCTTGATTTTGTTTTTAAAATAGTTCATTATTTTTGGTTTTATTTTTGTTTTTCCCTAATTTTGTGGTTAGTGCACATTAACTGGACTTAGTGCGCACTAACTTGTATTTAGTATGTACTAAGTCTGCTTAGTGCTCAGTAATGGAACTTAGTGCAAAGTAACAACCCCAAATGTCTTTCTTTCTTTTGTTTTGTGATTCCAATGAAATGAAATGAAATAGACAATGTCTAGGCTAATTTTAAAAGGAACACATGTGCTTCCATAAACGTGTGTATTGGCGCGAGAGCCGAGATATGCTGCAATTTTATATTCTACTCGCATGTACACACATGTCATCATTTAAAATGTTAAGGACATTGCCTATTTCATTTTAAACAAATACACATTCCTACTGTTTGCTCACCCCAGCATCTCCCTTTCCCATATATGAGAGCAGGGGTGGATTGCAGGTAGATGTTAGCCCGGGGAAGTTTTTCAAAACGAGCCCACAGGGTATTTGTGACCAACTAATGTGCTTTCTGTGCAGTATTTGCTTCAAAACCTCCCAAAAGCACACCGAGCTAATAGTTGAGAGGTACATCATGTAACTTAGAGCCTGACAAAATTGAGACAAACAATCTCCAACATAAATGTTTATTAAAAAGTTGAAGTTTATGTAGAACACATCGTAGACCAAGGGTGAGAAAACTGAGCTGCAGTCCCTCTTCTATCCATGCAACCAGCTGGTCACCCCACACATTTGGTAATATCCCTCATATATCTTCAAATCCTGGTCTGGTTTTAAAGTCTTTTTCCAACCAATCAGCTTTTGAACCAGTTGCCAAGTAATGAGAAAACCACACTGCCATCCAGTGGCTCACACACACACACACACACACACACACACACACAGACATTTGTTATCGGGCTACTTCTCTTGTGCTGATTCAGGGAGTGCCTCCCTGCCCCAGCACTACCGCAGCCAGCTGCCCCTCTAAGAGCTCAGCCCAGTCACCTCAGAGAGAAGTCTCCTTCTGGTTCACCCCCTCCCTTTCTATGACACTGGCTTGCCTCCACTTCTCAGGGCCTCCCCCACTCCAGCACGTTCTCCTTGACTCTGTGCTACAGTCTGCTGCTTTTAGGATTCCCTAGGTGCTGCTCTGTCTGGAGAGGGGTTTACCAGAAGTGATCTATACTATCTGTTTCCTACACGGCTAAAGAAAAAGAAAATTAAGCCCTGGTCAAGGCTATATGCGGCACTGCTGCAGCAGAGACTGGGGAGAGCCCGACCCACAACAACACAGCTCCAGATGGAATTCTGCTTTCATACGGGGAGCCAGGGCTGGTGCAAACGTATTAGGAACCCTAGGCAAAACCTACAGCCTTGCAAGCCCAGCCCTACCCTCCCCACCACAATAAAAAATGATGCCTTTGTAAAAAAAATGTTACATGAAAAAGGACATTCAAAGTAACATTTTCTGAAATAAAAATATAACATGCACACTATATTTACATGCACTGCTGTCGTGCCCATCATAAAACTCTGCAAAAAGTGAGACTCTAGGAACTCATATGGTATTAGGCCTATTGTAACATGTATAGGGTGTGGGCTTAGCCTTAAGAAAACCATGAGTAAACTAAACTGCAATTACAATATAATAAATCCCCAAATCAAAACAGCACTAACTGCCAGCACTCAAACAGTAACAAACCTATAAATGAAAAAGCAACACTGCAAATATTAGACCAGGCCGTAAAACATCAATGCACATCTTATTAGAAAAACAGAACAAGCCAAGCAGCTATAAATCCCTACACAGAAACTATACCCTAATCAATATCTCACTTTAGTCTAGAACAAGCAGAATACAGACAGACCGTCAAAAAAACCAGCAGATACCATAATGTATAAAAAAAAGCATGCAGACAAAATCTGAACTGAAAACTGCAACAAACCAGACACTGCATATGAAAAACAGAAACATTACTATTCCTCATAAAACATCAAACAAAAAACCCCCAAGAAATATAAAACATAATAGTAAAACCATACTAAAAAGAGAACAAATATTTCAAAACAGCTGACGAATAGATTATCCAATTATTGAAAACTCATTCATTTTTATAAAAAGTTATTCTTTTCATATATTATTATTGGTGCTTGGGAGACATATTAAAGAATACCCATTAAGTAAAACTAGCAAGGATAAAAAATATACCCTGTTCTCCATACCTGGGAATATTTAATTTCTTCTCATCCTAAAATTGTCATGGATTATTAGCAGGAGAGAGGGGGGGTGTATAACATTTCTCCTTCCTCTCTCACACACACACAAGAAGCCTCCCAATCTTTCTCTCACATATGCAAAAAGGCTCCCAATCTATCTTTCTCACAAGCACACATGCACACAGGCAGGCTCCCAAACTCTCTCTGTTTTTCACAGGTGCACACACACACACCCCAGACACACACATACACATATAAACACACTCAGGCTCCCAAACTCTCTCTCTCTCTTTCACAGGAACACACACAAGCAGGCTCCCAAACTCTCTAAGAACATAAGAACATAAGAACAAGTCATACTGGGTCAGACCAAGGGTCCATCAAGCCCAGCATCCTGTTTCCAACAGAGGCCAAACCAGGCCACAAGAACCTGGCAATTATCCAAACACTAAATAGATCCCATGCTATTGATGCCAGTAATGGTAGAGGCTATTCCCTAAGTCAACTTGATTAATGACAGTTAATGGACTTCTCCTCCAAGAACCTATCCAAAACATTTTTAAACCCAGCTCTACTAACTGCACTAAACACATCCTCTTGCAACAAATTAAAGAGCTTAACACACACAAACACATATGCAGGCTCCCAAACATTCTCTCTTTTTCACAGGTGCACACACACACACACACACACACTCACACACACATTATTGTACCTCTGCTCATTCTTCGGCCCTACCATCCTGGGATTCGGCAGTGACCCACAGCGAGCCTCTCTTTCTGTTTTTTTCCCGCCCAGCCTACAGCATGTCACTCTTTCGGCCCCAGCTGCCTGGGATCTGGCAGCGGCCTGGGATATGGCATCGCCCTCAGCAAGTCTCTCTCTTTCTTTCAGCCTTGCTGGCTTGGGATCTGGCAGCGGCCCACAGCATGTCTCTCTTTTGGCCCTGTCGGCCTGGATCAGGTGGCACCCACAAGTCTCTCTATCTCTTTTTCGGGCCTGCTTGCTTGGGCTTGGGATCTGCCTTGGGATTTGGCAGCAGACCACAGTTAGTCTCTCTCTCTTTTGTCTCTGCTGGCTTGGGATCTGGCAGCGCCTGCAGCGAGTCTCTTTCTCTGTTGTCCCTGCCCACTTGGGATCCGGCGGCAGCCTGCAGCGAGTCTCTCTCTCTCTCTCTCTTTCGGCCCCTGCCAGCCTGGAATCTGGTGGCGGCTGCTGCCAGGCCTCTCTCTCTCTCTCTTTTTTTTTTACTTAGGCTCTCAGCCAGGTCTCTCTTCTTTTGCTCTGGCATTGGCCCAGATCACTCTTCCTCCTTTGGTTGCCAGGAGGATGTTTCTACCGGCAGCTTCTTTAGACCCAGACAGCAGGGACACAGCGCAACAAGCAACCAATGCAGAAATCATGCTGCTGCCTTTTATCACGTGACCAATGTGATCAGCCCACCAGGACATGCCCAAAGCCCTGATAGGCCAATCCGTCCTGTATGTGGAGCATAGTAGAACTTGAGGTCAGCCTCTGCTATTTTGATTTTTGGTGATGACAAGAGCAACTGGTAATCACTCTTACTCTATGAAGACCCCATGCTATGGGATAAGCTGAATAGGGTCTGGAGAGTAGGGGGTGACAGTGGCTACTGGATAGAGAGCTTTTTTTTTAAGACTGGAAGAAGGGTAGGATTAATACAGAGGGTTGGGCTCCATCTGTGTGTCTCCAGCTTTACACATTCATGTTCTGGTTGGCTAGGAGAGATGGGGACAGGGAAGAATTTTTTTTGTGGCACCACATGCCATCAGAAATTCTTTGGACAGGGAGTTTGTGGACACTTTCACATTGTGTCTGACTCTTCCAGAGTATCATGAGGCTTCTTAGTCTGGTAATATACCTGGGGAAAGTTAGCTTCACTTCTTGAGGTGTTACTAATTTTCTGGTAGTAGCATAGCATATACAGATAATTTTTTTGCAATCTTTACTACTTCTAGGCTTGCTAATGAATTGCTGTGCATGCATTTGCATTCATCCTAGCTCATTAGCATATCTATATTGTGCCAGATTTTTGGCCCTGGAAATGCTGTGTGAAAGCTTGAGAACACTGCTAATTTTGCATGTGCTTTCCAAATACCTGACATTAATGCATTTAACTGTTCAGTTAATGGGTTTAACATATGCAAACATGCCATCGCCCCTTAGTAAATAGGCCCCAAAATTAGGCGGCTAGGTCCTTTGAAAACTGATCCCTCTGTCACAAATGTTAGTAAATTGTGCCCAAAATGATGAATTAATGTACAGTGCCTTGGGCGATCTATATATCAGGAATGTGATTAATAAGTTATTTTAAATAAAATAAATACAGATCCTTAAATAGGTAGCAAAAGCATTCTGCTGGTCAAGCATTTTTTATTTTTACAGAAGCTCCTTAAAATATTGAACCTATTATAATTGGTAAATTAGGCTTTTGCTTTTAAGCTTTGATATTTGACTTAGGGGAATTCGCTATGTGATAAGAAATGTAGCAGAATGCTATTATATTGACCCAAAAGAGAAAGCTGTAATAAATTATCATAATATCCAGTTCAGTGGCTCGGGATGTGTGTGGGGGGAATCATTTTTTTCAACTATGATAATCCTCTTTTAAAAATTAATATGTTTAAACCTTCACTAATCTCCTGATATACAGTTTGATTATAAAAGACTATAATAATTTGAATTTCAGATCTTCCATATTGCCTTTATTTTATCTGTTGATATCTTTCTGGCAATTTATCTTTAACTTAAAAGGATGTTTAATTTGTAGTGAAAGCATGGGGCACAAGTATTTTCATTCAGAGAAGCAGCTGTAAATGTGTCTGTTAGAGTGTGCAGAGGGTGGCAATAGATACGCAGACCTTAAGCCCAGTGTCCAGTATCTGTGCTATCTCAAGCTATATCTTTAATCCAGAGCGCTAGTACTGAATTCTTTGCAGTTTGTGAGTTCAGAAAGTTTCATATAATTCTGTCAGATTGTATACCCAAGAAAAATCGGTTGAAGCATCATGTACAATATACAGTGTGCAATTGTGACCCTAGTGGATGGCATCAGTTAAGAATAAAAGAAGAGTATATTGCTGGAGCTTCTCTGAGGTCTGGGCTTCAGGCCTGGGCCTGACCGTAGGCTGAGGCCCAGGCATCGGGACCCGGCCTCCAGGCTAATGCCCTGCTGTTTCCTATATTTAGTCACACTTAATTATTGTGTGTCAAAAATCCTTTTTTTCAGTTTTGCAGTGATACAGCACTGATACAGCACTTACAGTGTACCTATAACTCTGAAAAAGCAGAGCAGAAGGAAAAGTTAGTGAGAGCTCACTGTACTGGAAGCAATAGTCACTCAGTTTAATGACAGGAATTTTTAAATTGCAGAAGTGCAGAGTGTTTGTGTACTGAATAGAAAATATAGCAAAAAGGCCAGTCTGGAATTTTTGCTTCTCTGAATCTTATCATGGAGTAGGAAAAGGATTCAGTGTGTGTAAACAGTTTATATGCTATGCTGTTTTTCCATAAACTGTGTCATCACCTTTGGAACAAAATAGTACTAATGAAAGGGAAATTCAAGATGGCAGACAAGCTTTTGATACAGTCCCGCACAGGAGGCTTGTGAACAAAATGAGAAGCTTAGGAGTGGGTGCCAAGATGGTGGCCTGGATTGCAAACTGTTTGATGGACAGAAGGCAATGTGTGATGGTAAATGAAACTTACTCTGAAAAGAGAGCGGTGTTAAGCAGAGTGCCACAAGGATCGGTGTTGGGACCGGTCCTGTTCAATATCTTTGTGAGTAACATTGCGGATGGGATAGAAGGTAAGGTTTGTCTTTTTGCGGATGATACTAAGATCTGCAACAGAGTGGACATGCCGGAAGGAGTGGAGAGAATGAGACGTGACTTAAGGAAGCTGGAAGAGTGGTCGAAGATATGGCAGCTGAGATTCAATGCCAAGAAGTGCAGAGTCATGCATATGGGGAGTGGAAATCTGAAAGAATTGTATTTGATGGGAGGTGAAGGGCTGAAGTGCACGGAGCAGGAGAGAGACCTTGGGGTGAAAGAGTCTAACGATCTGAAGTCAGCGAAACAATGTGACAAGGTGATAGCTAAAGCCAGAAGAATGCTGGGCTGCATAGAGAGTGGAATATCTAGTAAGAGAAAGGAAGTGATGATCCCCTTGTACAGGGCCTTGGTGAGGCCCCACCTGGAGTACTGTGTTCAGTTCTGGAGACCCTATCTCCAAAGGGACAGAGACAGGATGGAGGCAGTCCAGAGAAGGGCGATCAAAAAGGTGGATGGTCTTCATAAAATGACTTATGAGGAGAGATTAAAGAACCTAAATATGTATGTACACCCTGGAGGAGAGGAGGAGCAGAGGCGATATGATACACACTTTCAGATACTTGAAAGGTTTTAATGATTCATGGTCAACAACAAACCTTTTACAATGGAAAAAAATCAGTAGAACTAGGGGTCACGATTTGAAGCTCCAGGGAGGAAGACTCAGAACCAATGTCAGGAAGTATTTCTTCACAGAGAGGGTGGTGGATGCCTGGAATGCCCTTCCAGAGGAAGTGGTGAAGACTAAAACTGTGAAAGATTTCAAAGTGGCGTGTGATAAACACTGTGGATCCATAAAGGCTAGAGGATGGGAATGAAGAGTAGAGCCATAGGGGTGGCTTGCTGGAATGTTAACTACTACCTGGTGATTACTACCCTTACTCAAAAAGGTCCCTTGCACGGATAATGCAACCCCAACATTGCTCTCTGCTTCAACGGCAAAGGAAAATGTGGAAAAGAGGATTTGCATTCAGATAACAACCAAAAAGGACTGAACTTCACAATCTGGGTAAACAAACAAACGTGGGGGTAGCTTGCTTATTATGACGGTTAATACCCTAAACCAATTAAGCCTGATACATCACTTTGAATGCATACACAGTGTTGCTCTCTGCTTCTACGGCAGGGGGTAATGTGGAAAAGAGGATTAGCATTCAGACAACAACCAATAAGGACTAAACTTCACAATCTGGGTAAACAAACAAACGTGGGAGTAGCTTGCTTATTATGGCGGTTACTACCCTAAACCAATTAAGCCTGATACATCACTTTGAATACATATACAGTGCAGCTCTCTGCTTCTACAACAGGGGGAAAAGTGGAAAACAGGATTTACATTCAGGCAACAACCAACAAGGACAGAACTTTACAGTCTGGGTAAACAATCGTGGGGGTAGCTGCTTATTATGGCAGTTAATACCCTAAACCAATTAAGCCTGATACATCACTTTGAAAGCATATACAGCCTTGCTATCTGCTTCAACGGTAGGGGGAAGTGAGGAAAACAGGATTTATATTCAGACATCATCCAACAAGGCATCGATCTGTACAATCTGGGTAAGCAAGCATCGGGGTAACTTGCTTGATGCGGCGGTTACAACCCTTAACCATAAGCCTTATGCTTACCTTTGATACAACTTCAACATTACTCTTTGCATCAATGACAGGGGATGGCAGGAAATTTGAATCAAACAGTTACCAACAAACAGTTACCAACAGTTGGTGGTTGGTGAAACAGATAAGTATGGGAAAATAAGTGTGGAAGCTTGCTGGGCAGACTGGATGGGCCGATTGGCTTTTTTCTGCTGTCGTTTCTATGTTTCTATATGTTTCTAAGTGAGTCACACTGAAGCAGAGTTCTGGTATCCATGTCTCTCTTTTGTTTGCTTAGAACTGTGGTTTCTTACAGGCAAGATGGAAAGGGAAGAGTTTTGAGTGGCATCCCCCAGCCCTCAAATTTATCTGCAGTTTGACAGACATTGATCTCTGGCCTCATTGTTACCCAGCACATGGACAGAGTCTACAGCAGTGCTGGAAGAAGAGGGTTTGCTTCCCATTCGGAAATGGATATCTCCGTAACCCACGTACTACTCCATGCACTCCTCAGCCTGTCTGTGGAGGGAGGAGTGGTGTTTTGAGTTCAGTGCTGTTGTCAGCTGTGACTACAGATACAATGATCGATGGGGGAATTCGAACATGAGAGCTTGCAAGAGCGGAGCAGAAGAATGGGATGGGCTATGGAACTCCATGGGAACATCAGAAGGAAGATAGAAATGCTAGAATGGGGGTAGCAGGGGAAGCCTCAATAACTGATCGAGGAATGGGTTGTTCCTTGATCTATTCAACCCCCGCAGGGATGTCAGCTTCCCTGCTATCCTCTCCTTGGTTAAGCTGAAGGTTGTTATTTTGGATGCTATCTGTACTGCACTGTCTTCTTTACATCAAGGGATTTCACTTTAACAGCTTTTACTACATATTCCTGATCAAGATGGAAAAAATATGGAGCCAAACACAGGAAACTGAGTGCATTTCTGGGCAGCTTGATCAAATTTCAACTGACCAATCATCCTAGTCCAAGACAAGATGGTGGTGGCTAGGAAACTGGAGAAAGAGAATCTCACAAGATCTCTAAACATAAGGTTGATTAACTTTCCAAAATGTTCTATGGTGGGTTCTTTGGATATGTTTAAGAGATATATAAAGTTAAAATTCTGAAAACTCTTGACAATGCTGTGCTAGCTCAGGACAAACATTCAGTTATGTGCCTTTATTTCCTCAAATGTGGGACTTTGTTTCTTGGTTGGAAGATTTGGGTTTTCCAGGATGTGGAGAGGGGGATTGGAATGGATTCAGACAACAACCAACTTGGGCCCGACTTTTACAGTATGGGGTACAGATACACAGATATAAGGGAAAAAACACAGGACTGCTTCTACAGCCAAGCCCTGAAGCAAAGCACATCAAGCAGCATTGTCTGAACTTTTGAGAAAGCTCCTCACCTTGTAAAAATGTTGCTGTGTTAATATACAAAGCTTGGGGGTAACCTGCATGGAGCAGCAGTTACTACCATAAAAATATTTGCTGGGCAGACTGGATGGACCATTTGCTCTTTATCTTCCGCAATACTGTTATATACATTAAAAGAAACAAGAGCATAGGAGGAAATTCTTAGAGATGTAACAGGAAGGTAAGTCGCTAGGTGCACAAATTGTAATTCATTTTCCTGTAATTGTCCGTTTAAATTTTGGATTGTAATTTATATCTCTTTTTGATCCCACACAGTTACGTGTTTTCATTGATGCTAGGAAGCCTCCTGGTCTGAGTGCTCCAAATAGTGGCTGAGGCTTTATATCAATCATCTAATTGTGTACAATAGGTGAAGCAATGGGCTTGCCTGGTTTCAGGTTTTCTTTTGACTTTTATTTTCTTCTATGCCAATCCATCATTTCTTAATGTTAGAAACCCCCCTCCTCTTTTGATGTTGAAAACTACTATAGATTTCTTGGAAATTTCATAATTATATCTACTTTATTACCTATATTTAGAGAATTGCTAGTCTTCTTGACACCTTATATTTTCTAATTCCAGTTATCTTGATGTATATTGTTTAAAATGATTAAACAAAAACATTTTAAACAAAAAGTATCAGTATCAGAAATTGACAGAAACTCACTAGGCAGGCAGGCAGGCAGTGGCTCTTGCAGTGCAGCAAACGAGCAAAGTTGCATGCTTTTGAACAAGACAGTGTATCTGCCTTTGGGGACTGATTACAGTCTCTACCTTTGTGTGTGATTGACAGCAATTACAGTCTGCCCAGTTGAGATTAAAATTCCCAAATGCAATCCAACACCAAATCCGACACCCCCCCCCCCCCCCCCCGCCTTAGGTCCTTCACCTGATCTCTCAACCTTCCTCTCATATCTGTCCCAACCAAGTATGGCCAAGACCATCACAGTTTTCCATGCTGGCCTCCCCATGCTTTCTTTGAACACTGATGAAGTCATACCAATGCTGTTTTTGATTTGTTACTGCTGCTCCATGCAGATTACTCCCATTCAAGTGTCCAAGCCAAATGCCAACCTGATGTTTGTTTGTTTATTTATTTATTTAATTTGAAATTTCATCAATATAGCCCTAATGCCCACAATAATGCCATAACGCATGCGACAAATAATGCATCATGAGATGCATGCAAATTTAGGAAAAAAGGGAGGGGTATGGGAAAATGAGGAGTGTTTAACATTGCCTGTGATAGCATAACACACAATTTAGTTCCAGAAATAACTACACCTTTTTTCTTGGTGTGCATGTGTGTGTGAGGGAGAGGGAGAAGGTGAGAAAGAGAGAGCAGCTAAGGGTAGGTACACATATTAGTCAACTTTTTATACCACTGTAGGAGGGGCAATTAGTAACTCGGGATGAGATTTGGTGGTGGCCTAGGTTTTGGGGGTCAGTTTTACATACACAGTCGGATGTACGAACTGCACAGTACACATCTGTGAATATTTGATGTGATTGTAGTGATGAAAGGTACACAAAGATGAGATTTGTTCATTGTACTCTTGACCTAGTTTGATAGCAGCTAGGTAGAGAGTGCATCAAACTAGGTTGATAGTGCATTGTACAAATCTCATCTTTATGTACCTTACATCACTCCAAATCACATCAAATCTTCACTGATGTGTATTGTGCTGTTCGTACCTCTGATTATGCATGTAAAACTGACTCCCAAAACCTAGGCTACCACCAAACCTCATCCCGAGTTACTAGTTGCACCTCCTACAGTGGTATAAATAGTTTACTTATATGAGAGCCTTATAAAGAGTCTCTCTTTCTTTCTTTCTCTCTCTCTCTCTCTCTCTCTCTCTCTCTCCATCCAGCAGCCCAATGTGAAAATATTTCTTTTTATCACGGGCACTGTTCTTGCAAAATTTATAGCAGTGATGAATCTAGGCCTAGCTAGCTGTTCAGCAGCTGAATATAGACCCCAATATCTTTGAAAGAAGATATATTATAGTCATATTATATTTTTCAGAAAAAGCAAGATATATTGATCCTTTATAAAAGATTGAAACAAAGTCATTTTAATTCCATATGTTTAGCAAGGATGCAACATGCCTTAAGAGTAGCAAAGATAACTGGCCATTCTCACAGCCTTGTAGGATGTAGCATAGATGGCTGCAAACAAGACACAATTTAAAGAATTAATAGCATCAATTTCCAATTGGTGCCACTGAGATTCCAAATTGGCAAAAGTATCTATTACCCATTGACAAACCTGCCTCATACAAAATGCATAATGATTAAAAAAAAAATAAAATAAAATATCAGGAAAGCTAATTCTCTTGTCTAGCATGCATATATTTAACCATAGTGAGGCGAGGTATTCACTATGCCATATTTTGGACAGGATCAGAATATTGCATACAAATTGTGTTTTCAAAGGTATATGCATTGTTTTCCATAAAAGGTTTTCTCATACAAAAAGCAGGTACAAAAATTCTCTCGGACTTAGTTCCCATGGCACTTTACAAAGGAAAAAGTGTTAATACGTTCCCTTGGAAAATTGGGCTCAACGTTTGTGAGTATAAAATACCCATATAAGTGGCAGACAGTTTGAAAACTTACCACATAAGGATACATTTTTAAAAACCATGGTTAGTTTGGAAGTCTGTGGTTATTTTGTATCCATGAACCTGCAAGCTATATTTCAAAGTAACTGAATTCAAGAAAGTATGGAATAAACACAGAGGATTTCTGAGGAAGTGATAGGGATTGTATAGTTGGTGTAGTTGGGAAGACTTGATAGGCCATATGGCTTTTTTCTGCTATCACTTACAGGTTCACTTTGTGGTTATGGTAAGACACAGGCCCAGTATTCCCCAGGTACCTACTTGGTGAGATACAAGGCACTAAAGACTCACATCCTGAATCAGTACAACTGTATATGACAAGGTCGATATTCAAAACCCCTTTAGATGGATAAATGAAAATGTATCCATCTAAATGGCTAGCTGGCTATATTTAAAGATGTATGTGGCTAGAATTTAACTGCATAAGTCGGGGCTTTCCAGGGGTGGGAGGGAGATGTTTCTGGGCAGGAGTTAGCTCCTTAACTTATGCGGCAAACTCTGGTCGCACCGTAGGGCTGTCCTAAAGTTGGCCAGATATATTTATCTGGCTAACTTTAAGATAGCTGAGAATATTCAACGGTGCAGCTGCACCACTGAATATCTCCATTAAGTTAGCCAGATAGCTATATCTGACTAACTTAACTAGTCGCTCCGCAGCTGAATATTGGCCCCTATAGAAATAGGTTTATTCTGTGCTCACTTATGCTTCAGAAAATATTACAGTGAAGACAATACACAGATATAGCAAAAGCAATGATAATAATGATAATACAGTGCAATACTTTATTTTACCGTTGTTAAAGAGGCCCAGGAAATCAGCATGGCTCTGTCACTTCTGGAAGATGAGAAAGGGAAAGAGAAAAATAAGGGAGATGGGAAATCTCTCTCTCTCTTGCCTCTGTTGATTGCCCCCTTTTCATCTGCACTTCTTTGGTTTTTTTTTTTACTTTTTATTTATGAATTTCAGTACAATCCAAGACATATAATCTTGAATAGAAAATCCAGAACTAGACATTGAAAACATATCCACAGTAAGTTATTAAAGAAAAGATTATCATATTAAATTCTACTTTAAGTCCTTAAATAAAAAGAAGGGATCCGATAATACAACCCAAAATAAATAACAAATTGGAAGAAATTTGTACAGCCATATGGTTTATCCTAAGCCGTATAATAACCCATAAAAAATTTACTGCTAGCAACATTTTTACTGGGTGATGAGCCTTCTTGAAAATTCATACAATACTGACGTTTTGCTTATGGATGTGACCTTAGCAGCAGTCTTGTGCTTTTTCACTTATGTCTGCATATCAGTTCCCCAGACTGTAAAGGTCAGGGCCATGTTGACTGGCATCTGAATGCAATTCCTCTCCCCCTCCCCCCCCACTGTCAAAGTGGAAAGTGATATTGAAATTGCATCAAGGCATATAAATTAAGGGTAGTAACCCCTTGACCTCTGTTAAGGATAGCAATCAGTTACCCCTATGTTTATCAGTTCCTCAGATATACAAGTCTGGGCCTTCATTGGTTGTTGTCTGAATCCAACTCCCCTTTTCTCCCTGCTGTTGAAGCGGAGAACAATGTTGCAGTTGCATCAAAAGTATTAAGATTTATTGGAAAAGGGTAGTAACCACCGCACCGGCAAGTTACCCCCATGCAAGTTACCACCGGCAAGTTACCCCCTTTTCTTCATTTCCATCTTCTTGCCTTTAGGGATCTACAATGTTTATCCCGTGCCCCTTTGAATTCATTGTCATCTTCACCTCCTCTTCCGGTAGGGCATTCTAGGCATCCACCATCCTCTTCATGAAGAAATATTTTGTGGTGTTGGATCTGAGTCGTCCCTCCTGGAGGTTCATTTCATGACACCTAGTTCTACTGATTTCTTTCCAACGGAAAAGGTTTGAAGTTCATACATCGTTAAAACCTTTCAGGTATCTGAGGGTCTGTATCATATCTCTCCCTCCCCCCCCCCCCCAACTCCTTTCTTCAAGGGTTTACATATTTAGATACTTCAGCCTCTCATAAATCTTCCAATACAGACTGCACACCATCTTGGTTGCCCTTCTCTGGACCATCTCCATTCTGCCTCTGTCCTGTTCAGTATGTGTATTTAGTTTATCCTTTTTTAAGAAAAATCCATGAGGACCTAATTTGAAAAGGATATTTTCCAAATGGCCACCAAGCCAACTCTTTTGACAAGGTGAAGAATACTTTATTAGTTTGATCCTTTACAATTTAACTACAAGAAATTAAAGAAAGAGAAAAAAAAAATAAACGAGCTTTTGTATCTGAGTTAAATTTTATTTATTTATTTATTTATTTATTTATAGGCTTTTCTTTGCCGACATTCGTAAGGCACATCATGCCGACTTACATTGAACTGAAAGGAGGAAAATACAAAGAACAGAATAACATATCGTAATTAAAGCAAAAGGCGTAAAAATATGTGCATGGTGAAGCATTATATCAGATATATGAGAGCATAAAGCAAACTGATAGGATAGGGTAGAAAGGTAGAGAGAAAATAACTTTGTAGAATCTATGTACATTAATAAAATAATATGCTTAAGAAATATGCAACTATATTTTTAAAGGCATTCCATGTGGCTTTATACATTTCTCTCCACTTCCACTGACTCCTCATCATTTCTCAAATCTCAACTTCCTCCTCTGCATTCCTCCCCAGAGACATCCACTGTCATGCTACACTAGAATAGATAAATCACAAAACCAATGTCACTGTAATTTTGTGGTGGACCAATTGATCATTAATGCCCATAAAACAAATTGTTTTTAATGATTGTGCTGCCAGGATATGACACTTTTACTAAATATGATGAATCTAATTGATTGCAACTTGTGTGCACACACTGTATGTCTAATCAATACCTTCCCATATATTTTTCTTACATTTATGACAAAAATATTCTTTCCGCTACGCTCAATTATGTTTTATGATATCAATGACTGTTTCGTCAAATTATCCTAAAAAAAATTGTTATACAGTTACTTGGGAAGGACCAGTCTTATGTTGAAGAATGCAAAATATTTTGAACTATTAAATCTTTTTAGATGAATAAACTAGGAATATACTAAAGTTATGCAGTAAATGTACTGTCATTAGAGGGCATGTTTCAAATCCATTTGTCTAGATAAATAGTCTCTCTTTGAAAATTGCCCTCCTTCAGTTTGGCTAAAAACACCTGGTCCTTTGTAATATCCACAATTTTAACCATTTTGACAGGAGGCAAGTTAAAATGCTGCTGGCTGGATGATATCGTCCCTTTGCCCCATCCCATGATAGGGGCTGCTAGCACTATTCTGGAAAATGGATGCTGCTGGGCCAAGAGCCTATGGGGTGCTCCATTAAACTCCAGGGCAAATTTGGTAACTCCAGGAGTGTCAGGAGGGTGGGCTAGGATGGGGGGTATGTAGACATCTTCTAGTGGGCTTTTTTGTGAAATGGAAGGGGTTTGGAGGTTTGGGGCTAGGTCCATGTCACTACCCCTCGGTGGTGGGTTAAACTTTACTTTTTGAACTTAGGCTGCCTCAAGGAGTGGTGGGGAGTGGGACATGGGTCTTTTGGGAACATAATGAAAAACAGAAAATCAAGATTCTTGCACATGCTCATGTAAACTACTAGGGAAGAAACCCTGATGAATTATTGTAAATTCACCTCCAAATCTCTTCCCATTCATTTAGTGTAAGACTACCCCGATAAACTTCTCCGTGTTTATCTCAAGACCCCACCCTATATCAAATACAATAAGGCACAAAAAGATAAGAAGTCACCTAGATTTATTAACAAAGCTTTCTAACAATACACAAAATATATTTCATGATAGCAGATAAGATATTTCATTTTTTCATTTATTAAAATTTATTAATCGCCTAACACAAAGTTTTTTGGCCTAAGCGATATACAGCAGAACATACACAAATTTAAAACAAATTAAAAAACAGAAATAATATACAGACGTCATCAAAACAAAGCATAACATAACACTGCAGTCATTAGATATTAGCAAACACCTTAGGCACACAGCTGAGAGCCGCCGCTTCCGCCAATAAGTAGGCACTTGGGACACTCTAGGCAGGCGCAGCAGGTAAAATAATTTTTTGGGGGGAGATTAGGACAGGTTGGTTAGGGTTGGTTAGGGGAAGGGAGGTTAGGGTAGGGGGTTGGGAGGGAACTGGGGAAGGCCATGGGCATTGGCGCGTGCAGGGTGCACAATGGTGCACCCCCTTGCACGTGCCGACCCCCGATTTTATAACGGACACCCACGCACAACTTCATAAAATCTACCCCTAAAAGTCTACCCATAAGGGTTTGCATTTTCCCTGTATTTTGTTTGTTGTTTGTTCAAGAAGAGGGGAATTATATTTTTGAGGTGTGCATTTTTTGTTCACATTGGATCTTAACTGTCAAGTATTCAACCTCTTGTTATGCTTTCTTAGATCACTTTTCATTCTATCTGTTCCTTTAGGTGTGTTTGCTCTGTTGCAGATCTTTTGTGTCATCTTAAAAAGACAAACTTTTCCCTTTACCTCCTTTGCAATATTACTGAGAAAAGATATTGAACAGAATCCGCCCCAGACCTGAGCCCAAGGGCCAGTTAGTGGGCAAGGTGATTGAAGGGTAAAGTCCCATTGTGCATTGTGCAATGCTTCAAGCAAACACTTTGCAGCTTGTTTAGTTTTATAATCTGGCCCTATAATTATGACTTAAATCAAGGTTCATAGATCATATATCAAACTGGATGAATATAATTTTTGTCAGTATTTTAAGAAATATTTAATTTAACAAAGTAAAAAACAAAATGACGTGAAGACGTTGGACATATTAATGAAGACTGGAAGATCTACTTTATGGAATCTGCCTGGTATTTGTGTCCTGTCAGACGGAGGATGCCAGGCTCTTCTCAGAGTGAATTCCATTTGCTAGTTCCTTCACTCAATTAGTTTCTAATCCAGGCCACCACCTTGAGAACCGCCCCAGGCTGCTCAGTTTATTAATGGACCTTCTATGCAGGAGAGTATCAAAGGTTTTGTGGAAATCCAATTAAACCTCATCCAGTGCATGTCCTTGATCAAAGAAATCAGTGAGATTCATTTGACACAATCTGCCTATGGTAAAACCAAACCATGCTGTCACAGATTCTACAATCCAGTGGATTGTAGATAGTTCACTTTTTTTTCCCCCCTTTTTTTGTAGAATTTCCATCGGTTTTCTCAAGCTGACCAGCTTGAGATTTACAGCGTCTTCTATGTTACCACGTTTATGAAGAGAGACCTCATCTGCCTTTCTCCAGTCTTGTAGGACCATGCCCAATCTGTAAAGATTTATTAAAAAGGTCCTTCATATAATCTATAATACCATCCATTTTTTTATGACCCATTTAGTCCAATTATAAAAATACTGACAAATCCTTTTCAATACTTAACCTGGCTGTCTCCACTATCAACAAAAAAATCCAACACTGCTCTAACCACAATAACTGCTTTGGAAGATTAGCTCCTCTCCAATGCGGTACTAACCACTCAAATAATACAAAGCACAAATGGGTAAAATCATGTTGAAACTGAAGACAGTGTGCAGCCATCGGCAACATACTGTCTGATTTTTAACACTGTTTTTATGTTCCACTAAATTGTGCAATGTTTTCTTAATATATAATTTCAAACATGAATAAATAATAGAATACACTGCATTAGCAGACTTACAGTTAGTTTTCGATTGTCATTTAATCTGTACAGCTGATCCCGGAACATGAAAACATTTGATATTTAAAGATAGTGGGGCACATCCTACAGCGTCTGCATGCTGTATATCTTATATTCTTGCTCATTTTCATGACTCCAAGGCTGGAAAATGCTGACCTCACAATTTTATCTTTCAATCTTCTTTCCTTTCAATAATGTTATTTGAGGCATATGAGCAAAAATCACATGCAATTCTAGTATCTCTCAGTGTTTCATAATCAATGAATTAACTTTATCTATCTATTAAGGAAGCAAAAGGAATCTTCTTTTGCTTTTTTTTTTTTTAAATGGTAACAATAGCAAATCCTGCTGGCAAATCAGAGCCCACTTAAATGCTTGTGTAATACAGGATTCCGGAAAACCTCTCATTTGAAACCACTGAAATAGAATTTTAGCTTGTAACAGAAAATCTTTTTTTTTTATTTTCTATTTGTCACTTTTACAAATTATTTTTCAAGCAAATCACTTGAAAAGGAAACACATGCGGTAAATACACATTAATAAAGAAATAGATGTTACAAACTTATATCGCATGTCTATCAAGTCCACTATATAGCCCAAGATTACACAATCCAAATAAATTTTATATTCCAATACAAATAGATTATTTCTGGAAACATTAATGCAATTTTATACTAAAGATAAAAAAAAAAGCATTAAGGAAATAAGCAAGCTGTGGATCTCTTATACATTTTAAAGGTCACAAACCTGATCTAAGCTTTCAACCAGAGGCTGGTGAGGAACTAAACTAAGGACCTATTTTATTAACCAGCAAAGTAGTCAACTGTGATGGTTGATAAAACAAATATGATATTCCTTGATGTTTAATTAAACATTTGCATGGAAATTTTAAGGCAAATAATAAACCTGATTCAAGAACTCTAGGCTTCAACAATAAACATTGCCGTCTCCTCTTTTGTGTCTGTCTAGATATATCTGGAAATATTTGAATTTTTAAATTCAAAAAGAGCTCAGATCTATGAGAAACACAGTTTTTAAAAATCCATTCTTTATCAGATACTAATAGGAAAGTTACTATTAATGTAGCAGGTGTTGTCACACTTTTTTCTGTTTTCTCCAATACTGCTGAAATTTCCAAATTGGGAGGATCCTTTGGAGTTAAAACTTGTACTTTATCCTCGTCCAATTCTCTCCTCCTTAATAGGGTCATGTAGTATACCTTTACCATAATGGGTAAATCACCTTCAGGAATTTTCAAAATCTCCTTTAAATATCTTCTCCAGATATATTTCAGTGAAGTATATGCCACTTTAGGAAAGTTTATAAACCTCAAATTTCTCCCTCTCAACTGGTTTTCCATGTTTTCCAGCTTTGTCTGCAGTTGATTTTCTTTAATATGCATTTGTTGGATATTTGCATTACTTTCCAAATTCACTTTAACAGAATCTACCTTATTTATTTATTTACCGACAACCGTTTGCACATCGTATCGGTTTACATATAACTTGTAACTATTCGGCAGTTATATTTCAGTACTTCATTTTCCACATCATTCATTCGTTCAAGCTTTTTCACATTATCTGTAACAGTGTGCAATTGTAGTATGATATTCTTGTTGACTGTATTTATTGCTTCCCAAAGCGTTTCTAAGGAATAAAATTGAGGCCTTACCAAATCAGCTACTCGAAACACTGAGTCCTCAGTTGTTACCTCTCTGGCCTCCGGTTCAGCAGTTCCAGCAGGCCTTCCCCCGCCAGCCCTAATGATCTCACGTCAGGCCAAGTCTTCCTGCTCCAACCACACGGGCTCTGGCAGAAAGACACCGGGGATTAACCATTCAGGTCTCCCCTGGTCTCGTCGTGAAGGGAGGATCCTTATCTCAACAGGGTTAGTGGGCGGTGTCCTCTCTGCCAGGGAAAAAGATGTCTTTTTCCCCGGCAGAGAGACGCCGTCTTTGGGCTCTTCATCCTCCCGATCATCGGTCTGCGAGCTTCCCTCTCCAGCTATAGTTCCACGCTGGACATGGCCATCCATATGTCCTACCAACGATGTCCAGAAAACAAGAAGGTAGGCGATCTAAGAAAGCCGTTAGAAAAACTCAAAAGGATTAGATGCCCAAGTCTGTTTCAATCTTTATTGCAGTGGAGATGTGTTTTAATTACAATTGTTGCCTGACTCAGCCGAGTTTCACCGTCCTTTTGATGGCTGCCTCAGGGGCTACAAATAAATCACAAATATTATACAATAATTAATAAAACAAAATTTAAAAACAAATATGTAACTAGTGGAAATTTAAAAAAATGATGACAATTAGGTGAATATCTGTTATTTTATTTATTTATTTATTTATTTATTTATTTATACGCTTTTATATACCAAAGTTTAGCTAGGGGCCTTCACTCCGGTTTACAGGTGAAACAAGGAATTACAATTGCGAAAAACAACTGGTATAACAACAGAACTGGTCTAATAACAAGGTTGGTATAATAACAGATTTGGCATTATATGGTAAGATAAATATAAAATATCATGTATAGTAACTGGTATGGTATCATAAAATATTCTATCAGAAATGGAATAATAATATTACTGGTTTAATAGCATAAGTGGGGAGTTTATTGCAATGAATACGGAATGGTTAAGGTTAAGAACTTATGTAGCAACAGATAGGGATTATCGTCAGTTGTGGAGGGATGTCGGTTGTAAAGCGATTAACTCAATATGGTAGCGTTTAACTATCAGTGATAGAATGCGGTGTTCTTTGTTGAGTGGGCGATTAGCCGATCCCGTCTTTGAAGGCTTGTCTGAAGAGCCAGGCCTTGAGATCTTTTTAAAATATTTTAGTGTTATGTTGTAGTTTTAGGTGTTCGGGTAGCCAGTTCCAGAGGAGGGGCCCTGCTATAGAAAAGGCTCAGTTTCTAATTGCATAAGATAGGGGCATATATTATAAAAACTTGTTATGGTAATAAGAGTTGTACAGCGTGTTATTAAATTATTTATTTTATTTAAATTTTTGTTACTGTTTTTGCCTTAGACTCTCATTGAAACTTGGGACCATTTAAGGAAGCATCAAGCTTAGAGATCAACCTCATTTAAACCAATCCATAATGGGAGCCACTCTGTATAAGAATATCAATTGCACATGTATTAATGATAATTGTTCCTTCTACATAACATATAAATTATGTAGTAAAAGTTAAAAACCAACCTTCTATGCTCTGCAAAAATCATAAACTCATGGGCTCTATCCAAATGACAGTGCCTGTATTATTCAAAACAATTTTGAGATATATGAAAAATCTTTACTTAAGGTTGTGTACAGACTTTGCTAACGAATTCAAAAAAACACGTAGTCTTTGATTTCTTGCACAATAAATATTACCAAATACACAAATGTTAACCAGAAAGCACAAATCTGGTAAAAAATTCATTTTTCAAGCTGCACACCTTAAAAAGACTAAAACCCTTACTTTTTAAAAACGATTTTGAAACTGTGCTTCAGTCTCTTCTGTTTTCTGGTTTAGACTATTGTAACAGTTTGTTCTTGGGTCTTCCAGATTCTGCGATCAAACCATTGCAGCAAATACAGAACTCAGCGGCCCGTCTTTTAGTAGGATTACCTCTGAGACATCACATTTCTCCTATTCTGTATAAGCTCCATTGGCTCCCGATTAAATTCCGAGTAAAATATAAGGTTCTTTCTATAATTCATTCATTAATTTATGATCAAGATTCAACATGGCTTTGTACATCTTTACGATTGTACAAACCAATGAGACATCTTAGATCATTATCGCAATATTTGCTTGATGTCCCCACAGTCAGATTAGCAAGACTTAATATGACTAGGGAAAGGGCCTTTTCAGTGGCAGGGCCGCTGTTGTGGAATTCTCTCCCTAACACCTTAAGGCAAATCTCCAGTCATAATGAATTTAAGAAGGCAGTAAAAACTTATCTATTTAAGATTGCATATGGTCATCTTGAAAATTGAATATCCCACCTTTACAAGCCATGTACTCTGCAGTTATTGACTGTTTGATTATACACTTATTAGGAACCTGGATTGTATAAGTTAAAGTTTTAGGCTCACTTATTTCCTTTCTCTCTTTATCTGTTTTTGTAAAAAATTAGTATATTTATTTTATGAGTAGGGATTATGATGGTTTATTGTATTTTTTCTTTCTGTGCTTCTCTTTAACTTTTTGCTGATTAGATTGATTTTATTTTTTAATTTTTATTTAATTTTATTTAAATTATCTTTTGGTTAATTTGATCTATATAATTGATACTTGTAAACCGCCTTGATCAAACTAGTTTGAAAAGACGGTATAGAAATATTTTTAAATAAATAAATAAATAAACATGTCTCTGGAGTGTGCAAACATTTTATCCGCCGTCCTTCTTACAGCGTATCGCTAAATAAATCAGGGAAAATTCATTTAGATCTAGATTTTAAAAATTCCTCTTAAATCACAACATTTATATATACTGCTTAAATGACATATATCTAGAGGTAATACAAATGCTGAAAAATTTCTGATTTACAGAATGTAAATATAGCACAAAACGTGTAACTCAGGCACTATGTAAGGACAGTATTATCTTTTTTAAAAATAATTTGTAATATAAACGATCCATTCCTTAGAGTTAATGAAATAAATTACAAGCAGTCATTTAGCAAAATATGCTCTCGGCTAAAATAAACAACATACCTTCACTCGCCAAAATGAATGTGCAGTCGCCACTATTAACAACAAACATTGCAGTGCTGTCACTGGACTCCATTTAAAGGCAGCTTTGGCGCCAAAAATGTAAATCACTCGTAGATGAAAAAAATATATCTTTATATTTAAAAAAAACAGTAAAATGTGTAATTGTATGATTCAATGATTTATACTTTATAAAATTTATTATAAAAAGCGTAATATAAAAAAACCTCTGGGAATCTAAAACCAATGGCACCAAAATGCTGTAAATCAATAAAAGGGGAGTGTCTTACTCATAGAATTGATGTTGTATTTATTACATACTAAGATCTTATAAATAATAAATTCAAGTATAATTTTTTTTTAAATGAATTAAAAATGGATCAAATTTAAAAACTCTTTTGCTGTGAACAGTAAATGAAAATAATCTCATATACAATCTGTCCAATAAAAATTGCATTAAAATGACAAGGACAGCCCATGTAGTTAAAAATCTGATGTTTAAAAATATCTCGAAAAAAACAAACATTTGTGAATGTCTCAATTGTGCAAAAATTATTTCATTCATAAGATAAATAAAATTAAGATAAAAAACTCAATCCACATACAACCCCTTAAAATTTTTTAGAATGTACATATAAAAATGGTCCGAGAGTCAAACCCAAACAGGAGAAATAAATAATTAAAAACAATATAATATATTATAAAAACACAGTGTAGTCTACTTCAGCATTTAAACCATTTGGGATCTTGGTGTTGAATTCATAAATGTATTTTTGTTCTAGCTGAAGTAGTAAACGATCTAAATTGCCTCCTCTCCAGTTCAGTGTAGGTTGTTGTATAACACAAAATTTATGCCCATTAAAGTTATGATTATATTGTACTGAATGTTCCACTAATGGCTTTAATGGCAATAGTCTAAATGGGAAGAGATGAGAATGTTAGGATCCCCGGCAGCGTGAAACCACAACTGGGTCCCCTCACCTGAGTGGGCAGGAAGCCCGTGCTGGCTCCCCCTGTCGCTGTCTCCTCCCATAGATGTCGACCGGCGCAGCAGAAGCCTACTCATGCGGCTCCCCCACATGCCGCCGATGCTGTGCTCCATGTCTGGCTCCCTAGGCGCGTGAGTGCATCTCTACAGGGAATTTAAAGGGCCAGCGGTGGGTGGGTATTTAAACCCTGCCTTGCCACCACCATTTCACCTCAGCAACAAGTTATGCTCATCCTTTGAGTGCGAGTAGTCTACATTCCTGAACCCTGGATTGGTTCCTGCATTCCTGCCTTCTCCTGCTCCTGACTCCTGGTTCCTGCTTTCCTATTCCTTGCCTCCAATTCCTGCCTTGCTCCTTGTCTCCTCGGATTGATTCTCTGATTCTGACCCTGCTTCACTTGACTCTGCTTGATCTCCGCCTGCCCTGACCTCCTGCCTGGCTTCTCGTCTCCACTTGTATGCTGCCTGCCCCGACCTCTGGCTTGTTCCTGTTTCCACTCACCTGCTGCCTGACTCGCCCCTTGGCCCATTCAACTCTGCTTCAGCTTCGCATCTTCTGGTTTGATGTCTTGAGAGACCCGTGCCTAAGTCCTGCCGGCCCCGGTACCCAAGGGCTCAACTTGCGGTGAACGAGGGATGGTATAGGTGAAGGTCCTGTTGGGTCATCTTCTCCCGAACCACCTCCCGACAATGAGGACCAACAGGGGCCCCTCCCTGGTGGTAGCAACAACCTTGTCTTGACTCAAGGGTCCACCTTTCCAACAGGTTGCTGGGTCCATGGACGCGGCAGACCTGACTGGCCTACAGGTTATTCCTGGACTGGCCCAGAGACTAGAGCAGCAACAGCAGTGCCTAAATAGATATGTTGGCCACCATGGTGGAGCAGCTGGTAAGCTGCCTGGATGCCGCTCCAGTGTCCAGTGCTCACCCCCCTGCTCTAGCAATAGCACCCACTTCCACTGCAGCTCTTCACCTACCAGCACAACCATGCCACGCTGGGGACACAGACAATGTTGTGGGTTTTTAAACCACTGTTTCATGTATTTCTCTCTGCAGCCAACCCAGTTTGCTAGCGACAGTATCAAGACAACATTCAGTTTGTCGCTCCTGGATGGCAAGGCCTTGGCCTGGTCCTCTCCCCTGTGGGAGTGTGGAGACCCTTTGCTCCAGAATCTCCCACATTTCGTACAAACATTTAAGCAGATCTTCAATGAGCCTGGGTGACAGATTGCAGTGGCTTACGATCTCCTTCACCTTTGTCAGGGTTCACATCCACTGTCGGAATATGCAGTGGAGTTCCACACCCTGGCTTCAGAACTTAGATGGTGAGAGAATAGTCTAAGGAGCATCTTCCTGGAAGGGCTATCCTTGAGAATTAAAGATGAACTGGCTGCTCGGGAGCTGTCTGAGGACTTGGAGGGCCTTACTGAACTCTCCGGTTGTATTGACCAACGCCTCCAGCAGCGTCTTCGTGAAGTCAAGCTTGGTCGTAAGACAGTGCCACTGGCTCCATCCTTCTCTCAGTCCATGATTCTGTCTCTGCCTACTGAATCGGATCTATCTCCGGGAGAGGAGCCTATCAGCTCGGCCAGAGCAGACTTACCCCGGAAGAGAAACAGCGATGGTGGTCTTTAGGGCTCTGTCTTTACTGTGCCTGCAAGGGTCATATGCTGGCACAATGGCTCAAAAGCCAGGAAACTGCAGAGCCTAGGTATCAGTGGGGAGATAACCCTGGGCTATACCACACCAGCTCCCCAATGCACTGCACCTGTGACTATCTTCCATTCCCATGGAACCTTCTCTACCCAAACGGTAATAGACTCCGGAGCCGGGGGAAATTTATCCTCACAGACTTGGTCAGCCAATGGGGCCTCTCAATAATACCTTAAGCATCACCACTGTTGATTTCCTCTTTCTGTGGGGACCCCTTACCGGGATGGATTACCCATGTGACCAGTCCAATGAGGCTACGTACCAGTATCATCCATGAAGAAGATATCTCTTTCTTCATCCTGGAGAAGGCTATACATCCAGTAGTTTTAAGCCTACCCTGGCTCCAGACACACTGCCCCCGCATCGATTACAGATAGCCACCTGTAGGTCTCATTGCCATACCTCCTGTCTCCAAGATATGCTTCGGCCTAGGCTCCTCCTGGCCACCACTCCGCTTGCCTTGCCACCACAATACCGATTTCATGGATGTCTTCTCCAAGGAAAAGGTGAAGATGCTACCTGGGCATCACCCATTTGACTGCGCCATTGACCTCCCAGGCACCATACCTCCGCAAGGACAAGTATACCCCTTGTCGCTGCCAAAGACCCAAGTCATGTCTAAATATATCCAAGAGAACCTTGACAGGGGATTCATTGGCCCTTCTACCTCGCTGGCTGGTGCTGGTTTCTTCTTTGTAGCTAAGAAGGATGGGTCCTTGCGGCCCTGCACTGACTACAGTGGATTGAACACCACTACTAGGAGGGATCGGTACCCGTTACCACTTATTCCTGAGTTGCTGGATTGCCTTCAGGGATGCTAAATTGTTCATGAAACTGGACCTCTGAGGGGCCTAATACACATTTAGCCAGGCGATGAATGGAAGACCGCCTTTAATACCAGGGATGACTACTGTGAGTATTTAGTGATGCCTTTTGGCCTTTGCAATGCCCCAGTGGTCTTCCATCACCTCATGAATGAGGTCTTCCCGGACATGCTCCACTCTAGTATTATCGTGTACCTGGATGATGTACTAATATACTCCAGAGATCTATCATCCCCTCGTTGAGAAGTCAAGTGCATACTTCATTGACTACGGGACCATAAGTTGTTTGCCAAACTAGAAAAGTGCTTGTTCGAGCAGGAGTTTCTGCCTTTCTTGGGCTTCATTGTCTCAACACAGGATTCCACATGGACCCTGAAAAGGTCTCCAGCATCCAGGACTGGCCAAAACTGTCAGGGCTTCAGGCCCTACAAAGGTTTTTAGGGTTTGCCAATTTCTACAGGCACTTTATTCCTCAATATTCCCACCTGGTGGCACCCCTTACTAGGGATGTGAATCGTTTTTTGACGATTTAAAATATCGTCCGATATATTTTAAATCGTCAAAAATCGTTAGGGCCACGATACAATACCAATTCCCCCGATTTATCGTCAAAAAATCGTAAATCGGGGAAAGGGGGAGGGCAGGAAAACCGGCACACTAAAACCCCCTAAAACCCACCCCCGACCCTTTAAATTAAATCCCCCACCCTCCGGAACCCTCGCTGAACGACCTCCTGCAGTCAATCTCCTGCCGGTGCCATTTTCCGTACGGAAAATGATTTGCGGCAGGAGATCGCTCCCGGACGCCCGCTGGACCCCCAGAGACTTTTGGCCAGCTTGGGGGGGCCTCCTGACCCCCACAAGACTTGCCAAAAGTCCAGCGGGGGTCCGGAAGCGACCTCCTGCGGTCGAATCGTGTTGGTCTATGGCCGCCGCCATTTTGCGGCGGCCATTTTGCAAAATGGCGCCGGCTGAAGATAACACGCTTCAACAGCAGGAGCCTGTTTCGGACCGCCGCTGGACCCCAGGGTACTTTAAGGCATTTGGGGGGGGTTCGGGAGGGGGGGATTTAATTTAAAGGGTCGGGGGTGGGTTTTAGGGGGATTTAGTGTGCCGGTTTTCCTGCCCTCCCCCTTCCCCCGATTTAGCTATGGACCGCCGCTGGATCCCAGGGTAATTTAAGGCATTTGGGGGTGGGGGATTTAATTTAAAGGGTCGGGGGTGGGTTTTAGGGGGTTTTAGTGTGCCGGTTCACGATTTTAACGATTTTCACGATATTCTAAACACCCAAACGGCAACGATACGATTCCCTCCCCCTCCCAGCCGAAATCAATCATTAAGACGATCGAGGACACGATTCACATCTCTACCCCTTACTGCACTTACCAAGAAGGAGGCAATCCCCAAACAATGGACGTCAGAGGCAATTGCAGCCTTCACTAACTTGAAGAACACCTTTCTACAAGATACATGTCTTTGACATCCCAACCCCTCACATCCCTTTGTGGTAGAAGTGGGCGCCTCCGACATGGCCATGGGGCTGTGCTGAGCCAGCACTCAGAGAAGGTGCCCTACTACCATACTCATATTTCTCACGAAGGTCTTCTTCCGCTGAAAAAAATTATAGCATTGGAGACAAGGAGCTGCTTGCCAATAAGATGGCATTTCAGGAATGGCGGCAATGGCTCAAGGGGGCACAACATCCCATCACTGTCTTCGTGGACCACAAAAACTTACAATACCTTAGCCATGCCCAACGATTAAACCCCCATCAGGCCCATTGGTCACTATTCTTTAGCCGGTTCAATTTCACCCTGCATTACAGGCCAGCCTCCAAGAATATGCACATCGATGCCCTGTCCCAGGGCCTTTGAGACAGAGGATACTCTCATGGCTCCCCAGTATATTATTGACCCCGTGAAGGTTCTCCTGGCTGACACTCAGGCTATTCCACCAGGGAAGATGGTGGTTCCCCTTCATTTTAGGTGGAATGTCCTAGCTTGGGCTCACAATTCCCTCACCACTGGACACATGAGAAGGGCACGTACACTGGATTTATTGCAGCAGTATTACTGGTGGTCATGAATGAAGCAGGACGTGAGGGCCTACATTGTTTCCTGTCCAACTTGTGCCCAACAAAAGCCTTTGACCGGATGTCCCTGGGGTCTTTTGTAGCTGCTACCCATTCCTAAGCAACCGTGAACCCATCTCTTGACAGACTTTGTGGTTGACCTGCCCTCGTTGAGTGGCCACCATGTCATCTGGGTAGTTGTTGATAAATTCTCGAAGATGACCCACTTCACCACCCTCCCTAAACTTCCTTCGACTCCTGAACTGGCCCAGCTTTTTACCCAACACATATTTCGTCTCCATGGGCTCCCGCAGCACATTGCTTCTGATCACAGGGTCCAGTTCATTGTGAACTTCTGGAGATCACTATGTAAAACGTTCAGTATCCAACTTGTCTTCACCACTGCATACCACCAGCAGGGCAATGGCCAGGATGAATGAATCAACCGAATCTTGAAGACCTTTCTCCGCTCCATCGTAAACAGCAGACAAGATGACTGGGCCTCCCTGCTTCCTTGGGCAGAGTTTTCACACAACTCTCACACCCGCTCTGCAACTAGTTCTCCACCTTTCCCAGTAGTTTATGGCAGACAACCAGCTCACTACACAGCAACTATTCTCCCTCTGGACCAGCACACGGAACAATCTCCGGCAAGCAGCTGAAGAGGCAAAGAAGGTAGCCAATAAACATCAGTGTCCCATGCCCCTCTTTAATCCTGGGGACCGTATATGGATTAGTACCCATACATCCGCCTCCAGGTGCCTTCAATGAGGCTGGCCCTTCGATACATCATCAAATGAATTGGACCTGTCACATACCGGTTGAGTCTGACTTCTTCCCTGAAGATGCACAATACGTTTCATGTATCTCTCCTGAAACCTTTAGTCTTATCCTGGCCGCAGTGAAAAACCCCTGAACCCCAATTGGTGTCAGCAGAAGAGGAACAGATATACCAAGTCAAGGAAATCCTGGATGTAACACGCCTTCACAAAAGGTGGGAATACTTAATTGCCTGGGAAGGTTTCGGACTCAATGAAAAAACTTATAAGCCTGCCTCCAATATACTCAATAAGGCACTATTCCAGCAGTTCCACACTACCCATCTGGGGAAGCCTGGACCTTCTAAGAGGGGGCATAAATGAGGGGATACTGCTAGAATTCCCAGCTGCGTGAGACCGCGACCGGGTTTCCTCACCTGGGTGGGCAGGAGGCCCATGCCGGCCTTCCCCCGTCGCCATCTCCTCCCACAGATGCGGACCACCACAGCAGCGGCCTACTCATGCGGTTCCCCCACATGCCGCCGACGCTGTGCTCCATGTTGGCCCCCTAAGCACGTGCATGCATCTCTGCAGGGAATTTAAAGGGCTAGCAGCGAGAAAGTTCCCCGCAGCTCATGGAGATGACATCAGGCAGGGTGGGTATTTATACCCTACCCTGTCACCACCACTTTGTCTCAGCAATGGGTCCTACTCATCCTTTGCGAGTTGTCTGCATTCCTGATCCCTGCCTTGGTTCCTGTGTTCCTGTCTTCTCCTGCTCCTGACTCCTGGTTCCTGCAATCTGTTCCTTTCCTCCAGTTCCTGCCTTGCTCCTTGTCCCCTTGGATTGATCCTCTGGTTCTGACTTTACTTCACTTGACTCCACTTGATCTCCAGCACTCTAGCCTGGTACTTTGACTCTGCTTGTTCTCCGCCTGCCCAGACTTCCTGCCTGGCCTCTTGTCTCCATTTGTATGCTGCCTGCCCCTACCTCTGGCTTGTTCCTGTTTCTGCTCATCCACTGCCTGCCTCGACCTTTGGCCCATTCAACTCTGCTTCAGCTTCTCATCTTCTGGTTCGATGCCTTGAGAGACCCGCACCTAAGTCCTGCCAGCTCCGGTATGCAAGGGCTCAACTCATGGGGAACGAGGGCAGGTATAGGTGAAGGTCCTGTTGGGTCATCTTCTCCAGAACCATCTACTGACAATGAGGACCAACAGGGACCCTTCCTTGGTGGTAGCGACAACCTTGTCTCAGCTCAAGGGTCCACCTTTCCAACAAAGAGAGTGGATAAGGGTTCCAGTAGTGTGTTCAAAAAGAAAAGGACAGATTTAGTCAATGTTATAAAGAAATATATTTTACCGTTTCCTTCAGTTTTTGCATCCATGGAAATGAAATGTTTACTAGAACCCAGTTTGGTAGCAGGCTAGCATAATTATTCATCCCATATTCAAAGTACATTAAATTTTAATTATTTAACCTAGTTAAAGACGAATTCCAAAATTACTAAAATTATCTTTACCCATAAATGTAACCGGAGTTTTATAAGTGAATCCTTGGGATTCTATAGGGAATTTGAACAGGCAAGAAATATTTCCCTAATGACATCACCGGAGTTGGAATCTCACTGACAGAAAAAAATCAGTGATTGTGTTAGAACTGTGTGGAAAGCTGCACAGGAAGTTGACAGTGAAGGAAAGTGTCACTTTGCTCTTTCTCTGAGGCTTACGTACCATTAGAAAAACCCAAAATACAGTGAAGGAACACTGATTTATATGTGGATGTGTGAATGAAATAATATTTTTGTTAAGAGAAAACCTGAAAAGATGTGATAAAGAAATTAGGAAGCTAAAATTTAAAGAACAGCTGATCCGTGAGATTTTTTAATCAGCTTATATAATTAGTTGAATGAAAGGAAATTGAGTGAAAGGACATTAAACAAATTTTAAGTGATGTTGAACACTGAATATTAATTAATACCATCCGTGTCCTGAGTCAATAGAAGCCCTATGATAAGCCTGTGTTCCTTATGAGAGTAGTGGCTTATAATATTAACCTGCAGCATTTTTGAAAGTGACTTGTAATTCTTTGAAGGAGAAAATATATTAATTAGAGGCCATAATTAATTTAACCAGAGGAATATTGTGCTGGTTAAGTGTCTTATAGGGCTTTATGTCAAGCAATTGGGAAATGATATCAAATCAATTCTGGAATAGAGTTCAAAAACAAAACATTTTAAAAACTCCAGGGAAGGAAGAGGGGATTTCCTCTGTTTCAATATTATCTATAGTAGTATCAGAGGTAAAGAATCTCTGTGGATTTAGAAGTAACGGGTTAAATAAACTAATTTGTTTCTCTAAACTGATACAGTGAAAATAGAGAAACTAGACAAAAATTAAAAACAAAAAATGGGAAGTTAATAAGGAGTGAATGTATTTGTGGTTTGTGACATCATACTTCAATTTGTCACAAGTCTCATTGTCTCGAGTCTCACATTCCCAAGTCTCATATCACTCAGACTCTTGTTTCACATTTAACAGTCCCAAGTCATATTCACCCATCTCAGTTCTCTTACTGCACTTTTACTTAGGGAACAGAAATTATCCTTTGATTCTAATTAACTAGTGTCTCAGTTCAATAAGTCTGTGAGACATACATTAAGGGTTATCCTTAGTTGGCAGAAGATTTTTGTTTGGAGGAAGATTATTTTATTTTTTTAATTTGGTTAAAAGTAGAGATCCTGCCTGAAACCTGGAGAGACAACAGGTTCAAGAAATAAGGAGTTCCTTTTTCACTTTCAAGGAGCATTAACTAGCTTATTTTTCAGTCACCTAAAACATCTCATCATCCTCATTGTAACCAGACTCATTGCTCTCAAACAGCACTCACAAGCCTCATCCACAAGCTACTACAGCAAGGAAACTGAGATAAGTGTGCACACAAATAACAGAGACATTAAAAACGACAATGAAAAAAATATAGTTCATTAGAAACAGACACAGATATAGAATAAGAGAGGAAAGATCTAGAATAGAAACACACACAAGAAATGTAATATAGCACTATACTTGCCTTCCAAGGTGTTGAGTGTCTTGAATTTTTTTTCTTTAAATATCTGAAAGATAGAATACACAAATAATCAGTTCTTAAAGTTAAAATAAGAATGTAATAGTTCAAAGAAAAGGAAAAAAGGGAGAAGGGTAAAAGAAAAGTGTACTTATCTGATGTTAATCTGGAATTTCTTCAAGGTATTGGTTCCAAAGTAATATATTTGAAAGATAAAATGTTTAGATCATTGATATAAAGTGTTTTCTGAATGTTTTGAATAATTATCTTGCATTGTTTGCATTATTGTATTGCCAAGTACTTTATATGTATGCTAACAAAAAAATGTTTTTGCAGTGATTTAGGAAGAAAGATTACCTACTTGATTGCCAGTTTAGTACTTTCATAAAATATATTTACTTTTCTGGAGTGTCATTCTTTTTATTTATTTTTAAACCATGAATTTACCTAATGTGAAACTTCTAACAAACTATTTTCAACTTAACTTTTAAGTGGAAACCTTTAAAGCCTGAAGCCATGGCTACTAACCATAACCATGCAAGAAAACAGTTTTCCTCACCTGGGTGTTTACATAGAGAAGGCATCTCCAAGATCTGTCAAGGCAGTGGCAATGTGTTTTGAGTAGGCCAAAGGTTCTCTTGATGACTGCTCTGGTCTACTAGTGGGCCTGTTGTAACAAACATTTGCAGTGTTCTGTGGGTTAGCTAGCAAGATTCTGAGCCAGGTTTTGAGTGCATATCCTCTATCACATTTAGGTGAGAACTCAGAGAAGAGCAAAGTTGGACATCCCTGATGGTTGGGTAGCAGGGCAGTTCCCTGGAAATGGTCAGAGCAGTCCTCCAGGACCGATGCTTTCATTCCATCTAGATAAGAGGGAGACAAAAAGAGGTTAACTGATGTGTGGTGTTAGTGATATGTAGATTCCTAACTAGAAGCGAGCCCCCAGTGATATGCCCTTCCTGGAAGTGGTCTTGAATTCCAGATTGCAAGATGAAGTAGGCATCTTGACTGACCACGATATCCAATCATGATGATCACCTTGGCATCACAGAACACCTGCATATTGAATGAGTGGAAGCCCTTGAAGTTGTGATAGGTGGCCTCATTGTCCCCTGGTGCCCTTATAGGATTTGAGTGCAATTGATAGCCCCCGAGACAGAGGGAAAGTATTCAATTTGATTTGTCATTGTTGCTGTCTGCTCTGAAAGAAAAATATATAGGGTTGTGTTTTCCTGAAAAACACAGCCAAAAACTGTTCTTTATATATGGAGGTGGCAGACTGGTTTATTCCAGCTATGATCCCTAAAGGTTTCTGAAAGGTGCTGGTGGACAAAAATGCCAGCATAATATTGACCTTGATGTGAATTGGCAAAGCCTAGCTACTGAGGGTGGAAGCTCGCATATCCTGCTCTAACTGCTGGCTTAAGTATAATAAGGTTTCTTTGTTGAATCTGAACCTGAATATGACTTGCTCTTCTAATAGATTCAAAAACCGTGCCCTAGACCTATGTACTCTCTGTAAGGGGTATCTTGTCCCCTTCCACTAATCTTTCTCCCTCCTCAATCTTTGCGCCACAAGCATCCATAAACCCATTGAAGTCATTTTGAAAATGTATTCTCCAACACTGACCATATCAGTACCAGGTATATTCATTACCACCCCCCAGTATGGCCCACTAGGTCTCAGTTACCCCCCTTGTTTGGTCCAGCATGTCCCAGGGATATTCACTCCCACATTCTAATATAGCCAGTTGTCCTCCAAGTCTGTCCCAGTTAACTTTTAGTATAGCTAAGTGTGTTCCAGGGTCACTAACTCCCACCCCCTAGCCTGTGGCTGTGTCCACTCACCCAGAGAAACCAGTCCACCAAACAGCAAGTTGCAAAGAACAATGCAAGTTTGAACTTGTGTGTGTAAATAAACAGTAGTAAATACACTCATACAGTGTTGATGATGATAGCATGAAAATTACTTTAAAAATAGCTCATTATGCATGTACAAACAAACCACATCCTGAAATGTCCCTAACACACCCTCTTTTTTTGCACATACTTTTACTTGTCAGGTGCATATACACATGATATGCAACCCATTCATAAAATATGCATTGCATGTGAATGCATCAGATACATGTGTATATGCATTTTTTCATGTACAAACCCATCTTATTATTTTACACTTCTGGCATTTGTATACAGATTCCTAAATGTATTCTTTTTATTCTTTTTGACAACACACTTCCTAGCAGTTGATTCAGGTACTGTGGAATCCGTTTTTGCTACATCTTCCCTGTAATTTCCCTTTTTTAATTGTAATGTTTGTGAAGACCCTATTCCCAACCATGCGTTTCTGAGAGAACTGAGATTGTAAGCGATCTGGGGTGGGGAAGTACCTGTGGTACCTGATTTGTAACTCACTTTGAGCTTGGAAAGGTAAGACAATCCAAATCCAATCAAATTCACTATCTAAGACAGGATGCTAGGCTCAATGGACTAGTGGCCTGACCCAGGAAGTTAATTCTCTTACACTCTTATGTTCGTAAACCCTTTAGGTGGCAAAAATCAAAATGATATATTTGGGTAAACTTATGTTGACCTATGTAAAATTGAAGGCTAATTATTAAATAATTTATTTAAAAATGTTTCTATTCTTCCCAGTTCAACTTGTTCTAAGTGGATTATAAATGAAGACTTAAAACATCAATATAAATGTTACCCTTGGTGGAGTTTTAGCCCCAGGGCTCACAAACATATTTATTTATTTTCAGGAGCTGCTCAGGCTATCAAATTTCAATCCATACTCAACTCTTAATCCCTGGGGAGGGATTCTTTTTATGGGGGTAAGCTCTCACTTGTGGCCCAGATGATGTTATGTTGCTCCCAGAGTGTGTGTGCACTATAAGTGCTTCTCATGAGGTAAGAGGCTATAATAAATTAGATAGGACCAGGCTCTGGTGTTAAATAAAAGTTTCCTGATTGGCAGTCATAAATTAAAGTCCATTGTCCAGAAACATGAATTTACATCTGAATGAAAGTACATGTAGTACATGTAGGTAGGTGTCCTTTATTCAGACCTCTGGGTAAAGCCCATGGTGATATTTAATGCGCAAACTCCCAGCAGCTATCCGAGGAATCCTGTTGAAGGAGTCCCCAACTTTACTGCAAAATTCCTACCTTAGTTCATCCTCTTCCTTGGACACCCAGCCCATCCTGGTCCCTTGGTGTTTGTATGTGGAGATCCGGTGTTACGATTTGTGGATCCCACAGGAGAGACTAACAGTCTTACCTTGGACAGGAGATGGGAGCAAAGACTGTCAGCAGGTGGTCAATGACCAGAATCAGACAGGCGATCAGGGCAAGTGGCAGACAGTCCAAATCCATCATTAGACAAAATGTCAGGGCGGGCAGCGAGCAATCCAAATCCAGAATCCAGCAGAAGTTCAGGGCAGGCAGCGAGCAATCCAAGTTCATAAACCAGGAAGAAGGTTGGGGGCTGTGAAGAAACAGACCAGTGACAGAACTTACACGCAATAGGATTCACAGGACAGGACCAGGAATCAGGGAGAACACAAGCAGCAAACCTACTCACCAAGCCTGTTGCAGAGGTGAAGAGCTGCATAGAAGAAGCTTCTTAAGTGCTGGTTGCTCTGACGTCTTCCGTGAGAACTTCTGGTGGGGGCATTAAACGTGGCAGGAACGGGGGTCCAAAAGAGATCACATCTCACATTGCGCTCTTCTCGGAGGAAGCCACTGCTGCTGCTGATGATGATGATGGCAATCACGTGCTCGGGAATGCTGCAGACAAGCCAGAATTGCATTGTTTTTTAACATCGGTTGGGGTTTCCTGATCTTCTTCTTCCATCTTTAGTTTACTGATATTTCTGGGGGATTTCTCTTGGCAGGGAGTGCACGATGAGGTGACACTTAGCTTCAGCGCCCTTCCTCCCCTTCCTCTTCCTCGTCTCCATCCTCTCTATTTTTTCCACCTCCTGCAATTCTCTACTTGCCCCCCCCTTCTCCCCTCCCTGTGCCTCTCTTGCACTATTTTCCTCTTATTACAACCCTGTCTACAGATCTAGCGCAGTCCCTCTGCTCTCCCCTGCTTTCCCCAGAGCTTGTAAATAGTTCCAGCACCTCCATTAATAAGAACATAAGAACATGCCATACTGGGTCAGACCAAGGGTCCATCAAGCCCAGCATCCTGTTTCCAACAGTGGCCAATCCAGGCCATAAGAACCTGGCAAGTACCCAAACACTAAGTCTATTTCATGTTATCGTTGCTAGTAATAGCAGTGGCTATTTTCTAAGTCAACTTAATTAATAGCAGGTAATGGATTTCTCCTCCAAGAACTTATCCAATCTTTTTTTAAACACAGCTATACTAACTGCACTAACCACATCCTCTGGCAACAAATTCCAGAGTTTAATTGTGTGTTGAGTGAAGAAGAACTTTCTCCGATTAGTTTTAAATGTGCCACATGCTAACTTCATGGACTGCCCCCTAGTCCTTCTATTATCTGAAAGAGTAAATAACCGATTCACATCTACCCGTTCTAGACCTCTCATGATTTTAAACACCTCTATCATATCCCCCCTCAGCCTTCTCTTCTCCAAGCTGAAAAGTCCTAACCTCTTTAGTCTTTCCTCATAGGGGAGCTGTTCCATTCCCCTTATCATTTTGGTCGCCCTTCTCTGTACTTTCTCCATCACAATTATATCTTTTTTGAGATGCGGCGACCAGAATATAACTCCCTCCTCAACTTTCTCTCCCCCCCTTCGGCCTCCCCCCCCTTCTTTCCTTTCCATCTCTTTGAATTATTGAACTCTGATGTATCTGTTTTATGTGATTTTTCATATCACTCCCCTATTTGCTGTTTGGTTGTTATATTTTTCCCCCGTTATAACTTTAATACTTCCCCCCCCCCAGTTGAAACTGTTTATCGTAAAGCACTATAACGCTGCATTATTTGTTTTCTAGAAACCAATGTGATGTTCCCAATGAATGTCGGTCTATAAAAATTAATTAAATTTAATTTAATTAAATATAGGAAAAATTACACTCAGAGGCCCTTTGTATTTTGGGAAAGTTGAATAAACCTCCTTTGCATGGATTTGTGGACCATCCCTTAATCACAAGATACATTATCAAAATTTGAAATCTGGGAATTAGTCTGGACCCCAGGATATCTCAGAACTTCAAATTCAAGAGGTTGGCCGAGCTACTTCCAGAAAATTGTGTTTACTAAGCTAGCTGAAAACATTTTTTGGAAACTACTGATCTAACAGCAGTGATGCAGGCACTGGTTGTCTTAAGTAAGACTATTGCAATTCGATGTATATAGATCTACTACAGAAAGGCTTAAAACAATGGCTATTTGTACAGAATGTGGCTGCAAGAGACTAGACAAATATTAAGGCCAGAGACCATATTTTACCAGTTCTACAACAACTCCACTGGCTTCCAGTACCATATAGGATACAATTTAAATTTCTCTGTCTCACATTAAAGTGTATCTATGACTTCTTCAAATTTAACAGAGAAATTGAACCTCTATTATCCCTCACAGCAGTTGTTTTCTCAATAAAAATTCTTAAGGAACCTTCTTTAAAGGAGTATATATCTGGACCCCCTTAAAAACCAGGACCAGATATTTAGCCTGGTCTACCTTAAGGCACAGCCTAGAAGGGAATCCTGATCACATGGTGTTTCCCTAAGAAGAGGAATATGAGAGCTGGCCCAGGAGGGAACAGAGAGGCCTTGGGGATTTGGAGGTAGAAGAGAATACGCCAAGATGCCTATGTCCGACTGCTACTGTTTCTGGCATAAGCATTGTTTAGGTAAGCAGGACTTTTCTGCTTTTGTGTTGCTGTAAATAATACAGGATTTCTATGAAGCAAGGCTGGAGTCCAGAGTGCTCTGTCCTCTGGCACCCTACCTAAGCCTAGGATGCTCCCCACGGTATCCTACCTTCTAATGTCCAAGACCAGCTTGTGGGAGCCAGAGAGAGGGCTTTATTTATTATTATTTCTCCATGTGAAGAATATGCTGCATAGGAAGGTGCATATTTGCCAAGATTTAATGAGTTTACGAAAGATCTAAAAATGTGGCTTTTAGGAAAACATTCATATTTGGCTACGCGAGTTTCCTTGTTTCTTTAAAGTGTTATGGATAGAATGTATTTTGCATATTTATGATGTAATGTTTTTATTTTGATGTGTATATGATGTTTCAGATAGGATGTACATCACCATGTTAATAGTGTGATAAATAAATGTTAAAATAAATAAAAAAATAATTTCATGACAGTAGGTATAACGCATCTCAATTTCCCAATATGCAGTCATTCATCTAATGCTGCCAAATATGGAATTGAACATGTTCCCTCTGAGATATAAGCTGTAAGGGCAAGAAGCCAAAATGATTGTGCACACACTATCTTTAACACAAAGTTATTTCTGAGGATTAACTTTATTGGAAGCAATGAGAAAAAACAGTACAAAAAATATAGAAGGGCCATTTAAAACCTTCCCCCATGTAGCTTGTAGGGCTGTGGATACAAAATAATCACTGGTCTGCAAAATTATTTTCAGAAAGATACTCCCTATGTTGTCTCCCTTGGGAAAGTCGTGATGAATATACTTTTTTTTTTAACCTGCACACTTTACAGGTGTGAAGTATTCAGGTAAAAAAAAAAAGTGTGTTGCAGTGTTGTGCAGTCAGGCCTTCAAGGGATTCAGTGAATCCTCAGCCCTGGACCTTTTTTTGTGGGGGAATTATTATTTTCAGCTGCAGGTTTGTACGGCCAATAGAAAAGGCAGCCTGTGGCTGCACCTCAGAGGGAGCCAATAAAATCAAGGTTCGGACAGAGCAGGTAGGGGTCTCATAGGTGGGACCAATCAAGGCAACTGGATGCAGGCAAGTGGCAGCTCAGGCCATGATTGAAGCAGCAGCACAGTATGAGGTAGAAGGCGGGACTTTGCTTTGGCTGGAAGAAAGCCCCGCCTTCTAACCCATGTGAAAAACAGGCCTGCAAGGAGTGTGGGGTGGGATGTCTTCAAACTCTGAACTAGCTTCTACGCCCATGTGGATCCAAGGGCAGGCAGTAGGAAGATAAGTAAATGCTGTGTGGCTATTTCTTCTAGGCTCTCAGTGCCGCTGTTTGAGCTGAGCTGAGGAAACGCTCAGTGAGCTATGAGTGACAGTGAGAGAGGAGAGGAGGGGAGGCTGGACAACAAATTTACTGGAGAATGGGAGGGAGAGGGGCTGGGAAGCAAGACTATTGGGGACTGGAGGGAGAAGGGGCTGGAGAACAAGACTACATGGGAATGGGGAGGGGTTTAGGTGGGGAGAAGGGGCTAGGGAACATGACTACTGGGGCATCTAGATGGAGATAAGGGTCTGGGATCATAACTATGGGGTCTTAGAGGGGAGGGACTGTGGAGTAAGACAGTTGAAGACTGGGTGAAGAGAGGGGACTGGGGAGCATGACTGCTGGGGGCTGAAGAGGCCTAGGTGGATAGAGGGACTGGAGAGCAAGACTACTGGGAACAGGGGGATCTGAGTGGGGAGAGGGAGCTAAGGAACATGACTACTGGGGATCTGGGAGGGAAGAGGAGTCTGGGGAGCATGACTACTGGGTGTCTGGGTGGGAAGAGGAGACTGGGAAGTATGACTACTGGGGGTCTGGGTGGGAAGAGGAGACTGGGGAGCATGACTACTGGGGATCTGGGAGGGAAAAGTCTAGGGAGCATGATTATTGGGGGTCTGGGAGGGAAGAGTCTGAAGAGCATGACTGCTGAGGAATGGAAAGATGTGACTGGAGAGCATGAATGGGGGAGGGGCTGTGTAACAAGACTGCTGGGGACTGGGGGATTGGGTGAGGAGAGGACACTGGGGAGCATGACTGCTGGGAACTGGAGGGTCTGGTGGGAAAAGAGGGCTGGAGGGCATGACAGCTGAGAAGTGGGGGTTCTGGGTGGGAAGAGGGGCTAGAGAACATGACTACTGGGGGTCTGGGTGGGGAGAGGGGCTAAGGAACATGACTACTGGGGGTCTGGGTGGGGAGAGGGAACTGGGGAGCATAATTGCTGGGGGTGAGTGAGGAAAAGGGGCTGGAAGCATGATTATTGGGTACTGGGGGTTCTGGATGAGACTGAGGAGCAAGATTGCTCAGGTCTTGTGGGGTCTAGGTGGAGAGAGGGAGCTGGGGAACAAGACTGGTGGGGATTGGATGAGAAGAGGAGTTTGGAAGCAAGGGTATGGGAGCTGGGAAGGGGGGTGCGCTGTGTGAGCATTTGTGTGTGTGTATGTGCGTGTGAGAAACAGAAAGAGAGGGAGTGTGAGTGAAATTATGTGAGCATGTGACAGAGGGTAAAGTTTGTTGTGCTCCTTCCCCCAGACCATGGCAATATCAGGGTGATTAGAAATAAAAAAATCCCATGAATAGAGAGCAGAGATTTTTTAATTCTTATAAATGTCATGTTTTAATGTTATTTGATGTCTCTGCTCTTTTGAAATATTATATTGGTGTTTTGGGAAATTTATACATTTTTTGAGGTTTAAATTATTGAATGTTCTATTCATCAGCTGTCTTGAAATATTTATTCTTTTTCATTAGTATATTTTTACTATTAGGATTGTTTTATATTTGCTGATTTTATTGTTGGTTGGACTTCCAGTGTGACCAATGGGAAGGATTCTGCTAGTGAGTAGTTTCTGAGTAGATGTCTATAGCAGTCTGGTTTGTTCTGTTTTTAAAGGAGGTGAATTGGTTTTCTAGTGCATGTTGTAATATTTGCAGTGCTGCTCTTTCCTGGATAGGGTGGTAACTGAGTCCTGGGAGTATTGTTTTGATATGGCAGATTTGTTTCTTGGGGTAAACTGTAGTCTGGCAGGCTGTGATAACTTTTATTTGACTGTGTTTAAGTATTATCTAAAAACACTTTAGTGAGCCTTAGAGACAAAATGGGACCTGTCTTGTGAATATCTCTGAGCTGACATCTGAAGAAGGGATCTATGTGTTTTAAAAGCTTTTGTACAATATTTTTAGATACATGTATTTTTGTGTTACAGATATTTTTAGGCAACTTGACATATTCTGTTTTCCTAATAGGAGGTATATTGGTGTTTAGGGCCTGGTGTAAAATTTGCAGTGTTGCCTTTTCGTGGAGTTGTTACTTGAGCACTGTTTTGGTATGGGAGGTTTACTATATTATAATTCTTTATTCATGCCTTTCTGAGGGTTAAGTCCATACCCAATACAGGCTGAAAAGTCCTCTTCCCAAAATCAGCCGCATCAATGTATGCTATATGCCAGCCATAATAGGCACTACCTGCAATGCATGCCTTCTTTTGCCTTATAATTAATCACTGGCTTAGGCACAAAATGGTTTGAAAGAACATTTTTTTCAAAGTATTTTTTATGTAAATAAAACTTATCTTTGAAGTCCTTCTGTGTCTTAAAGGTCAAAACACCCCGACACTAGCTGTGTTTCGAAAACTGCATCAGGGGGCCAACAAGACCTTCTATATAGATTCTCTTCACCCTATTAAATGTTGCGCAATACTGCATTTGCTTTGACGACTTAGAAGTTTTGGCGCCATAATGAATCTCCAATCCATGGCAATCTCAGGGTGATTGGGAATCAACAAATCCCATGTATGGAGAGCAGGAGATTTTTTTAATTCTTATATGCAAACTGCACTTACACAATTTTTATGTAATCAATTTATGTTAATTGTTTTGAAAGTTTTATTTCATTGGTTCTGAGCAGGGTGATAGTGACATGATTTTTAGAAAGACCATAATAGCCTAATCAAAGATGTTGACATCTATAAGAAAGATATTAGGATAATGAAAGTAGGTTAGAAAGCAAAAGTCAATATCTGAAATATGTAAACAGGAATATATTCAATATTGTTTTGTGATTCAACATAGGATGACAAATTGGTATTCGGAAGCAGATCTGCAGTCCTTAACAGCATGGTGAGTGTTCATCCATAATTTCTAATGATGTCTGTTGGACTTTACTCTAGGGATCATATATCCGTTTCAAAATGAATTTCTGAACTTCAAGGGCTCTTTGATCTAAAGAAACTGTAGATTCTCATTCATTATGCATATTTGACCTTTGGTCACTTGTACTGAACAAAAAAGGGCTTAAAGGCTGATAAAGGCTGCATTTTTTCTATCAAATTGAGTAAAGCTGTCATTCTGTGCATTAATGAGAGTTTCAGGCATTGATCTGATCTTTGCACCATTGCCATTGATTCTAGAACTTTGTTTTGCCATCTAGCCCTAGATCTGTCAATATCGTATTGATTGCAGAATGAAAAATCAATCATCTGTATTCTCCTTAGTCCTTATGAAAACTTAATTTATTTTCATAATTGCTGATGCTTTGGAATAAGATTCTGTATGAGTAATGGGACTGATGGCAAATAGTCTTCAGCTGACTTTTAACACCGTGCATGAATTTTCAGGCTGTTGCAAGCACGAATTACACACATTTTCAAAGCAAAGCACATAAGATCACTAGGAGGCTTGCAGCCCCAAAAACCTTTGGTTTGGTTTGTTTTTTCATTTTGGGGTGGGAGTGTTGTTTTATTGAGTTCATACAGGGGGTAATTTACAAAAGGATTTACATGCTTAAAATTGGGTTTTATATACGTAAATGCATTTTATATGCACAAGTCAGCTTTTGAAAATTCCTACAGTGTATGCTATTGAATTAATTGTCAATAGGTTTTAAGCAGATAAGTGCACTTGTAGATGGTAACTTTCAAACTGGCACCTGGGTGCACTTTGGCACATGTCTGTCGGCGCACGCTCATTTACAGGGCCATTTTATAACTTGCGCGTGTATATGCATGCATGTTATAAATTAGTCTGACCATGTGCATATGTGCGCCCAATTTTAAATAGGTGCGTTCCTATGCATGTAAATCCCACTTGCACCGTGTAAGTCAGGGAATTTTTTAAAGGGGCATGAGTTCACGCCTTTGCCAGTTTCACCATCCAGTAGTTTGCCCAGTTAACTGTTAGATCCTCCAAACCTCCATTGTTTGAAGGTCTGTACCCCCCCCCCCCCCCGCCCCCACCCCTAGTTACCCGAGACCATTTAAACCCCTGAGAAATTAGTATTTCTTTATTATCAAACTTACACCACTTCCATTGCAGAAGTAAATCTTATTTGTTTAATTCATTTAAAACTTTCAGTTGGATCTTGACCTATGCTTGAGAGCGATGCTGAGGTCTTAGCCTAGGCCCAGGCCATTGCTGGGGCTTAAGTTGAGACACGAGCAAAGGCCCAGAAACACAACAAAAATTACTTACCTGATCCATTGGGTATCCAGCCAGGCTGGGTCCCAATGCCTGAGACTCAGACTAGGCACAGATCCGATGCCAGGGCCTGATGTCGGTGACTGGTGCAGAGGCCAGGTCCCAATGACTAAGGCTCAGACCAGGACCATACCTGACTCCGAGGACTGGCTCAGAGGCCGACACTAGGGCTTCAGCCTAGGCTGGAACTTGGGCCAGTCCCAATAATGGAGCCCAGCCCAAAGGCTGGGTCCCAACACCTGGCCCTCAGCCTAGGCCAGAGCCCAGGATCCCCAATGCTGCGGCCCAGCTTGGAGGCTGAGTTCTGATGCAGCAGATCATATGCCAGGCCTGATACTAGTGCCTGGCCTGGAGGCCAGGTCTCAATCCCTGGGCCTCGACTAGGCCAAGACCTCACTGGGACCTGGTACAGAGGGTGGATTCTGATGCCTGGGCCTCAGCCCAGGCCCAGGAAAAGGCCCAGCACTGAGGCCTAGGACCTGATGCTTGATTCTCAATCTAGTATGGAGTGCAGACTCAGGCCTTGATACCTGGGCCTCGGCCTATGACAGGGCTCGAGCACAGGCCCAATGCCACAGCCTGGCTCAGAGAACAGGTCTTGATGCTGGGGCCTCAGCTTGGTCTCATGCCCAGACCGGAGGCCAGATCCTGACATTTGGGCCTTCGGCCTTGGCCAGGGCCTGGTCTTGAGGCCAGGTCCAATAACTAGGCCTCAGCTAGGGTCAGGCCCAGAGCCTAGGCCTCAGAGGTCCTTTTCTTAGGTCTTATTTCTTCTTCTTCTTCTCATGATGTTGTCTTCTGGGGTCACACTGGAGTAAATTAACTCTGGCTCATCCTACTCAGCACAGGGTGCCAAAATGGACTTTGTTTGGGCTGAGGTCTAGGCATCAGTATGCAACCTTTGGACCTAGGCCCAGGATCTGGTTTAGACCAAGACCCAGGCATTGTCTCCAGACTGGCTCCCGGCATCAGACCTGGGCCCCGGCTTTGGCCAAGGCCAAGGCCCCAGTATATGGATTAGGTCCCAGCTTCGGGCCTAGGCTAATCCATCCGGATCAGCGTCGAGCTTAGGCCGAGGTCACAGTAATCTTCCATGGCCTCAGCTTATGCAAGAGCAATGCTTCAGCCTGGGCCTAGACCTTGCCAGCGGATCCCCACTGGAACGGGTAAGTGATGGCCATGGGTATCCTGGCCTTGGCATTTTTCTGGGTGGGAGGGATGGGTAGTGGAGACGGGAAGTCTTGGGATTCCCCATTTCCTTTTTTTTTTCTTTTTCTATGGGGAGTTAATTTTTGATTCATTTTTTGTTAATGAAAGACATGAATTAAACATTAAACAAAATGAAATTCATGGGGTAAAAACCTCCTTAAAACGACCTGAAAAATGAAACAAATTTTTTACCTCTGCACATCCCTAGGAACCGTAGCACTAGGGATCATGACATCAAACTCCAGAAGGGACAAGTAGGAACCAATATCAGAAAATATTTCTTCACAAAGATGGTGGTAGATACCTGGAATGCCTTCCCAGAAGAGGTGGTGAAGACGAGAACAGTTAATGAATTCAAAAGGGAATGGGACAAACACTGTGGATCCCTAAACACTTTAAGAAAGGAATAGTGTAACATTTCTGCATGGGGGTAACCTGCACAGAGCAGCAGTTACAACCCTTAACAGAATGGGGGTAACTTGCAAGGAGAGGCAGTTACTATCCTTAACAGAATGCAATGGGGTAACCTGAATGGAGCAGCAGTTACTACTATAATCAAATTGCTGGGCAGACTAGATGGACCATTTGGTCTTTATCTGCCGTCATTGCTATGTTCTGTTTCTATGTTTCTATATTAGGAGACAGCTGTAATGAACCTCAAACCAGCCCCCAATCTTTCCCCTCTTTTGAAAAGCGGCACCACCAGGAGCCAGTCCCCCTCACTTTTCACCTTGTTGGGTCTGGAGTGGCACTTTCTGCTCCAGACCTTTCATGTGATAGGGGCTAATGGGCTGGCACCATCTTTAAAAATGGTGGCAGCTGGGAGGCGCTGTGGAGGAGAGAGCCCTCTTGTGAGAGGGTCTGGTCGGGACTGAGGTCGGGGCTCCAGCCCCTTGAGAGTGCAGTTGGGAACACCAACGAAGACCGATAAGTTCCGCCCCCCACATGAGGTCATCGACGGGGACGGCTTGATTTTTCCTTTAAATTGAACTGGCTATGGCGCGCAGCCGTCGACGCACAGACTAAGCGCCCCTTCTTGAAAAATTTTACAGCTACTCTTATTGCTTTTATGGGCAGGAAGAGAAAAGTAAAGGTCTGGACTTCCTCTCCAGGGTTGCCTGTGAGGGGACCAATGGACTCGCATATCACTAGGGGGGTAAGTCAAGTTAATTTAAGAACAATTCCAGATATTTCCTTTTCCTCTGGATCTCTCGAAGCCCAGGGACCACTGCAGTTATCTCAATCAAGCATGGAGTCTGTTTTAGCATCCCAGTTTAATACTTCAGGGTCTAGAGAAATTGTGAAAACAAATAATGATGTGATAAATGTTTCTTTAAATATAGGAAAAGCTGAGGAGCGTATGAATCCGGGACTGAGTTCAACAGTCCCTGTATCCATGGTTCCCCAGAATATCACTTTGAGGGATGTTTGGATGTCTTTGGATAACCTGCAGAAAATTGTAACTAATTCAATTGAGCAGAATAGAAATACTACAGCAGAAATTAAAAATGTACTAGAGAGACATAATAATTGTTTGGTACAGCTAGAGGAACACACTAAAGTTATGTCTAATCAGATTGATAACTTTAAAGATGTAAACAACTCTTTCATTAAAGATGAGTTGGCAATTCATCGGCAGATGGAAATTCTGGAAAACCAAAATAGAAATAGAAATTTAAAGTTATTAAATTTCCCTGAAACCAGATTATTGTCAGCCATTGAATTGCTTAAAAAATATTTTATTGAAGTATTATCTATTACAACAATTGATGATTCAGGTATATCCAAACTTTACTATATACCGAAATCTAGAGTTAGGACACAAGAAGGACAAGAAGATATGGATATTGTCCAACACTCCCCGAATTTAACTTCCTTTTTAGAAGCCTCTACAGATGATATCTCACAAAGGTCAACTTTGTTAGTAACCTTCTGTAGGGAGAAGGATAAAAACTTAGTGCTACAAAAATACTTTGAAAATAAAGATCATAATTTTTGTGGACAACAGATTCAAATTTTCTCATATGTGGCCAGAGCAACGCAGGTGAGACGAAAACAATTTTTGTCTTTAAAATCCCGAGTGGTAGCTTTAGTGGCTACTTTTTATTTAAAGTTTCCCTGCAAGTGCTCTGTGTCTTATCAGAGGAACACATTTATTTTCCAGGATCTTTCCCACTTGGAGTCCTTTCTAGTGGACAAAGAAGCAGGTTGAGAAGTTTAACTGCCATAATTGTATATTCTCCTAATTAGTAATGTGTAATCACAGAATTTTTTGGAATATTAATTTTTTTAATATGCCTTCCGTAATGTGGACTAAATACTACTGTTACTGTTTTCTTTTGAGGGGTATATTGCCTGTTAAGAAGGATTGATGTAAAACAGGGTATTTTCTTGTGTTTTTTGCAATGTTAATTGTTTAAAAACTTAATAAAATATAAATATAAAAAAAAAATGGTGGCAGCTGTGTGCAGAATATAAGGTGTCACTGTGGGACTCTACTAGACCACCAGGGCAGATTGGGTAAGTCTGAGGGAAGGGGAGTCAGAAGGTTGAGTGGTGAGTGGGGCTAGATCCTGGGGAGGGACTGCTTTTCAACAAAAGGTGAGGGTTGGGGAGAACATTGTCCACTTCCAGGGGCTGCAGTGGGGTGGGATCAGGGTTTTATGGAGACCCTCCCCAGAGTTGGATTTTTGTGGAGAGAACCATTGCACACTATTTACAAATGTTTTTAAAATATCATGAAATGACAAAGACCATGTTGTTGACATGGTCAAGGTTGTTTCAAATGAATGCCCATCACCAGTGATAAGCAGGTGGGGACCAGCAGCTATCATCAGGAGGAGAAGCAGCACCAATGTGATGTGCTCTTCATCGAGGAAGAGAAAGACCTTCTCATGCATTGGATCTATGAGTAGTACAGTGTAATTTACAGGCCGAACATGTCTTCGCAGAGGAAGAGAATTTGGGAAGGATATCATTATCCAGTCTCTGAATCAGCTCAAGCATTGCTGGCAGGAAACCAGTCTTATTACATCAATTCCTTTGAGTGTAGATGCCTTAGTATAAAGATGGCTAATTTTGCATTTTCCTTAATGAGAATTTGGCTGTAAATTGAAATGCACATTGGAATTTCAAAGTCCTATTGCAGCATTGATGTCTGATATGCCCTTATACAGATAGATGTTATTGGTAGTGATTTAATGAGATATAAATAATTAGGGGTTCATATTCAGTAGGACGTTTAGTGGACAAGTTATCCGGCTAAAATTAGCTGGATAACATGTCCCAGATATTTAGTGAGATAAAGGTCTTACTGAATATCCCTGATTAAAGTTATCCAATTAATCATAGCCAGATAAATTTAAACATAACCGGATATTGTTTTGAATATTGGGTTGTGTATAAATTTATTCAGCTATGGTTTGCCATATAAATTTACACTTAGCCGGACAGATTAAAAAAATAATATATCCAGTTAAATTAGGTTCCCTTTAAAAAAAACAACCCATATCGTAGCCCCCATCTTCCTCCCATCCACCCACCCAATTCCCAAAGGCCCTACAGGGCCGAACGTGCCACCCCCCAAAAAAATGGGCCATTTATGGTTAAAAAAAAAAAAAATGTTTGTGTGCTGGGAAAACCCCCACCCCCACATTTACAGGTTCAGGCTGAAAGAGAGAGAGAGAAAGAGAGACTCTTTATAAGGCTCTCATAAGTAAACTATTTATACCACTGTAAGAGGGGCAACTAGTAACTTGATATAAAGTTTCGGTGGAGGACTAGGTTTTGGGGAGCAGTTTTACATGCACAGTCAGAGGTACGAACAGCACAGTAGACATCAGTGAAGATTTTATGTGATTGGAGTGATGACAGTTACACAAAGATGAGGTACTCTCAACCTAGCTTGATAGGAGCTAGGTAGAGAGTGCATCAAGCTAGGTCGAGAGTACATTGTACAAAACTCATCTATTTTTACCTTTCATTACTCCATATCACATAAAATCTTTACTGATGGTTACTGCACTGTTTGTACCTCTGACTGTGCATGTAAACTGCCCCCCAAAATCTAGCACACCACCAAAACCTCACACCGAAATCAGAATGCCCCCCTCGTACAGTGGTATATAAAGTTGACTAATGTGTGCCCAGGGCCAGTGGAAGCACTAGTTGAGCTAGGCCTAGGCCTAGGGCACCGACCATTAGGAGGCGCGAGCCATGTGAGGCTGCAAGCTGCGGCAGCAAAGTGGAGTGGAGATTTAGTGGGCCATATACTGCTAGTGTCCCAGAAAACGAGAGGTAGGAGTCGGGGCAACTGGGGGAGGGTGGATGCAAGGCAGAAGGTACCTAGGGCACCTAATATCCTTGTACCGGCCCTGTGTGTGCTTCCCCAGATGTGCTCTCTCTCTTTCCCTCTCTCTCTCTCTCTTCCCTGTCGAAATAGGATTTGTGATAAATCTCATTTCAGCTGTAACACACAGCTATCACAGCATAATAATGGAAAAAAAAGGTGTAGTTATTTCTGGTATTAAATCCTAGGGATGTACATTCGTTTGCAACAAAATAGGAAATAGAGACGATATTTCTTATTTTGACGCGTTTCGGGAGGGTGACAAAATGATAAGAAAACCCACAAAATTTTGTGTGGTTTTCTTATTGTTCTTCGGGGGGGGGGGGGGGGTGTGAAAGGGTACATTAAAAAAACAAACAAAGCCCAAACCCTCCCCAACCCTTCAAATTTAATTAATTGCACCCCCCACCCTCCCGACCCCCCAAGACTTACTCGACCGACCCCCCCAAGACTTACCAAAAGTCCCTGGTGGTCCACCAGGATCCCGGGAGTGATCTCTCCCTCTCAGGCCGTCGGCTGCCACTAATCAAAATGGCGCCAATGGCCCTTTGCCCTTACCATGTGACAGGGGCTATCAGTGTCATTGGTTGGCCCCTGTCACATGGTAGGAGCAATGGATTGTCCGTGCCATTTTTTAAGATGGCGCTGGCCGTCCATTGCTCCTACCATGTGACAGAGGCTGGCCAATGGCAGTGATAGCCCCTGTCACATGGTAAGAGCAAAGGGCCATCGGCGTCATTTTGATTATTTTATTTATTTATTTATTTATTTATTTAAGGCTTTTATATACCGACTTTCTTGATACAGATCAAATCAACTCGGTTTACATCGAACTAAGCAGAACTATAACCAACCAATCAACAAGAGACAATTTAAAGGAGCATAAAGTTACATTATAACAGGGATGCCTTAACTGGGAGAAGGAAAAAAAGAGGGAGAGAACTAAGATAAATTACTATATACAATAAATTACTATATACAATGGGATATGGGAGGGAGGCCGGGGGCCGACCTCATGATGACTTGTGAGCATGATTAGCGTTTGTTTATTTACATAGGCAATATGATAATTCTAAATCAGGCTGTTGGGCTAGTAGCGGGGAAGGCTCGGCAGAATAGCCATGTCTTTAGTTTTTTTTTGAAAGTTAGTAGACAGGTTTCCTGCCTGAGGTCCGGAGGCATGGCGTTCCAGATGGAGGGCCCTGTGATAGAGAATGTCCTGTCTCTGATGTTTGAGTAGTGTACAATTTTGATTGGGGGAACATGTAAGGATCCCTTGTAGGCATTTCTTAAGGGTCTGGTCATCGAGTGGATTTGAGAGGGTGTGAAAGATCTAATGGGGTCTGATGGTGAATATTTTTGTGGATAATTGTCAGTGATTTATGAAGGATCCTGAAGTTTACTGGGAGCCAGTGAAGATCTTTTAGAATGGGGGAGATATGCGCTCTCTGATTAGTATTCGTTAAAATTCTCGCTGCTGCATTTTGGAGCAACTGGAGAGGTTTTATAGTAGAAGCCTGTAGACCTTGCAAGATGGAATTGCAGTAGTCTATCTTGGAGAAAAGAATGGCTTGAAGGACAGATCTGAAATCGTAATGGAAAAGGAGCGGTTTGAGTTTTTTGAGTACTTGTAGCTTGTAGAAGCACTCCCTTGTGGTATGTTTCATAAATTGCTTTAAGTTCAAGTGACTATCTATTATGACTCCAAGATCTCGGGCGTGGGATATTTGTATGTTAGAATGCAGTTGGTTATGAAAGGGACTGCTTTCTGGGGTGATTAGCAATAGTTCAGTCTTGGAAGTGTAGAGCACCAGGTTAATGCTTGAAAGGTGATGGTTGATCGTTTGTAAATGAGAGTTCCATAATTTGAGTGTTGAGTCCAGTGACTTGGATATGGGGATTAAAATTTGTACATCGTCTGCATATATATTGAACTTAAGTTTTAGATTTGAGAGTACATGGCAGAGAGGGAGTATGTAGATGTTAAACACGGTGGGCAATAAGGAGGAGCCCTGAGGAACTCCGAATGGGGCGTTAGTGTGAGAGGATTCCTTGTTATTGATTTTAACCTTATAGCCTCTGTTGCTAAGGAAGGCAGCCAATGGCCCGAGAGCAGAAGATCGCTCCCAGGACCCACGCTGGACCACCAAGGACTTTCGGTAAGTCTTGGGGTGGTCAGTTGGGCAAGTCTTGTGGGGTCAGGAGGGTGGGGAGATGCAATTAATTAAATTTGAAGAGTTGGGGTGGATTTGGGTTGGGTTTTTTTTACACCCCCCGCCCCGTCTGCCTCCCTGGGTTTCAGGCATCATTTTGGAGGGCAGATGAAATAAAATCGGCCCGAACCGCAGGAAAACAAAATTTCCCATGGAGGGCCGAATCGCATCTCTATTAATAAATCCTACAATAGCATGCAATGTTAAGCATCCCCTCATTTTCATTTACTCCTCCCACTTGACTACATTTTTCAAATTTTCTTCTGTGTCTCGCATGCGTTATGGCGTTATTGCATGTGATAATGCCGTAATGCGTTCGATAAGGCCCTAACAATTATTGAAAAATGACCCCTTTAGCTGGATATATTCAGTATTTAGCTAAGTTAGCCAGATAATAAGACCACTCTCTAGAATGCCCTCAAAATGCCCTTTATATACGGCTAAATTATAGCCAGCTAAAACTTATCCGGCTATAATTTAGCCGAATAAGAGGCTCAATAGCCATTTAAGCCATTTAGATGGATAACTTGTGAGTTATTCATCTAAATGTCTTTTATATTTCTACCTCTTCATGCCTTCAGGACGTTGACAATTTGTATAGAATGTGGATACTTTACTGATGTAGGAATATAATTTGGAGTCTTCTTCCAGAAAATGTGGATTATCCTAAAGTGAGTTGGATTGAGGAGTTCTTTTATTCTGCTGTTAAGAAGATGGGAGTTTCTCTTGGTGGTAACTTGCTCATTATAGCTAGATCATGACAAGAGATTCAAAAGATCTGAAATTGTGGTATACATAGCTGATGTATTGGCAGAAATAGCTGCAAACTTGCTTTTCTGATTCTGTCTCTGTAACTGTTTAGCATAAGTTCTTGAGCTGTTTTTGGTGTCGAATAATGAACAATCATCAGAATATTTGATTTATTTTGATTTGGGACCCCCTGTGTTTATCTCATGCTTTTTATTTTATTTTTTTACATCTAGCATTGTCTTTCTCTTCATCATCTCCTCCAAGAAAGCATTCCAGTCATCCACCACCCTCTCTGTAAAAAAATACCTCTTAACATTGTTCCTGAATCTACCACCTGAATCTACCATCTTGTGACCCCTAGTTCTACAGTTTCTCTTTTGTTGTAAAAGCTTGGCTTCTTGTGCATTAATAACTTTCAGGTACTGTATTGAAATGTCTGTGTTATATCCCACTGCATGTCTCTTTTCTAAGGTATATATATATTAAGGTCCTTCAGACTTGTCTTAAAGGGATTTTGGTACAAACCCTGCACCATTTTGGTTGCCTTTCTCTGGACTCGCTCTATCCTTTCTATATCCTTTCTGAGATATGGCTGTTATGTTTTGTAGGGTTTGGGTGGACCCTTGGACACTGTGGCAGCTGACCATGCCCACGGGGGGAAGTCCCGTGAGGGGCCACAGGTCAGGCTCAGCTCCGGACACACAAACACAGATTATATCTTTTATTAGACAGTTTATGAAGCCACCAGAGGTGGCGGTAGTGAGTAGAAGATGGAGCCCAGCTGGGCTAGGGCGCTGGAACAGCGGCTTCTCCGGTAGCAGTGCTGTAGGAAGAAGAACTGAGAAAATGAGTACACTGAGATATTCACAGAGTCCCCAGTATGGAGAAGCCCCGAGATAGGGAGAGCTGGCCCTCGAGGAGCGAGTATAAGATCCCTGGGCACAGAGACTCGTTGGAAAGTACTCATGCAGCAGTTCTCTGTGGAAGATGACACTGATGCTGGAATGGAGGCAGGCCCTCGAGGAGCGAGTACCTGGTTCCAGGAAAACAGCTCTGAGGAGTAGATGGTAGTAGTATTCACAGATGGTATCTGTAGCGAATTCTTCCAAGTAGAAGAGGAGATGGACATGGGCAGTGAGTCAGGGAACATGGGCCCTTGAGGAGTGAGTACTGGTTCCTGATAGTGACCTGAAAGAAGCAGAGAGGCCCCCGAGGAGTGGGTACCTCATTAACAGCAAAGAATCCAAATAGAAGTTGGATGCAGAGTAGCTGGGTACGGAGAGCAAATCCCATCCATAGGAAATCCCTTGCTAACTCAAAGGCTAGCAATAAACAACAGGATTAAATATCCGGGCAGCGTGACGTTATCACAGGGGGACACCCCTGAGGTTTGCGCCATAGAGGAAATAAGAATGAGGGCTGCGCGGCACGCGCGCCCTAAGGTACCTGAGGAGCATGGCGGGAGGCAGCACCCAAGCTGGTCTGGGGATGCCAGAGAGGACGGTGGGCAAACGCCGTGGCAGCCAGACTTCCACAGGGAGCAGGAGGAGTCACAGAAAAAGAAAGGTAGGCGGAGTATAGCCATCGGGCCGCGACGGTTGCAACAGTACCCCCCTTCAAAGGGCGGTCTCCTTTGCGGGTACCAGGTTTTGGTTTCCAAGGATCCGAGAGATGGAACTGATGGAGCATCTCTTTGTCAAGGATATTTGCCAGAGGCTCCCAAGAATTTTCTTCGGGGCCGAAACCTTCCCATGAAAGAAGGTATTCCCAAGTCTTGCCTCGTCTTCAGACATCAAGAATGGCTTCGACCTTGTATTGTAGGTCATCTTCTGCATTGATGGGAAATGGTTCCTGAGACTTGGAAGAGAAATCACTGAGAATTAGTGGTTTCAGAAATGAAACATGAAATGCGTTGTAGATGTTCAATCCAGGTGGTAGCTTCAGACTGTAAGTGATGTTGCCAAGATGTCGGAGGATTGGAAATGGTCCAACATAGCGAGGAGCAAATCGAGCGGAGGGTAACTTCAGTCTAAGGTGCTTAGTGGAAAGCCAGACTTTGTCTCCAGGTTCAAAGATAGGTGCTTTGGAATGGTGAGCCTCATAACATCTTTTGGCTCGATCACTCGCTTTGAGTAGCATTTCTCGCTTTGAGTAGCACTTATTTCCATAATTGATGGATACCATCAGCAGTGGATTGAGCTGCTGGGAACATCACTAAGAGCTTCATTGGAAGTGGTGGTGGTGGTAAACGTCCATATACCACTTCAAAAGGTGTTGATCCAGTGGATGTTGCTCAATGAGAATTAATGGCGAATTCAGCCCATTGTAACAGTTCGGCCCAGTTATTCTGATGGCAACTCACATAGGCCCGAATGAACTGTTTCAGGGTCCTATTCATCTGTTCTGTTTGGCCATTTGATTGAGGATGATAGGCTGATATATAGTCTAGAGAGATGTCAAAGAGTTTGCACAAGGTCTTCCAGAATTTTGCCATGAATTGTGATCCTCAGTCCATACTATGTGCTTTAGTAGGCCATGAAGGTGGAAGATGTGGTTTATGAAGAGCTTCGCAAGCTCCAAGGCTGAAAGTAAGCCAGGCAGCACCACGAAATGGGCCTTCTTGCTGAAACGGTCGACTGTGACCCAGATGGTATTCATACCTCCAGAGGGGGCAAGATCAACTACAAAGTCATTAGCGGTATGCGTCCAGGGCTGCTCCGGAACTGGAAGCAGTTGCAGCAATCTCCACGATTGGCCAGAAGTAGTTTTGTGCTTGGCATAGTTGGCACAAGATGCCACATAGGAGAATGTATCTTCCTTGATAGTTGGCCACCAATAATACTTCTGGAGCTTCAGCAGGGTACGGCGTTGACCAGGATGGCCAGCCAGCTTGGAATCGTGAGCCCAATAGAGCACTTTCTGTTATGGTCATGGACCCTTGGGCCGGCTGAGATGGTAGATGTTATTCTGTGGGAACCCACGGGAAATGTCACAGCCGGGAGGCGGTGCTGAAGAGACTCTGGAGAAGACTTCACCACTGGAAGCCCAAGGTCCCCCCAGGAGGAGCCCATAGGGACCCAGACCTCTTGGACTTAGGTGTGACCCTATTCAACAAAAGATCCGGGCAGTGGCCGAAGAGGCGGACGATGAGGACAGTTGGGCCCAGGAGGCTGAAAGAGTCTTCACCTTCAGAAGCTCGCAGCTCCCCCCAGGAGGAGCCCGTGAGAGCCCAAGCCGCTGGGACTTAGGAGAATCCTCTGGGCCCGCCAGTACTGGGTACCTGAGGTGGTGGAAGAAGACAAAGTCGGAGTCCAGGAGCAAGGCCAGGTCAGAAGCCAGAAGTCAGAGATCCAAATCAAAGCCAGGGCGGAAGATGAAGACAGAGTCGTAGGATGGAGCCGGGTCGGAAGCCAAAAGTCAGAAGTCAATACCAAAACCAGGGGCGGAAACTGAAGACAGAGTCGTGGGATGGAACTGGGCTTATTATTGATCATGTCACCCAATCATGGAGGGGTGGTGACAGACTAGCTGCTCTGAATTTAAAGGAAAATCAATGGATCCATTGTTTACAATCTGTGAAACCAAGAGGTATGTGTTCTTTACATCGGGATCTTTTTGTCATTTGTTGACTACTGCTGTCTGTTCGCAGAGCCACGTTGAGACGCTACATTCACAGCCAGATAAGAGTGATTCTTCAGATGTAAGTGCCTCCTCACAGAGTCGCCGTTTTTAGAAAGTATTAAGTGGGACTTCTAGGCATGCACTTTTCATTATAATGTATTCACATTATCCACAGCTATTGGGCCGGCAAGTTTCACATCCATCTCCCTGAAGAAGGAGGCTCTCTCCGAAACACTGAATGTAGGTACAGCGTCGGATTTACTCACTCTGACGCATAATAAGGTACAGCGTCGGATTTACTCACTCTGCCGCATAATATTTGCGCTCTTGACTGTGAAAATTGGACTAGAGAGCTTCACAAGATAAGTGCATATCTGTTAAGCTTCAGCCACGGAAGCGTTCCTAAAAACATCTCACAGTGACCAATGATTAGAAAAGGCCATTGCCGCTGAAAGCTTGTTTAAGCCTGTAGCCTTTGGGCACCTTATATGAGGTCACATTGAGTTTCTATTCTGAAGTATTTTCCACTAACAGTATACAGGATCTATTTCATTATTGTGATTATCATTATTTCCTGATTTTCGTGGATTCTAGAATTTTTGATTTTAAATACCCTGCAGTGTCTGACGTCATCCAGGGTGTCCTCCTTGGTTTTCCCATGCTGGCCCCTTTAAAACTTCAGCCCCTGGGCGCGCATGTGCCTAGGGGGTGGGGCCAAGTGTGTCAGGTCCGCAACGTCTCCCTCGCACAGGGAGAGCCACGGCAGGCTGCGGATTGGGCCTTCATGGCTGAAGAGGTGTCCGTGCGGGGTGGACCGGCCCCGAGGTAGGATGAGGGACCGGGGCACGGCCCGGTCCCGTAACACTTTCTTCCTGAGATGTTTAGGCATGATGGCTTTACCAGCGGGTACAGAATGGGTAGCACCCAAGATGACTTTCTTCGGGTCGATTATGTGCTGAGGTTCTTCGGGAACATCCTCCGAGAGAAAGGAGCGTGACAGGGCATCAGCTCTGGTATTCTTGTCTCCGGGGCAATATTTGAGCACAAAGTCAAAATGGTTAAAAAATAAGGACCATCTGGCTTGTCTATGGTTAACAATACTTCAAATAATTGGTACACTTGGTATTCTTTAAGACATTTATAATATCGCTGCCATGTATTTGTAGGACCTTTCCTCACAGAGTCAGAGCATTTTCCAGACTCCCTCTCATGGTAATTGGTCTGTTTTACTTTGTATTTTTTCAAGTATTTTTTGCACACATTTTTTTAAAAACTCTTTTTTTCATTATTCATTTTTCATTTTTATCTCACACAACTTTCCTACCAACTCAGTCCCATGTTTTGAAGATCAGTCACTTTTCAAAAATTTGTGCATTCATAAACAGTACTTATCTGCACATCCCAACACGATCGCGTTTCGGACCCGCCCTCTTTAGGTCCTGCTTCAGGGGAAAACCACTTAGCATTATTCAGTGACACCACGCAGTCCATACAAAGAGTTTAGTAGCTGTTGTTGAATCTTCACAATTTTATATCCACGATCCCCGCTGGAATCGCCTTTCTTTAAACATGGCAACTACCGAATGGCTTATAAAGGGGGGGGAACAGGAAGTCCCTCCCCTTCCTTATTTCTCGGATGTCTTCAACCAGGTCGGCTCTTCCCTTAAACTTGTATAGAACTCAGTTCTCTTTCACGTCGACTTGGTGACGTAAACTACGTCCTCCCTCTTCGAACAGACTGTAATTTTAACCACGTAGCTCACACAACCATCCTTCATTAATCAACCAATCAAAACGTCGCAAATGCTGAAGAAGAAAACAGACAGTCCCTCCCCTATTTCTCGGATGTCTTCAACCAGGTCGGCTCTTCCCTTATACTTGTATAGAACTCAGTTCTCTTTCACGTCGACTTAGTGACGTAATCTACGTCATCCCTCTTCGAACAGACCCTCATTTTAACCACGTAGCTTACGCAACCTTCCTTCATCCATTGACCAATCAAACGTATCAAATGCTGTGGAGGGAGAAGTTAACATTCTCTATCACATTCACTCGTACCCACAGTATTTGCGGCCGAACCTGATGTCAGATTAATGAATACCAGTTGATCTTTTCATTCAGACCACGGGGATCCATGGTCTTTAAAGTGTAAATCCAATGATGTTCCCGTCTATTAAGTAAATATTGAATGTCTCCCCCCCTACTGCTGGATCGCACTTTTTCTATAATTAACCACCTCAAGTCTGTAAACACATGTTGATGTGTGAGACAATGTTGTACGAGGGGAGCCACCAGTTTTCCTGTCTTAAGACAGCTCTTATGTTCAACTAACCGGGTACGAATTTTTCTTTTCGTACGTCCCACATAGCTTAATTGACAAGGACAGAATATAATGTAAATGACACCCTCAGAATCGCAAGATGTCACAGATCTGAGTTTCAAAGTGACATTAGAATTTGGCACCTGCCATTCTTCTCCAGACCATGAAAGAGCACACATTTCGCAGTGCCCGCAAGGGTAATGTCCCCCACTTGTTGAATGCCCCGTCATTGAATGAAATGTAGAGTGCACAATCATGTCACGTAAATTCTGTCCTCGAAAAAAAGCAAATCTGGGGCCTGTTTGAAAAACCTCGTGTAACTCCAACACTTCCCAATGTGTACGAATCACATTAATCACTTCCTGTACTTGGGTGGAATATCTTAAAGTGCAAGTAAGATGTTTAGAAAAAGGACGTTGTTGATACTCAAGAAGCAGATCTCTATTTGCAAACAATGCCCTTTTAAAGGCTTTCTTAATTACTGATTTAGGATAACCCTTCTGGCCAAATCTATTGGACAGCTCCAGAGCTTGCATACGAAATTCTGCATCTGTAGAACAAATTTGGCGTAGCCGGAGAAACTGGGAAATGGGTAATCCATTTTTCAAACGAGATGGATGCACACTAGAGTACCGAAGATAATTATTACGGTCAGTTGTTTTTCGATACAAAGTGGTACTTATTTTATTACCTTCACGTTTAATCCAAATGTCCAGGAAAGAAATCGCCGTCTGGTCATACTGGGCAGTAAATTGTAAATGTGGATCGAGTAAGTTAAACCAACCCAAAAAGGACTGAAGATCCTCCAATGATGATACCCAAACAAAAAAGATGTCATCAATATAACGTTTGTATAGACGCATTTTTTTAAACCACTGTGAGGAATATAAATGTTGCTCCTCAAATTGAGTCACGTACAGATTGGCAATATCTGGAGCAACCGACGCCCCCATTGCCACTCCTCGTATTTGGAGGAAGAATTGCCCATCAAACTGAAATTTTTTTTTAAACAATACCAGCCGCAAACATTCGGACAAAAAAGATGAAGGGACTCTGTGTGGTCGCTGACGCTGATGAAAAAGCTGTTCCATAAGTTAAAATGCTTCCTGCTGCGGGATATTCGTATATAACGATGAAATATCCAAAGTCACTAACCAATATTCATTAGGAAGATCTGTAACATTTTGTAGTATCCGTAACATATGTGAGGTGTCCTGAATGAAGGAACGAGCTTCCTTCACAAATGGTTTTAAAAAGAAATCCAAATATGTAGATAATGGCTCTAACACAGATCCTCTACCAGCCACTATAGGACGTCCCGGAGGTCTCTCCAAATTTTTATGTACTTTCGGCAAGGTATACAGTACGGGATCAATAGGGTATTTAACCTTGAGTGCTCTAGCCTCTCTCATAGTCACAAAACCACATTGAACTCCCTGATCTACCAAATTTTCAATCTGTTCTTGAAGGGCCTCAGTAGGATTTTCTTCCAACGGGAGATAATATGTCATATCTTGCAATTGGCGCTGTATTTCGGCTACATATGCCTGAGTGTCTTGAATCACAACGGCCCCTCCTTTATCGGCAGGCTTTACAGTGAGCCCTTTATTTTCTGCTAGCTGTTTAATAGCTCGATATTGCAAAATTGACCAGTCTGTCGCAAACTGATTTCTTTTGAAATTGTCATGTTCCTCTAATACAGCAAGATCTTTAAGAACTGACTGTATAAACGTTGTTATAGCCGGATCAACCGGTCCTGGGGGAAGCCACGTAGATCGTGGTGTAATGATAGACCCGTCATATGTGTCTTTGTCAGAAAAGAATAAATCCAATTGTAACCGCCTAAAAAATCTGTGCAGATCTATCCGTGTCTGGAAAGAGTCATATTTGCAGAATGGAACATACGATAATCCTTTATCCAGAGCCCCAATCACTTCGGTTGACAATTCCAACTGTGATAAATTAATCACTGAAGATGTTTCTGCTATGACTGGGGAACATTGGATGAGTGTTGGTTTTTTGACCCTTGAGACCTTGTAATCGGACCCTCCCAGTTGGAATTTTTGGGACCCGCTTTTCCTCTGTATGGACGGGCCCGATATGACCCTCTTTGTTGACCTAAAAAAGGCTGCATGTGTTGATAATTCTGATATGGCTTCTGGTATGACTTCTTTCTGTTGTCGCCATCACTACTATTAGAGTCCTCGGAACTATCTTGAAAAGTTACATGTGGTGGTTTAATTGATTCCTTTTTATTTTTCCAAAAGTAAATATTGTCTGTACGGTAATCATTCTCATCACGTCGAAATTTCTCGACCTTGAATTGTTTTAACTGGTTGCGAACTTGAGCTACAGATTTTTCTAATTGCTTGGTCGAAGCTTCTACTGTTTCCTCATTGTTAGTAGTAACCAATGAGGATCTAATTGTTTCTACCTCCTTTTGACATTCATTCACAGATATAGCAATGCGTTCCACTATTAAGACCATCAGGTCGAGGGAACATTTGTTCAAAATCGATATCCAACGAGTAACAAACTCCTTATCATCCTGGAACATCAGAGGACCTTTTTGCATCCTTAGCCCTCTTGGTATCATCTGTTGTTTCACATATTCAACTATAGTGGCCTGATGTAATTCTGCCCTCGCTAAATTTTTGGCAGCTGTTGTTCAATCTGCCCAAGTGTTCCCAGTATCATTTAATTCATCTGAATCAAACAAAGAAGTTTGCTTTGCTATAGCGGCTATCTGTGAATCCGAGAAACTCAAAGTATTTTTCCACTCAACATCCAGTGGTGCCATGTGAGCCATCTTTTACAATTTCAATCACAACAATATCGGCTCTCAAACTACATGCATTCCAAGTACCTCAGTTTGTAAACAATACTAGGCCAGAGCAGTGAGCCTGTTCAGACAATGAGGCCTAGGCTGTGGTAGGCCACCGCGACCTGGGCCTAGGCCCTATGTAATACCCAGACTTGAAAACCAGGTCCCAACACCAGGTCTAGGCTGGGTCCTGATGCCAAAGCCTTGGTCTTTACCCAGTGTAATTGCTGGGGACCGGAACAAATGCCGGGTCCTGATATCTGGGGCTCAGCCAAGATCAAGGCCTGAGCACAGGCACAATCCTGGCACCCATTCCTTTATCTGGGTTCTGATGCCGGGTCCTTGGTCTGGACTGAGGCCTCATGCCAGGCCCTTGCCTGGAGATTGGATCCCGATGCATGGGACTTGGCATAGGCCAAGGCAAGAGCCCAGGCACAATGCTGGGGTCCCATCTGGAGACCAGGTTCCAATGCTGGGTCCTCAACCTGTACCTATGCTCGACGTCAGGGCCTATATTGGCACCAGATTCCTGACACCTGGGCCTTGGCCAAGGTCAGTGCCTGGGTCCAGGCCCGATGCAGGGGCCTGATGCTAGGGCTTTGTATCACACCAGGTCGGAATCTGGGTCCCAGAAGGGAGGCCAGATTCTGTTGCCTGGGCCTCTGACCAAACTCTGCCCAAGATCAGGCCCCAGCCTGACCTGATGCTTGGGTTTTGACCTAGGTCAAGTCTCGGGCCCAGGCTCGACTCCAGAGCCCAGATCCTGATGCCAGGGTCTTTGCCTGCACCCAGGCCAAACTCTGGGGCCCGTAGCAGCGGCAAGATCCCAACACTAGTCCTTGGCCCACACCCAGGCCCTAAGTCAGACCCCAGCCCAGAGACTTGGACCCAATGCTTGGTCCTCAGCCTAGGTCAAGACATGGGCCCAGGCCAACAATGATGCACAGTCAGGAAGTCAGGTCTTGATGCTGGGGCTTAGGTCTTTAGCAGAGGATACCAAAATGATGAACTCCCCTGAAGAGGGAGGCACCAGTTAATTTATCCAGTGTATCTCCAGAGAAGACCATTATTTCAACTAAAAAGAAGGAAGATGTGAGAAGAGAAACTCTGAGGCCCAGGCTCCATCCATCCATCAGGATCTGGCCCTTAGATCATGGTATCACACTCGGGCCCAGGCTCAGGCCCCAGTATCACACATGGGCATAGGCCAAGGCCCCTGCTTTAGGCCTCAGCCTATTCTCTAGATGAGGCACTGGTTTCAGGCCTGGGCCTAGGCCCAAACGATCACTATTTTTTTCTTTGTTTTCATAATTAAATGTGAAAATTTTGTTGGATTTTCAAACATTTCATTTTTAAAACAAAATGAAATGAAATAGGACATTTCCTTTCATTTCCTATTTTGTTTGTCCTGAATGCCAATCCCTAACAGATAGGATAATCTTTAGAACTCCCCATGGCCATACCATATAATTCATAATTCCAGTAAAACTGAGCTACACCATCATCTAGTGACAGAGTGTCTGAGGGCATTGCTGGAAAAAGCAGCAACAACCTTGATTACAGCAACAGAACAGATGGATCAATAAGCAGGAGGCTCGTGGAACAGATAATAGGCCTCATCTTTGGGTCCAATCATGGAATCAGGCAAGTGGCACCTCAGGCTCATTATAATGATTGTCAAGCAGCATAGCACAGCAGGAAGTGTGGGACCATTGCTATTCTTTTGGGAGAAGGACCACTTTATTTTTTTTATTGAGAGAAAATGTGTTTTTTGGCTGGAAAAGGAATGACATCTAGAATCAGAAGATGCTCCTGAACTCATGCTAAGGGGTTCTGCTTATGGGAGCCTGCCAGCACAGATGTGCGGGTGCTGTGAATAATTGGGCGCCCAATGCATCCATGTGGGCGGCCGCCCCCATTGTGCCGGGCTTACCAGTTCAGGGTGTTAGGGGTGGCGTCCCTTTCCCCTGAGTGGTCGATGATGGGGGCCGGATCTCCTTCCCTTGTCAGTCAGCACAGCTATCCGACGTCGCTTCTCCCGATTGGTCCAACATCAGGCATGATGATGTCATCTTAATGCGCCCCCAATACCGAACCATGGGATTGGTCATGAGGAGCAGTGCGATAATGTCGTCGGGGGAGGTGGCCGGCAGAAAATTTAAAACCCGCCGACTCCCCTTTCTTTGGCCTCTTCCTCTTTGGCTCTGGTACAGTGTGATTCCCCTCCCAATCTTCCCTTGTGCTAGCCAGAATTAATTGTTTGCATGTTGTTTGTTCATTTGTTATTCTGTCGTGGCAGCAGTGACCGAGTAAAGGAAAGGCTATTGTAACATGGAAAGCATTAGAAGGAAACAGGGAGGTGCTGATAAGGAAGAGAGGGTCTTTGGGGACACCTCTCGGCATTTGGCTATGGATGATGAATGTCAGGCCTGGGGATTGGGCTTTGACAGATCAATGGCTGCACATGTTTGAGAGGGATTCTGGTGGGGCCTGCTCCATGGCGTCCTGCCCGGGATCCCTCCGGTGAAGGCAGTCATGATGCCTGGCTGGGGGCTGTAGGGAGCAAAATCCCTCTTGATTCTGCTTGGGTGGAAAGAATTGGAGATATTGGCCTCTGCCCGGTTGCCGAGAATAGGTAGTGGTGGCAGGACTCGCGCCTAAATTAGACTCTCCTGTTAGGGTACTCTAATAAACAGCTGCAGCCATTTTCATCCCAAGTTATGTGTCACATTTTCCTTGTGTGTGTGTGCGATATTGCGGGGTACAGCCGCCATGAGTGGGGGCAGGGTTGAAGCATGGGTGTTCTGGCTTCCCGGTTATTCCTTTCCATACTTTGTTTCTTACTAGCAAACGGAGAATTAATGTTTTGTTTTCTGTTCTTTCTGAAGTGGGTGACTATCTGGGCTTGCCTGTGCTAGGATTAGGTTTCTTGCAAGCTGAATTTTGCACAATTTCATCTGATGCCCAAGCCCCTTAATGAAGAGGTCTAGGTGGAGCTCAGTCCTTGTGGGAAGGGCATGTCTTCCTTCTCTGTGTTTCATTATTTTTCCACCATACTTTTGTTTCTTTGATCTCTCAGCGGATACCGTTTGAAATTTCTATACTTCCCTTGCCCCTGACCTGGCACTTGTTTACATAAACGTCGTGACGTCGCGTCTTGAGCGGCCAATTGCATGCACAGGGGCCGCTTTCCCCCGTGCTGGCATCCATCTTCCCCGGGAGGCAGGGTTGCCACGATCCGCTCTTCCTGATGGCCGGACAGCTGCAAAAAAAGTAAGTCGCGCAGCGGGAGGCAGGAGAGGTCCGATGGGGGCTGCAAAAAGTAAGTTGCTTCACCGCTTCACACTGTCAGTGTCTCTTCTTCCCTCCTCCCGAAGCAGGGCGCGAAAAGCAGCCTTGCTCCGGGAGGAGGGAAGAAGAGACACTGACAGTGTGAAGCAGCAAAGCAACTTACTTTTTGCAGGCGTCCATCTTCGCGAGCAGCTGGAGGCAGGAGAGGTCGTCCGATGTCCGGAGGGGGGTGCAAAAAGTAAGTCGCTTCGCCGCTTCGTACTGCCAGTCCCTTCTCCACTCCTCCCGGAGCAAGGCTGCTTTTCGCGCTCTGCTTCGGGAGGAGGGGAGGGGGGACTGGCAGTCCCGAATTCCTGGTATCTGTCATTTCAAATGACATTTGAAATGACAGATACCAGCATGGCGTGAAGCGTTAGGCCCGCGCACCCAGGATACCGTATAGGCGCTCTATCCAGTAAAATGGGTTGCGCGGGCCTAACGCTTCACGGACCCTTCTTAGACACGGTTTACATTTGCATAAAATTATTGTTCAGGATCGAGCGGTAGGTGAGCTGCACTGTGCGTGCGGCAACCGCGGGTGCGCCGGGCACTAATGCAGCTCTTCCTACCGCTCGGTACTGGATAGACCTGAGTGTGAGCACACTGCTTGTTTACTGTTGTAGGGTTCTTTTTAATCCTTTCAAGAGCTTTGCTATTCTGTTCTTGTATATGTTTTATCTTTTGTCATTATAAAAGGTGACTTTTTTTTTTTTCAAAACATTGTTCACACAATAGAATTTTTGCCTGCAGTATCTTAAAGCAAGTTCTGGATTTACCATTTATTTGCTGCCATTAACGCTGGAAGCTGCATTATTAAAACATGCCAAAATCTCTCTCCCCCTTCCCTTTCCCCACTAACAATCAAAATTAGAAATAACAATTGCAAACAACAGAACTTTATAGCAACTCTAGATTCATAAAACGATAAGGCAAGCTTTGCATTCAAAAGAAAACTGTGGGAATAAGCTCAAAATTTCAGTGGGTTAAAAAAAAGTCATCATTTCTAGTCTGTTAATAGTTGGGGTATTTCTGTGTTTATGTGTGTGTGTTTCTAAAGCGTGTGTTGCACGCCCCGCCCGCGCACGGGCCTGCTCACCTCTCCAACTCCTCTGCAGGTCCCGGGTCGGCCTCCCCAGCAGCAGCCGCAAGCTCCTCCAGGCCTCGGCGTCCCACGGCGGCGGTCGCCGGGCCTTCCTCAGCGCACTAGGCCTCATGGCGGGGCTCAGCATCCTCCATGGCATCAGTCCCGCCCCTAGGCGCGCGCACGCAGACCATCCAGTCTCTTAAAGGGCCAGGGGCGGGTTCTAGCTCCGTGGCACGCCCTGATTGAATGCAGTACAAGAGAAAGTGCCTGCTTGCACTTCCTTGCCTTGGCAATTGGGTCGACACCGTGAGTGTGCTAGTTTGCCTCCATGTCTCATCGCTTGTTCCGGTCTTGTTCCGGTCCTGTTCCAGAGTCCTTCTGTTCCAGCGTCCTTCTGTTCCTACGTTCCCCCAGGTAGTACCTCTTGGACTGACTCTCTGGTACTGACCTCTGCCTGTTCTTGACTATGTTGATCACTGCCCGGATACTGACCTCTGCCTGTTTGTGACTACGCTGACCGCTGCCCAGATACTGACCCCTGCCTGTCTACTCGACCACGTCTGACCTCTGGAACCTGACCTCTGCTTTGGCTGACTACTCTCGGAGTGACCTTTGGAACTTGACCTTTGCTTTGGCTGACTACTCTCGGACTAACCTTTGGAACTTGACATCTGCTACTACTGACCTTGCCTCCTTGATTCTGGCCTTGATCCTAGCCTTGTCATCTCAGACATTGTTCTGGTCTTCTCTGGTCCCTCGGATCCCTAGCCTTGACGTCGACTGCGCACCCTTGATCCTGATGGGCACACCACTGAACTTCCTTTCTGGGAGACCCTGTGAGACCCACTTAAGTCCAAGCGGCCCGGGTCCCCAAGGGCTTCACCCGGGGGGACCGCGGGCTTCCAGTGGTGAAGTTCCAGCTAGTCTCTTTCTCCTCTTGTGCTTCGCCTCCTGGTGGCAGGCACTTCCTGGGCCCGACCAGGGAGCCTACCGACCCTGTTCCAGAACAAGGGTCCACCTGCAGGCGCAACAGTGTGGCAAATGCTGAAATCTTACTATAAGCCATATGCTCCATCAACTGGACAGATGCTTTTCTGCTTAGCCTAATCCATGTGTAATTGTTTGGAACTGGATCCCTTTCTAGATCGGGTGTGAAATGTTTGCATGAAACCTATCTCCACTCATCTCTGCTGCTGCAGGTCTATATGTGGGGAGGGCTGCCCAACTCCTTGCTCTAAAGACCTCAAAGTGCGGCTGCAGGTCATCTCTGATTTCTTAACCTATATTTATTTATTTATTTATTGTGATGTATCCTGCCGTAATTTTTTTGGGGTCCTGTGTGGCGAGATTACACACACTTTTTCATTACTTTTGTTTAGTTTCTTTTTTTTGTTTGGATCAGGTGACGGGGGGGGGGGCACATATTGGTACAAGTGCCACCTACCTTCTCTATATAATTTGTTTTTTTAGAACCAGGGTCATAAATGTATCACATAGTTCTCCGCCTCCTCCACCGGCACAAACTGTAGGTACAATTTGTCAGGCATGTTGTGTAAGGGTAGGTGTGCTTTCTAATGCCCCATATGCCAAATGCCACTTAACTCTTTGGGAAATGTGGATTGCTTTTTCTCTGATAGCTTTGCAGTTAAAATGAAGCAGTGTTTCTAGTTGATGGATTCCTTTTTTTCATTCGGCCTTAGAATGACTTTGATCAAGGTTGTTTGTTTAGTATTTCTCTGTGAAAAAAGTGGGAAAGATCACTAGGTGTGAAATGCAGTCTGAGATGTACAGAAAAGGAGTAAAGTACTTATTTTGGTGACATTGTCAGAGGAAATAGATAATTAGTTTATTCTTTTATCCCCATTAAGTGCTGGTGCAAGGGTCTGTAGCTGCCCTAGGTGGCAATGTAGTAAGGTCATCATGTTATCTCTCTCTCTCTCTCTTCCTGTATCAACCTGAACTCTGTGGATGGCACACTATGAACCTCCAAAGTTCCGTTCACACACCACAAGCCTTTCCCAGCTCCATGCTACTCCACCCTCATTCGCTGCTTTCAAAAATGCCACCTCACGTCCAACGATGGCACCCTGCCCACTTCCGGCACCCTAGGCGACCGCCTCAGTCGTTCTAATGCTCTTGCCGGCCCTGTCTCATTAGCTGCCAAGAAATTGTTTATAACTCAGGTGACCTTTTATTTTTTTAGTCATCAATTTTCTTATACATTTCAGAAAGCCATAGCAGGTGAATGCTAACACATTGAAGACTACAAATTAATCTACCAATTGACAAAGTGGATACCAGTATAGATTATAATTGCATTGAAAAATTAGAAAACAAAGCCCCAAGTGCATTTGTAGGACAAAAGTGTTTTCAAAATGAAATGGGACCATGCATATATTTCAGCCTACACTAGCTGAGAACTATTGGTGTTCGTAGCAATGGCGTTATAATAAAAATCTGAAATAGGATTTGGCCTGAAGTGTCAAAGCAAGTAACATTTTTAACAGGCTGAAATTTAATTATTGAAATAATGCATGCTGAATAAGAGGAGCAAACTGATTAAAGTAGTTTGTAAAAAAGTTCTGTTTTAAATCTTGTTAACTCTGGTACCCAAGCAAAATATTGCCTGCAGTACCTATTTTATGGTTTTTACAAAAAAGAAAAAAATGGTTAATTGCTCTATGATTGGAGCACTAATTTCTTTGATGTACAATGCCTATCAATTTATAGGCAATGAGCTGAAATTTCATGCATTACAGAATGCATTTTAAATGTTCTACAAAGAAAAGTTTTTATCACACATATTTTATTATAACTGCTCTTAGTAAAGCAAGTGATTATTTTAAGACATAGACTTAGCCATCCAAATCTGCTTACTTTTTTTTATTTTCGTAAATATCCTGGCGGCCTTATATACTAAAATCTGTTAAAATAATGAACTCTTTAAAAGTAAACATTTGTATTTATACTATATGGTCTCTTTATTCTGTATTTGGTGTCTGTGTTCGGCATGTATGACCAAAGTGAGGTATTCTGCTGGCATATAATTTCTGTGTAAGGACCTATAGCAGCTTGGCTTGTTTTCTCATCCTAATAGGGGGAGTATTGGTGTTTTAGAGCCTGGTTATTGCCTATTCATAGGTAGTACTGTTGCTATTTGAGTGCTGGCAGTTAGTGTTGTTTTGATATAGAAAGTTTATTGTATTGTAAATCTGTTTTCTCATGGTTTTCTGAGAGCCAAGCCCATGCCCAAGCTGCATTCAAAGTAGGCCTGCTATCATATTGGTTCCAAGCAGTGTTACCTCCAAGCTTCATGCGTGTACTACTGTGCACATTTTTTCCATTTAGCACAGATTCTTCCTCTTCAATGCACTTTGTAATCTTGACAGACAACATGAGGAGAAGTGGCATGCATAAGCACAATGAGCCAGGTTGAGTTTGGTAGCAGGAACAAAAGTGGAGAATGAGAACTTCTTAAAGTAATATCGCCAGTTCACCATCACCATCACAAATAAGAAGAATGAAAAAATACTATCTTAGAAGGGGTGTCCAGATATATTCCACATATTAAGAATGATGGGAGGAACGTCGAATGACTGCCAGCATGGTTAAAAGGCAAGCTGAAAGAAGCTATTTTAGCCAAAAGAATGTCCTTCAAAAATTGGAAGAAAGATCCATCTGAAGAAAATAGGAAAAAGCACAAGCATTGGCAAGATAAATGTAAAACATTGATAAGATAGGGTAAGAGAGAATTTGAAAAGAAGCTAGCTGTAAAGGCAAAAATCATAACAACGTTTTCAAATATATCTGAAGCAGAAGTCTGTGAGAGAGTCAGTTGGATCATTAGATGACTGAGGGGTTAAAACAGCACTTAATGAAGATAAGACCATTGTGGAAAGACTAAAATAATTCTTTGCTTTAGTGTTTACTAATGAGGATGTTGGAGAAATATCCATTCCATAATTTTTTCAAGGGTGATGATTAAGATGAACTGAACCAAATCATAGTGAACCTGGAAGATGTAGTAGGTGACTTGAAAAAAATGAAGAGTAGCAAATTACCCAAACCAGATGAAATACACTCCAGGGTTCTGAAAGAATTAAAAAATGAAATTTCAGATCTATTGCTGATAATTTGTAACCTATCATTAAAATCATCCACTGTATGTAAAGATTAGAGGGTGGTCAGTTTAACCCCTAAATTTAAAAAGGGCTCCAGGGGTGATCCAGGAAACTATATACTGGTGAGCCTGACTTTAGTTCCAGGAACAATCTTGGAAACCATTGTAAAGAACAAATCACAGAACAATTAGAGTAGACAGACATGGTTTAATGAGACACAGCCAGCATGGATTTACCCAAGAGAAGTCTTGCATCACAAATCTGCTACATATATTTGAAGGGGGTTAATAAACATGTGGTTAAAGGTGATCTGATGATAGATGTGGTGCATTTGGATTTTTAGAATGAGTTTGACAAAGTTGCCTATGAGAGACTCCTAAGAAAATTAAAGTCATGGGATAAGAGGCAATGTTCTTTTCTGGACTGCAAACTGGTTAAAAGATAGGAAACAGAGAGTAGGATTAAATGGTCAGTTTTCTCAGTGGAGAAAGGTAAATAGTGGAGTGCCTCAGGAATATGTACTGGGAATGGAACATTTAATATATTTATAAAGGATCTGGAAAAGGGAATGATGAGTGATGTGACAAATTTGCAGATGACAGAAAATTATTCAGAGTTCTTGAACCACAAGTGGATTGTGATAAATTACAGGAGGACCTTTCAAGACTAGAAGACTAGGCATCCAAATGACAGATGAAATTTAATGTGGGCAAGTGAATAGTGAAAAATAACCCATGCTGTAGTTACACAATGTTAGGTTCCATATTAGGAGATACCACCCAGGAAAAAGATTTAGGTATCCTAGTGGACAATACATTGAAATTGTCAATTTAGTGTGGTGCAGCAGTCAAAAAAGCAAACAGAATGTTAGGAATTAGGAAAGCAATGGTGAATAAAACAGAGAATGTCATAATTCCTCTATATGACTCCAGGGTGAGACTGCACCTTGAGTACGGTGTGCAATTCTGGTCACCATATCTGACAAAAGATATCATTGCAATGGAGAAGGTACAGAGAAGGGCAACCAAAATGATAAATGGGATGGAACGGCTCCCCTATGAAGAAAGGCTAAAAAAGTTAGGGTTGTTCAGCTTAGAGAAGCAGATGAGGGGGGATATGATAGAAGTCTATAAAAACATGAGAGAACTAGTATGGGTAAATGTGAATTGGTTATTTACTCTTTCAGATATTACAAGGACTAAGGGGCACCCCATGAAATTAGCAAGTAGTACATTTAAAACAAATTGATAAATTCTTTCACTCAATGTACAATTACAAAGTGGATTTCACTGTAAGAGGATGTGGTAAAAGCAGTTAGAATACCTGGGTTTAAGAAAGATTTGGGCAAGTTCCTGGAGAAGTTCATAAACTGCTATGACTCAAGTTGACCTGGGAAAAAGTCACTGCTTATTACCAGTATTAGTAGCATGGGATCTATTTAATGTTTGGCTACTTGCCGAGTACTTGTATCCTGGATTGGCCACAGTTGGAAACAGGATGCTGGGCTTGATGGACCTTTGGTCTGACCCAGTATGGTAATGTCTTATGTTCTTATGGCAAAGTTACTTCTAGGGAGAATTTTATTTCATACTGTGTCGGAAACATACAGTAATTCAGGACTGCAATGCTGTGCAAGCTAACGTATGACTGGGATTAAAATCTGGGTGATCTCCTCAGCACAAAAAGCTTGCCAGAGACATATTTAGCTCTGTAATTGTATGGAACCAGATTTTTTTTCTATATATTTCATCTTATTTGTGCCTAATAGTTTACATAACCATGCCATGTAATAAAAACAGTTTTAGATTTGTTCCGTAATACATGAAATTTCAGTTCATTAATGGTATTAAGGAAAGTAGTGGTTATGAGGTAATGTATCAAAACATTTTTGCTCATGAACAGAGATTTTTGCTCAAAGCAATCCATTCTTTAAAAGGAACACTGATAGCCAGCCAGTAGAGAGTGTATATCACCACCAAGCATTCTAACTCTGCATTCTATGAAGTGCCACTCTTCTTGCTGCCTTTCTCTGTACCTACTGTTTGTGATTTTAATCACCATTTCTACTACTTCTGCTCCAATCCAGTCTTGGTACTTTTGCATGGTTCTGTCTCTGCTCCAGCTCTCTTTGAAGTTCTTTTCAAATTTCCTTCCTTATGTATTTGCCAACTCTTGGTCTTGCCCTGGCAATCTGAAGCTTTGCAAACTTTTATCACCACTCACAGATCCTCTTGTGCCTTGGGTTATTGATGCCATTCTTTTTCCTCTCAGCCCTTCACTGCATATCTTGGAGCCTTGTCATCTCCCTTCTTGCTGTGTTGCCCTCTACCTATCATTTGTGAATTTAATCACCAATGTAACTGCTGCTGATGCTCCAAGCTATACTTGATACCTTTGGGTGGTTCTTTTTCTACTTTGGGTGTCTTTGAGATTCTTTCAAAACATTACAGTGCTTGCCAAGGCTAGGTCTTGTCCTGGTAATATGATAATGTCCACAGATATTACCCAGTCATGTTTAATGCTTTTATGCTCTTGTGCATTTTTTCTTCAAATTAATTTCCCTTTCTGTTCTTATGACTACTAATCTTGTCCAGTATTTAGCCTTCAATGGATTATACCCCTGTAAAAAGCAGGGAAGAAGAAATACAGCCCCAACCAGTACAGTGCTCCTCTATTTTTACTGCTTCTCAGGTAATGGAGGCAGTATTTGCAAAAACTGATTCAGAAGAAGAATAAACGTTCTGGATTTACTGAATCATGGCTGAAGAAAATTTGGCACCTCTAGTCAGTAGGAATGTGCGAAGCCCGTGCCTATTGGTTCGGGCTTATTTTTCGGCCCACCACGGGAAATCTCATATTTCCCGTTGTTCGGGCCATTAAAATTCGGGGAGACCCGAATTTCTATCCAAATTTTAAAGGCCCTAACCGCGGGAAATACAAGATTTCCAAAGATGGGCCAAAAACCTTCCGGAGCAGCAGCTTCCCAGCCGGGGGGGATGGGGGGGTGGGCAGGAAGGCAAGCCAGGGTCGCTCCTCCTCCCAGGGCTTTTGCAGTGCTGCTCTACTACCTGCATTACATCATCACGGGAGCAGCAACCCCAGAGTGGGGAAACCAGAGCTGGAGGGAATGACGGAGAGGCAGAGGCAGGTCCTGCAGAGAGAGGGATGGCACCTGCTGGCAGCGGCCGCACGATGGAGGCCGGGGGGCTGTAAGCACGGAAGGCTCAGCCGCTGGCCCTGTTCTCCCTTTCCCAGCTGTCATTGCGCTGTCATTGCTCTCATTCGTGGCACATTTCCTAGCTGGCTGTTTCTGGATTTCTAAGTGCTTTTGAGATGCAATGCTGCAGGGGGCTTGTTCCTGGCCACACAGAGGCGCACTAAACCCAAAATGAAATTTTCCCGAAATTTCGGGAAAAATTCCTTCGAATTTCAGGCTCTCCAATCCAGGACAAATGCACATCCCTACTAGTCAGTAGCATCTTAGCCTCCAATGAGGAGGTGGAGGAAAGAGATAATACTGATAAGGCTGAGATTATTTTCGGCAAATGGAAGACCATTTCCAAGCCTGAACATCCAGCCCCTTACCCTAATCATGTTATAAGGAAATAACATCAGGCCTTCTCCAGGGATTTCTTCTGTTTTTTCCATGCCTAGGGCTTTGTTCCAATTTTCTTTGTGCCCTTTGTTCCTCACTTGGAGCCTTGGCATATTCAGGATACTGCTGCTTTGCTCCTCTGATGGTGCCTTGGAGAACTCTTTTGACCCTACTGGTAGCGTTTTGCCCCATTGCAGGTTCTTGCACTATTTATGTCACTTGTGGTGCCATGTTGTCATAGTCTTGATGTGTTGGAGTTCCTTAACCCTTCTAGTTTCATTAGAAGTGATTAGAAAATCCCAATTTGAGATCACAAATATGCTGCATTGCTTCTCCCATTGACTTTAAAGGGAAATGAATGAACACATGAAAAAAATAAACAAAACAAAAATTGTATTTAAATGAACCAAACAAATGATTGTGACCTATTGAAATGAATAAATGAAATGAACTGAAATTAAATTTTTGCTTCTGCACATCCTTAAACTCATGAACTATATGCTGATACAAACATGAATGACACCATCATTTATAGCATAGATTTTCCCTCATCAAATGAAATTAGGAACCGTATTATAAGCCCTAAATGATTTTCATAATAGCAAATCTAATTAAATATGCTTCAGCCAGGAAAGAAGTTAGTGGCAAAATGGCCAGGTGAAATCCTTAGTGGAAAAAGTACAGAAGGTAGCTACTTGTTTAACTCTGAGCACAAAACAAAAATAATCAAGTCCTTTTTGGGTTTAGTGGATACTATTGGAAATTCATACTCTTGTTTGCAGACCTAGTTATTCTATTGATGAATCTTCTATGAAAAATGGCCCCAAAAAAGGTGAAGTGGATATCAGTATGTGAGAGCCTTAATGACCTTGAAAACTTGACTTTGTAAAGAACCAATTATTTGCATCATTGATTTCAGTGAAAGGGTCATATTATACATCAATGCATCAGATTGCAGCCTAGGGAGGAGGGCGTGGAGGAGCATTTTTTCAAAAGGATTAAAGAGTAAAGAACATCTTGAATTCAATTTTAATAGGAAGTTATTACCAACAGAAAGGAACTACTAGGCAGTGTATAACAAAAGTCTTGCCATCAAATGGAGTATTGAGAGCCTCAGATATATGATGAAGTTTATATAATCACATGAAGAAAAAGAAATACAATGAGCAAAAAATCATTATTAAACAGTAAAACATCCCCAGGGTCAAAATTGAGATAGATAGAAAAAGCAAAGGAGGGGGATTACCTACCATTCTGCAGCTGTGCCTCCGGCCCTCACCAGGCATGGAAGAGGACAACCGGGGTCCTACGTAACACAACTTAAGCGGCGTGCCAGCTTTTGGTTCCCATGGATTACCTACCATTCTGCACCTGTGCCTCCAGCCCTCACCATACCCAGAGACTATATTATTTGTACAAAAATAATGTCTGTATTTTATTCATATACAATATATAACATTCTAACTAGACAATTAAAATCTAACTAATCCAAACATACTCATCCATTCACCATTCATACCACTTTTAAAACCACATGAAACATGTAAACATTGTGACTCAAAAATCAACAATTCCAATTGGGGGACGGTAGCACCAGGAGGTCTTAATGGACCAATAGAGTGGAATGCATTTTTTTTTAGATAATTGCAGTTGTACTTAGAATGTTTGCTAACAGGTGATTTTATCTTCGGGAAATGTGGGTAGATGAGTTTTGATAATTTTGTAGGGTGTTGTCCCCACTAATTATTTAGTTAGTGTGGTTGATGGATTTGCTTTTATAATGAGAAGGGAAGAATGGTTACGCCATTACTCTATGACGTGTGTCTATTGATGGTGAGGATGTCAGTTCCAGTAGAAAGTAAGTTGACAAGATGGCAGTGCGGGTCGAGCCTGATTTATAAGGTAAGAACTTTTTAACTTGACATTCTGACGGTGTTGCCTGTTTGGTTTATAGATAACGGCATTGAAACCATGAAGGTTATTAATCAATGATTAAAGTGATAATAAGCAGTTATGAGTGGATGCGTTGACATACTGAATTGAACTTGTGAGATTATGGTTTTCCCATTTAAGGTTAGTATGGGTAGTATTAAGTGTTGTGGAGTGCTAGCAGAGCGGTCCCACTTACCAAGAGGTGTGTGTTCTTGGGCCATTGCTCGACCCCAGAGGAACTCCGAAGAGGTGCCGCAGTAGGCGAGGCATGCCCGAGCATGGGCTGGACAGGAGCGAGGCTGGACTGAAGACTGGAGACACTGACCCTCCTCCGGACCTGCACGCTTCGGAAGACCAACAACGCAATGATGGTCTTATGAACAGTCCTCTGACCATTCCAAGCCCTTTCGGACCTGCTGCAGGGTATGGCAAGAAGCGGCAGGCCGGATGGAGTTCTGGGCAGCGGAGACCGGACATGGAGATTCAGACGAGACTCAGGGATGAGGTACTTGGATGCACAGACGTAGACTCAGGCACAGACGAAGACACAGGAACAAAGAACTTGGATGCACAGGCGAGACTCAGGAACAAGGTACTTGGCTTTCAGAAGACTCAGGAACAAGGTACAAGGCTTGCATCATGAAGCACTATACTCAGCCCGCCAGTGGGGCTGGTCGCGGACCACGACATGGCTTGCCACAAGGTACCAAGCATACAGAAGACTCAGGAACAAGGTACAAGGCTTTCAGGAGATTCAGACAAGGCTCAAGGTAATCAGAAGATCCAGCTAAAGCACTGGGGTGAGACTGCAATGCAGCGCGCCCTACACAGTCCACCCGTGGGACTGGTCATGGACCACGCTGGACTCGAGGAGCCTCTAGACGAGAAATGGAGCAATGAAAGAAGCATGTCTCAGAAACTGTAGAGGCCTGCACCGAGGCGCGCCCTACTCAGCTGCTAGTGGCTGGTCGCGGACCAAGCTGGAAGTACAGGTTCTGGCAGAGTCTATGGCACGGACGGAGCAAGCACTAGGGACTCCGTAGACCAGGGACAAGTACTAAAGTGGAAGTCTCCCGGAGACTAGTGCTGCAGAAGAGAGGCAGGCATCGTACCATGAGGCGCCCTACACAGCCCGCCCATGGGGCTGGTCGCGGACCACGACATGGCACACCAGGAAGCATGGTACCAAGCACCAGGGGTTCAGGACAGCAAGACAGACTCATGGACTTCTGGATCAGGAGAAGCAACATCAGGCTGGATCACGGATATCAGGAGCAAACATCTGGACGAACACAGATACTGGATCAGGAGACAGACCTTAGGGCTGGCACATGGACATCTGGAACAGCAGGTGAACATCAGGACTGGAACGTAGACAAGAAGACAAGACGAGGAGCTCCAACGAAGAACAGGAAACACAGGACCTTGAAGTGCTGGAACAAGGACGACTCCTGGAGCGAAGGACAGCAAGATCCCTGGAGTGACCAATTCCTTGCGAAGGCAAAGCTGGAATGGATGCTGAGCCCTTTTGTAGGGCTGAAGAGGACAACGCCCAGGGAGGGGTCAGCAGAGGGCCACACCTGGCTGGCTCTTGAAAAGCTGGAGAGAGGCGCGCGCCCCCGCCTAAGGAGAGCTGGGAAAAGAGAGAGATGGAAGCTGGTGGCGTCCTCAGCCACGTGGAAGGCCGAGGAAGCAAGGCAGGAGTGGAGCAGCCTTGCCCTGAAGCTGGACGAAGAGCAGGCTGCTGGAGCGGCTCCCCGCCGCGAAGACAGAAGAAGGAAGCTGTAGAAGGGCTGGCTGCAGGACAAGCAGGGAACTGTAGCAGGCTGCAGGCACCGGCAGGGATGGCCTCCCTGCCGAGCAAGGACCCGGACTGCAGCAGGCACCAGAAGGGACAGCTTTCCTGCCGGCTGAAGACCCCAACCTCATGGAAACAGCTGCAGGGACGGCCCCAGCTGATTCGGGGAAGCATGAGTGGCAGCGGCAGTCCCCAGCCGCATGAGGGAGCTCCCGGCGGCCCGACCCTGCCGCGCTGGATTGGAGACAGCCGGGGAGGAGCCCAGCGACGGCGGCAGGCCTGCCGCAAGGGAAAACAGTGTCAGCAGCCTGACTGGCCGCGGAGGTAAGAGCAACATTAAGAGAGTTGGGTGAGTGATTTAAAATAGGTTTCCAATAAGTTCATAGTTATAATTATGTGTGTTTTAGGGCAAGTGTGGAAATAATATTTCGGAGAATACTATTGTGGTCAGTCCCTGAGGAAGCCCCATGGAGGGGGTGAAACAAAGATCTTTGTTGGTCCAGACAAAGGATATGAAATGTATTCATGATCAGGAGGATCAGACACAAGATGTGAAATTTATTCATAATTAGGAGTGGATATAAAATAATAAATTTGTGATGATTAGAAGAATAATCTATAAATGAGAAAAACTAGCAACTAATTAATGAAAGATGTTATAAGTTTCTCGTGAAAAAAAGAAAAATTTTGAAATTGTTGATTTTTGAGTCACAATGTTTACATGTTTCATGTGGTTTTAAAAGTGGTATGAATGGTGAATGGATGAGTATGTTTTGATTAGTTAGATTTTAATTGTCAGCGGTTCTCAACCGGTGCGTCGCGACACACTAGTGTGTCGCCAAGCACCGGCAGGTGTGTCGCGTGGCTTCCGGTCCCTCCCGCTGCTCGTTCTTCCCTGCTGCCGTTGCCGCCGGGCTATCAGCACGTTCAAGCCCAGCGGGAACGGCAGCGGTGCAAAAAAAAAAAAAGCTGTGGCATGCGTGGCTGGCCTTTTCTTCTTCCCGCGCCTGCATTCCCCCCCCCCCCCCGGACCCGGAACAGGAAGTGGTGCGCGGGAAGAAGAAAGGCCGTGCCGCAAGAGAACCCACGCCTCGCGCGCCATCACGGCACACATGGGGAAGCGCTGCTGCGGCCGTATGGCCAACCGGTCTTCCTGTTCGGGGGGGGGGGAGTGGAAGCGCCGCGTGCAGCTTCCGCTTCCTCCCCCCAATGCAGGAAGATCAGCTGCCTCTCCTGCTGCCACCCGTTCTCCTGCTATCTTCGGGCGTCGGGCCGTATGGTCCGTCGATCTTCCTGCTTGGGGTGGGGGAGCGGAAGCGTCGCGCACAGCTTCCGCTTTCTCCCCCAAAGCAGGAAGATCAGCTGCCTCTCCTGCTGCCACCGGCCTCCTGCTATCTTCGGGCGTCGGGCCGTATGGTCCGCCGATCTTCCTGCTTGGGGGGGGGGCGAGGGAGGAAGCGGAGGTTGGGCGCTGCGCTTCCGCTACCCCCCCCCCCCCCCGACAGGAAGTTCGGACGCCCGAAGATAGCAGGAGTCCGGTGGCAGCAGGAGAGGCAGCTGATCTTCCTGCTTTGGGGGAGAAAGCGGAAGGGAAAGGAGAGAGCAGCATGAGCCTCCCGCGATCGATGGAATTCTTCCTTCTTGGCCTGCGGGGGCTGGAGGAGCAGCTACCGTTTGTGCTGGGGGGGGGGGGGAGAGGAAGTGAGTGACAGAAAGAGAGAGAAGCAGCCAGCCAGCCTGTGTGTAAGTGAGAGAATGTGTGTGATTGAGAGCCTGTGTGTAAGTGAGAGAATGTATTTGATCGAGAGTATGTGTGTGATTGAGAGAAACTGGTCAGAGAGCTGATGTGTGTGTGTATGTGAGAGACAATGAAAGTGACTGCTCAAGGAGATGACTGATGTGTATGTGAGAGTGTGAGACAGTCAGGGATGTGTGTGTGAGAGAGAGAGAGAGAAAAAGCATGGAAGTGAGAAATCTGGGTATGTGAGAAAGCATGGGAGTAAGAAGCCTGGTGTTGTGGGGGTGTATGTGAAAGAAAGCATGGGAGTGAGAAGCCTGATTATGTGAGAGAGAGCATGGGAGTGGGAAGCCTGTGTGTGTGCATGTATATGAGAGAGACTGGTTGGTAAGGTGACGGTGTGACTGGTGTGTATGTGAATGTGAGAGAGAGAATGTGATTCAGGGAATGAGAAGCCTGTGCACGTGGAGAGCGAGCATGGAAATGAGAGAGAGACTGGGTGTGTGTGTGTGTAACAGAGAAAGTGATTATGGGAATGAGAAGCCTGTGCATGTGAAGAGAGTGAGCATGGGAGTGAGAACCTGGGTGTGTGTGAGACACAGCATGGGAGGGAGAAGCCTGTGTATGTAAGACAGAACATGGAAGTGGGAAGCCTGTGTGTGTGTGTATGCATGAGAGAGATCAGGTGACGGGTTTGTGAGAGAGAGAGAGAGAGAAAGTGATTATGGGAATGAGAAGCCTGTGCAGGTGAAGAGTGGGCATGGGAGTGAGAAACCTGTGTGTGTGTGAGACACAGCATGGGAGTGAGAAGCCTGTATATCTGAAAGAGAACATGAGAGTGGGAAGCCTATGTGTGTGTATATATGCATGAGAGAGATCAGGTGACTGGTGTGTGTTTGCGTGTATGTGAGAGAGAGAAAGAAAGTGATTATGGGAATAAGAAGCCTGTACATGTGAAGAGTGAGCATGGGAGTGAGAAAGCTGGGAGTGTGTGAGATACAGCATGGGAGTGAGAAGCCTGTATATCTGAAAGAGAACATGGGAGTGGGAAGCCTGTGTGTGTATGCATGAGAGAGATCAGTTGACTAGTGTGTGTGTATGTGGGAGAGAAAGAAAGTGATTATGGGAATGAGAAGCCTGTGCATGTGGAGAGAACAAGCATGGGAGTGAGAGACTGGTGAGTGTATGTGAGAAAGAGAAAGTGATTATGAGAGTGAGAAGCCCATATATGTAAGTGGAACACGGGAGTGGGAAGCCTGTGTGTGTGTGTATGGCATGAGAGAAACTGTTCAGGAAGGTGACTGGTGTGTTTGTCAAAGACTGGGAGATGATTGGTGTGTGAGAGACAGAAACTGGTCATGGGGGCATGACTGGTATGGTGTGTGTGTGTGTGTGTGAGAGACATGGGCCCTAAGGAAGAGGACCATGAGTATAGAGCTTAGCCACTACTGCTGCTTCTGGTGTGTGCTACAGCCTGCATGGAAGAGGAGTAGGAAAGCTGCTGGAGGGGGTAAGTAAAGGTGGCTTTTTAAGTTTATTTTTTTTGATTGACTGCTATTTTAATTATTTAATATTATGTGATGTGTCTGCTTTTTTTTAAATATTTTATTGGTGTTTGGAGAATTTTTAATAGTTTTTATGAGTTTTTAATTGTTGGATGTTATTCTGTTCATAGTTGTTGTGAAACATTTATTCTGCTTATTAGTATAGTTTTACAATTATTTCTGTGTGGGGATCTATAGCTGCTTGCTAGTTCTGTTTTCCTAATAAGAGGTGTATTGGTTTTTAGGGCCTGATTTAATATTTGTAGTGTTGCCTTTTCATAGATAGGGTTGCTCCTGTTTGAGTGTATTCCATAATACAGGTGTAACTGTGTGTGGATTAGTTTATGTGCATTACTACAGATCCTGGGAGTATGTTAGGTCGGTTCTGTGTCTGTTACAGAGATATTTTACTAGCATGTAAGTGTTTTATCAGTCTTATTTGTTGCGTTTTCTCAAGAGGACATGCATTGGTGGTAAACTGCTGTCTTTTCATAAGTAGGGCTTTTGAGCCTGAAAGTAGAAGGAGTTTGAGTTGCTGTTACTGAGATGACACCAGAACCAGAATATCTTTTTTGTAGAGTGAGTTGAACGGGGAATGTCATAATTCTGCTTTACGTCCATTATTGTAGATCAGGGGGGTTCCCGTGGATGCAAACTGTACATTTACATCTAGCCCTGTGACGATCATGGGTCAGTGTGTCACGCATGTGAGAACCATCTGTCAGGTGTGTCCCGACAGAAAAAAGGTTGAGAACCACTGGTCTAGATAGAATGTTATATATTAGATATGAATAAAACGCAGTCATTATTTTTGCACAAATAATATATTTTCTGGGTATGTTATGAGTTAATGGATAGAGCATAACTTTTTAAATATATCCCTGTGTGTTTAATACCTTCCAGCCCTCACCATGCACGGAGGAGGACAACCGGAGTCCTGTGTAACAGGACTTAAGCGGCGTGTCTGTGGTGCACCGGCAGCGGCTCACCAAAGCCGCACGCCCCTTCTGACAATTTTCTCTCATCATCACTATGGGGAAAAAAAGAAGGGAAAGTAACATCAACTCCCCCAACTAATCCACTCATTCTTGGTCCTATGGAGCAACACTTGAGAAGAACAACAGCCCAGAGAGAGAGAGGTGAAATGGAAATAACTGGAACTTCAAGTGAGCTATCACTAAGTATGGGTCGTAGAACTCCTACCCCTGTAACTCATTTGAAACCATCACTTCTGGAACCCCCTCCAATCTCAATGGCAGGCTCAAGATGCCCGGTGTGCCCTAACATCAACCAGTACTCCAACAGCTGTGGATCAAGTTCTGGAAGTTTCGTGTAATGGGGAACCATGCATTGAAGATGAAAATGCTAGATTGAGAGTAATAATACCAGAACTGATAGTTCTGATTTCAGAGAATAAAACACAATGATTGGGTTATCCAGAAGAACCAGACAGCGTAATGTTAAGGGACATATGGAGAATACAGAGTAGTCTCTTGGACTGAGACTGCATTATCTGCAACTGCCTCTCAAACCCAATATTTAAAAAGGCTTCCAGGGGCGATCCGGGAAACTACAGACCGGTTAGCCTGACTTCAGTGCCAGGAAAAATAGTGGAAAGTGTTCTAAACATCAAAATCACAGAACATATAGAAAGACATGGTTTAATGGAAAAAAGTCAGCATGGCTTTACCCAAGGCAAGTCTTGCCTCACAAATCTGCTTCACTTTTTTGGAGTTAATAAACATGTGGATAAAGGTGAACCGGTAGGTGTAGTATACTTGGATTTTCAGAAGGCGTTTGACAAAGTTCCTCATGAGAGGCTTCTAGGAAAAGTATAAAGTGATGGGATAGGTGGATTGCAAACTGGCTAAAAGACAGGAAACAGAGAGCAGGATTAAATAGACAATTTTCTCAGTGGAAGGGAGTGGGCAGTGGAGTGCCTCAGGGATCTGTATTGGGACCCTTACTTTTCAATATATTTATAAATGATCTGGAAAGAAATACGATGAGTGAGATAATCAAATTTGCAGATGATACAAAATTGTTCAGAGTAGTTAAATCAGATTGCAGGAAGACCTTGTGAGACTGGAAAATTGGGCATCAAAATGGCAGATGAAATTTAATGAGCTAAGTGCAAATTGATGCATATAGGGAAAAATAACCCATGCTATAGTTACACAATGTTAGGTTCCAAGAAAGAGATCTAGGCGTCATAGTGGATAACACATTGAAATCATCGGTTCAGTGTGCTGCGGCAGTCAAAAAAGCAAACAGAATGTTGGGAATTATTAGAAAGGGAATGATGAATAAAACGGAAAATGTCATAATGCCTCTGTATCGCTCCATAGTGAGACCGCACCTTGAATACTGTGTACAATTCTGGTTGCCGCATCTCAAAAAAAGATATAATTGTGATGGAGAAGGTACAGAGAAAGGATACCAAAATGATAAGGGGAATGGAATAGCTCCCCTATGAGGAAAGACTAAAGAGGTTAGGACTTTTCAGCTTGGAGAAGAGACAGCTGAGGGGGGATATGATAGAGGTATTTAAAATCATGAGAGGTGTAGAACGGGTAGATGTGAATCGGTTATTTACTCTTTCGGATAATAGAAAGACTAGGGGGCACTCCATGAAGTTAGCATGTGGCACATTTAAAACTAATTGGAGAAAGTTCTTTTTTACTCAACACACAATTAAACTCTGGAATTTATTGCCAGAGGATGTGGTTAGTGCAGTTAGTATAGCTGTGTTTAAAAAAGGATTGGATAAGTTCTTGGAGGAGAAGTCCATTACCTGCTATTAAGTTGACTTAGAAAATAGCCACTGCTATTACTAGCAACGGTAACATGGAATAGATTTAGTTTTTGGGTACTTGCCAGGTTCTTATGGCCTGGATTGGCCACTGTTGGAAACAGGATGCTGGGCTTGATGGACCCTTGGTCTGACCCAGTATGGCATGTTCTTATGTTCTAATTATCTGATTATTCTACAAAAGCCTCCAAAACGTTTCTGGACTTGGAACAGAGATTTGCTGCAATAGAGGGTCAAATGGTTATTGCAAATCAGGGTGCTACTAATATACAATCTGTATTAGAATCGAATATTAAGGATATCTTGCTCTTAATAGTAGAATAGAACAGCTAGATAATGTAATAAGGCAAAAAAAATTAAGGTTTGTGAATTTCCCAAAAATTAGATTATTATCCCCAGTGCTATTGTTTAAAAAGTATATTGTTGAAATTTTACAGATTTCTCATGATAGAGAAAATAGGCTTTCCAAATATTACTATCTTCCTGAATTTAAATCTATTTGGAATAACGAGGGAGGTTATGATAACCTTGTTTTACATAATAGCCTTGACGTATCTGAGTTCCTACAGGACTCTCAAGATATCATATTTAAGAGAGCTACTCTTTTGGTTACCTTTATAACAGATATGGATAAGGATTTAATATTCAAGCAGTATTTTACAGTTAAATCTGTTTAATTATGTGGGCAAAACATTTTTGTATACCCAGTAGAGGTGTGAATCGTGTGATCGATCGTCTTAACGATCGGTTTTGGCGGGGGGGGGAGGGAAATCTTATCGTCGTGTTTTGTTTTTTTTAAAAAATCGTTAAAAATCGTAAATCGGGAAAGGTTGGGAAAACCGGCACACCAAAAAAACCCTAAAACCCACCCCGAACCTTTAAAAGAAATCCCCCACCCTCCCGAACCCCCCCAAAATGTTTTAAATTACCTGGGGTCCAGTGGGGGGGGGGGGGGTCCCGACGCAATCTCCCTCTCTCTCTCTGGCCACGGCTGTGTTGAGAAATGGTGCCGGTGGCCATTTGCCCTTATGTGACAGGGCAAAGATAGCGCCGGCGCCATTTTGTTTCCTGGCTCCTGACGTCACGCCTGCTGGAGATCGCCCCCGGACCCCCACTGGACCCCCAGGGACTTTTGGCCAGCTTGGGGGGGGACCTCCTGACCCCCACAAGACTTGCCAAAAGTCCAGCGGGGGTCCGGGAGCGACCTCCTGCACGTGGGCCGTATTGCCAATCTTCAAAATGGCGCCGGCGCTACCTTTGCCCTCACTATGTCATATGAGTGACGGGGGCATTTGTATTGTATCGTGCACTCTAACGATTTTGGACGATTTTAAAATTATCTGACGATAATTTTAATCGTTCAAAAACAATTCACATCCCTAATACCCAGATGTCTCTCGTGAAACACAATTTCGTTGAAGAATGTTTCTATCTCATAGATGTTATGTTATGGGACCGCTAGGAGAGTGATCCGAACTTGAGGAGATTGTGTGCCCTTGGGCCTCAGTACGATCCCAGACAAATCCAAGACAGCACCGAGGGTTGGAGAGGCATGTCCCAGCATGAGTGAAGACAAAGTTTTACCCTCTGCCGGACCTGCATGCTTCTGGAAAGCAAACAACACTATGGGCCTCATTTTCCAATATTGCATGCGATACCAAAAAGGGGTGTATGTTATGCTAATAAGCATGTGTATCGCAAATTGCGATAACAGCTATGCAACACACTCTTAGTGCAAGTTGTGCTATTAACCCAATTTGGGCTACATTGCCATTATATATTGTGGTTCATGATGTTTCTGGACAGCCTCTTTCAGTATGCTGCAGGCTAGGGGGGAGGGGGAGGGGGAGAGAGAGAGACAGAGAGAGAGAGAGACAGACTTGCTATAGTGTCTTCTCCCTAGACAGGTATTTGTATCCCTATGGGAGGCCCACCTAGTAACTCGAGGTGGGGATTAGGTATGAGTGTAGGGGGTTGGGGGCCACTTTGACATTCAACATGAGACGTATGAGTCCATCAAGCTAGGTGGAGAGAACATTGCCCAAATCTCATCTTGGAGTGAGTTTCCTCATTCCGAAGGCCAGCAAATCTTCACAAGAGACCACTGTTCTGTTCGTACGTCTCATGTTGAATGTCAAAGTGGCCCCCAACCCCCTACACTCATACCTAATCCCCACCTCGAGTTACTAGGTGGGCCTCCCATAGGGATACAAATACCTATCTAGGGAGGAGGCACTATAGCAAGGCACTGGTGCTCTCTCTCTCTCTCTCTCTCTCTCCCCCCCTGCAGCATACTGAAACAGGCTGTCTGGAAACATCGTGAACCGTGATAAACCTTTACCGGCCTCTAGCGCACAACATAACGCAAATGAAAGAGGTGTAGTTTTTGGCCGCATTAGGAGCCACGCTAACACTGTGGCACACGATAAATCCTCCCTACTTTACATTTGCTCCGCCCCAACTCTGCCCCCTGAATACAACATTAAAAATTTGCATTCGCAAATCACGTTAACAGCTGTTAGCGCGATTTGCGGAATTATCACCCGCGGTAACTCCTTGGAAAATGACCCCCTATGTTGGTTAGTGAACAGTCCTCCGACCATTCCTAGCCCTTTCAGACCTGCTGCTAGGTATCAGCAAGAAGCAGCAGGCCAGACTGAGGATGAGGGCAGACAAAGGCCTTGTGACCGAGGAGACTCATGATGAGACGAGAAAACTCTGGAAGTGGATGAGGAACTTGGAAGACTCTTGGACGAGAGAGAAGCTTGGAAGGTTCAGATATTGGCACTGTCTCTCAGGGTGCCCTACACAGTCCACCCCCAGGACTGGTCGCGGACCACCCTGTCCCACTACGCACCCTACACAACCTGAAGAGGCTGGTCACAGACCACGTGGAGAGCGAGACAAGCGCAGGAAGGGAATCCAGCTGAAACGAGACTCCAATGATGAGGTAAGGTGTCATCTGGAGAACCACAGGAGCTGGAGGAACAAGAGGACTCAGAAGCACAAGAAGGGATTCCAGCTGGGACGAGACTCCAATGACGAGGCAAGGTTCATCTGGAGAACCACAGGAGCTGGAGGATCCGGAGGACTTGAAACAGTCGAAGGAGGAGAGAAACCTCGAAACATCAGGAAGCCTGGAACATCAGGAAGGCTGGACTGGGAACCTCAGAACATGATGACATGGAACATCAGGAAGCCACCGGAAGCAATGAAGCCTCAGGAAGCACGACAAGACATGGAGCTCCAACGAAAAACAAAGACCTGATGGAGCTCTGGAAGACAGGAACTTCCAGGGACAAGTAACTCCAATGCAAGGCAAGGCAGACGTATTGGAAAAGCCCTTTATAGGGCTGAGACAGGAAACAGTCATCAGGTGGGGCCCAGGGCATATCCGGCCATGGGCCCTTTAAATCTTGTGAGGAGATGCGCCCGCCTTAGGAACAGGAAGAAGGAAGTTGTGCAGGACCATGGCCAGCAGCCATGCTGTTGCTAATGCCGAAGAGTAGGGCGGGGCCAGGAACAGGCACAGCATTGTAGCAGCTCTCAAGCCACAGAGGGCAGACTGAGGAGCAGCTCCAGCCACAAGGAAGACCGGGGACTGCGGCCTCCAGGCCACGGGACAGGCAGAGAGAAGGTAAGAGGCTGCCCAAGAGGGCAGAATCACAACAATAGACAGCGTGAGGTTTTTTTCTCGGGGCTACCTTTTTTCCTTAAGTTTTCCTTCAAGTGTTTAATAACCTCTGAAGGGAAATCATATGTGTTCCTTGATCCAGTTCATCTGGAGACTTTTCTGAATGATAAACCTTCAGTGAATAATGAACATCTAGTTATTAGCAGGGAATAGTAGTCAAATTGAAGAATATACAGCTGCTATGACTAAGATATATTTTGTTTTCTGTATTTGCCTCTGATATCCCCCAAGATGTGGACTTGAATTCTACTTATATTTAGTGAAAATCTTAAAAATGTGTTATTGTGAAAGTATTTCTTTCAGTATAAGCAAAATATGCCTTTTCTTTGTTTATTCATATAAATGATAAATAATCAATAAAGATAAAATTATAACAAATAAAAAAAAAAGGCAAGGGAAAAAAAGGAAAAGAAAATGGGTACTCCTAAAGATGAAATCAGGAAGCCAGTGAGACTGGGTTCCAGTACTTCCAACAGGAACTGTATCTTAGGAAGTGGAACATAAAAGAGAGTGGTGGACAACCTCAGATATGGGAGTGGGAAGAATGCTAAATCATGCAAGGTCTCCCTGGTTGCAAAGAAAAGACTGAAGTCAGAAACATTGGAAGGTTGACCAGGGAGAGGGAAGAACAAGTCTATCAAACTCCAACAAGTTGACTTTGTGGGAAAAGTGAGACTGGGGCTTTGAGGCAGGCTAGTATTCCTCCTCTTTTTTTTTTTTTTTTTGGTGTTGGAGATTTATGCACTTGGTTGTATATTTCCACTTGAAAGTGGGGCCACTACCAAGTCAGAGAGTCAAGGCTAGGACAGTGGAAATAAGAAATGTATTGTGAAGTAGCATCCAGGAGGAGGCTGGAAGCTGCAGAGAGCTCTGAATAGCTGAATGGTACACCTCACAATGATTGAACATTCTTGAAGACAGCAAAGAATCAATTATTTTTTTATGCCAATAGGATTAAAAAATAGAGTCAGAGAAATTTACAGCAGATAAGGCTCATCCCATCTGCCAATTCCTGATGCACTACCATGGAGCCTACCGGATCTCAGGTTTTTCACTCACTTCTAGTTATTTGATTTGTTTTCTATTTTTTCAGTCACTTCAAAGTGGATTACACTCAGGTACTGTCCCCAATGATGCTCTGCTTATCCCATCATTAATGCTCTATCAAGATATATATTTGAGGAATATGTTTTCAAACTGGAAAATGTATATTATTTTTTGGGATAGATTTGCAATATTAATGGCAAAGCCAAACTGGAATATAGCATCTGTACTGTGCCAGCACTAATTTCTACATTGACTATACCATTTTATACTGATTCCATAGATCAGTGAGAAGATATTCAACCATGTATTAGTTATCCTTTTTTTTTTTTTTGCCTTAAGTGTACATCATATTTGTTTGCATTTATTTTCCATGTCCCGTTAGTTCTTTTAGTAAAGTTTTCTCTACATATATGCTGGAGTACATCATTAACCCAAGGGAAACTTCTAGACTGGCCTTTTCAGTAGTTTTTTTCAGAGTATTCTGTATTCTAGCTATATAAACAATATCCCTTGCAGTTAATGACAACTGTCAAAACAAGCTTTAATTGGTCATATTTAATTCATGGTGGCGAGTACGTGCCCATAGATTCATATTTCAAAACACAAACAGCTTATGCTAATATTATTCACTGTCCAGCTGCTGTGTTTATAGTGCCCTACAGAATTTGTCAAAGTCAAAGAACTAATACTTTAAAGTATTCAAACTAAATGCTTTTATCTTGTTAGATCTGACTAGTGATTTCATGCTATTACTGCTACTGCCAGCTTCCTATGGTTGTTTTATTTGGCATGGAGGCCAACCAAAGCAAACTTGCCTGTTCTGGGGTCTGTTTATGAACCCTGATATTTTCAAGATTGTGAAATGTATATTAGTTTGACTTTACTGGATGGATGTTCCATAAAGAAACTAACATATTATTATAGAATACATTTATCCCCTCCAATATCTCGCACCACATTAAAGATGAGAAATCAATATTTGGGTTGTGGAATAATTTTATGAAATATATAAATAGCTATACATGATATCATTTGCATCGTACAATGTTTATTTATTTAAAAACTTTTCTATACCGTTGCTAAGTTTAAATACCATCGCAACGGTTTACATGTAGGCACATATTTAATGTAGGTAAGTGCACTATAGTACATTCTAACAGGTGCCGTCAACGGTTCGGTTACAATATATCATTAGACATAGTTATGTAGCTAAGTAGTTCATGACCAATTGTACCAAGGTACTTACACAGGTAGATTTATCACACATAGTATTATAGTTATGCTTATTGTGGTGTAAAGTTCATAGACTAATCTACTGTAAAGTTCTAAGTACCCTGGGTCGGTGCCTTTCTGTCTTTTCCTGAATAATTTCTCTCTATTCTCTCGTCTCTTTGTAAAATGCTTGTTTAAAAAGCCATGTTTTTAAACTTTTATCAGTTAATTGAATCCATGCTTTGCTCTTCCACATGGGATGGGTATTTACCCACTTTCACACAGCCTTACCATGATATACTTCCCCTACTATTGTTACACCCTGGGTCAGATAGGAAAGACAGAGCCTTACAAAAAAATGGCACTGGTTGCACTGACTGAAGGTGCCCAAGTTATGTCACTTTTAAAGTTAGGACCCAGGGCAGAAGTGAATCGGTTTCACTCCTGTTCCTTTAGGATTTGAGAAGAAACCAGGAAAGGGTTAATTGAGAGCCCAGGGTGGGAGCTCCCCAGCTGTAGCAAATTTAAACAGGGGGATGGGAGAGGTTCAGACCTGATTACTTTTATGGGTCAGGAGTGGGGCTCAGAGGGGCACTTTGAGGCTCTCCAGGGAAGTTTTGACCCCAGCTTCAACTGAGGCAGGTTGGGAGAGTGGCTGAGGGCCATGGGCGACCTTTTGCTTCTAGGGCATTTTTTTTTCAATGTTTTTGTTGTTGTTGTTGTTGGTTCAGCAAACAAACCAAACCCAAAAAGCATTAAACAAACCAAAAAATGAAACCTCCCAAATACAAAAAGCAAACAAATTTGGGACTGCACGTCGTGTCTACCTCTTTACATGCTGTACTCAATTGGACTTTGAGACTTTGCACTATCCTGGTTTTTTTCTTACCTCACCTTTGTACTAATACAGTATCCTCTGGTGATAATTCCTCCACCATTATTCCACTACTGGTCGGTGTATTTCAAGGCTCTGTTCTGGGCCACTTTCTCTTTTCTGTCTACAGTTCTGCTTTCAGCACTCTGATCTCCTCCCATGGTTTTCAGTACTACTTTTATTCTAAGGACTCCCAGATCTACCTCTCTACACCAGAAATTTCACCACTAATAAGGTACAAATTTATCTTGACCTTAAACTTATCATAACGAAGATGGAGATTCCTGTTTACACCCACAAAGCAACTGTCTTCTCCCCTCTTTTTATGTCTCCCTGTATGGCACTCTCATCCTCCCAGGGCTCTTGGCCAGTAACTTTGGAGGCATCTTTCCTTCCTCTCTCTCTTTCTCTACACACATCAAATGCACCACTAAAGTGTGTTGATTCCTCCTCTAAAATATTGTTAAAATCTGTCCCTTTCTGAGCATGCTAACAAAACATTCATCCACTCTCTTATCAATTCCCACTTTGACAATTGCAACTCGATCTTTGCTGGTCTCCTGCTGAACCATCTGTTTCCATTGGAATCGACTCGAAATTCAGTTGTACAACTTATCTATCTTCAATCTTGCTATGAATATGTAATACCCCCCCCCCCCTCCTTTCAAGTCACTGCATTGGCTTCCTATCCACTTCCGCATATAGTTCAAGCTTCTCTCACTCACTTACAAATACATCACTCTGCAACCCCTCAATACCTGTCTTCTCTTCTCTCTCCTTACACCCTACCTCACGAACTTTGTTCATCGGGCAAGTTGTGCTTCCCTTTCTCCTTCTCCGCTGCCTACTCCCATTGCCATACTTTCCACCTTACTGAGCCTAATATCTGAAATAGACTTCCTGAGTTGATGCACCTTGCTCCCTCTCTGGCCATATTGAAATGAAGTTTAAAATCTCACCTTTTTGGACCTGTTTTTATAATACTAAGAACGTTGCTACAATAAATGCATTTCTCACAGAGTCTTTTATGTGCTGTATGGTTGTCTTGACTAAATTGTAAGCTCAATGGAACAGGGACTGTCCCTTATGTGTGTCTGTTCAGTGCTGCATATGTTTAGTAGCACTTTAGAAATGATAAATAATAGTAGTAGTAGCAGTAGAAACATAGCAAGATAAAAACATATAAAATGAGAACAGGTAGGGACTGGGACTGTAACACACATCCCGTGTAGCTATTTGCAGTCTGACATTCCTTCATTTCTTTGCCTTTATGAATCTTTTGTGCTTTTCCCATGTTTTCCTGAAGTCAGTTTCCATTTTGTCTAGCATTTCCCTTGGGTGTCTATTCTTTTTTTTTGTAAATTGCATTTTTATTTTGAGAATCATTTATAACAATTACATCCTCAATCACAAGTCTCAATCTTTACATATTTGAGATGTTATGCAAAAGATAAGCATTACAAACAATATAACCCCTCACACCCCAATTATACCACTTACAACTAGTAGGGCCTAATGTACTTTATACAATCTTTTATATCCTAATAATACTCTTAACATATATCAGATAGGCAAGAGTGAAAATCGCGAACTATACAAAGTTATATATTTTAGGTGTTCCCCACTTTCCATTTAAAAAATGGGTCCCAAACCTTGTAAAATTGAGATAGCTGATGATTCTTAGTCACTGTTAACATATAGAAAATATGCCTCTCAAGTCTATCAAAAATATTTATCATAGTTGGGATATCATTTAATTTCCAAAGTAGTTCTAGTTCACAACAAGCAGATAAAATAATTAGATGAACCAGAGACCAATTATAGACAGATATATCAAGAGGTAAATTCAAAAAGACATGTATGGGGGTCAGAGGCATGTGCTACCCTATTACTTTATCTGTAAAAGTGAATACTGCCGCCCAAAACTGAGCTATTCTGGGGCACTCCCACCACATGTGAAAAAAGTACCCCTTCCCCCACATTGTTTCCAGCATAGATCTTCTTTACCGGGGTAGAGCTTATTCAGTCGAACTGGCGTGAGGTGCCATCTCATTAATATCTTATAGCTGTTTCCGGTCAGGGTCGCTGAGACTGAGCTCCATTTCATATTTAGATATATTAATTCCCACTCATCACTCGTCAAATGCTTCCCCAGATCTTTTTCCCAGGCTCTACATACATAGCTTGGGATCATAAAGCATTGCTAAGAAACTCATAAAGGTTAGAGATCATAACAGCCGTAGTTTCAATGAGATTGCACCAGTTCTAATTGTGTTCTACCCATTCCTAAATCCTCATCCACCTTTTCTGCAACCATAAAATGGCATAATTGTGAATAAGAATTCCCGTAGATTATATTTCTCTCATAATTCCAAAAAGGACAGATGCCTCTGTAGCCCCCATTGTTTATCAAAGCTTATTATCCCTTTTGCTATCCAAGTATTAAACTATTGCTGAGAAAGTCCTGAAAGGAATCTAACATTGTGATTAATTGCTGTGTTAAAGAAATAACATACAAAGTGGATTTTCCATCAATTCCACAGCAGCAGAGTATGCTTAGTGGTTGGAGGCATGTTCACTTCCTGCCTCCAGGTGTTTGCCAGACCTTAACCCAGGAGGGGTATACATCCCACCAGTGCTTGCTCCACGTGAACCTAGCTTTTTGGCTCTCTTTTCCTATGCCAGTCCATGATTGCTCGCAGCTGTGTTGCTACAAAATACTATTTGAGGTTCTGTACCCCCAACCACCCTGGAGTTTACATTGGTACATCACTGATCTTGCTATCCTCCGTGGTTTGCACTTCCAAATGAAGGCAAATATGCATTGTTGCCAACTCTTAAGAATAGAAGATGAAATAGGAATGGGGAATGAAATAAGAATTATTTTCTTCAATCACTCTAGGGAGAATATTCATTTTGACCAAGGCTAGGGAGAATATTCATTTTGACCAAGGCTATTCACTCAAACCATGACAAATTATAAGGAGCCCAAGTTTCAAAGTCCCTGTTGATTGCCTGCCACAGAAGTTTATAATTTAAATCATACAAGTCTTTATGAGTAGAAATCTCTTGTGTCTCGGGAAGACTATAATGATAGGGGTATACTATTGTCCACCTGGTCAAGATGGTGAGAAGGACAGAGAAATGCTAAGAGAAATTAGGGAAGCTAACCAAATTGGTAGTGCAGTAATAATGGGAGACTTCAATTACTCCAATATTGACTGGGTAAATGTATCATCGGGTCACACTAGCTTTATGGAGCAATTGGTTCAGGAACCGACGAGAGAGGGAGCAATTTTAGATCTAATTCTCAGTGGAGCACAGGAGTTGGTGAGAGAGGTAGTGGTGGTGGGGCCGCTTGGCAATAGTGATCATAATATGATCAAATTTGATTTAATGACTGGAAGAGGAACAGTGTGCAAATCCAAGGCTCTCGTGCTAAACTTTCAAAAGGGAAACTTTGATAAAATGAGAAAAATTGTTAGAAAAAAACTGAAAGGAGCAGCTACAAAAGTAAAAAATGTCCAAGAGGTGTGGTCATTGTTAAAAAAATACCATTCTAGAAGCACAGTCCAGATGTATTCCACACATTAAGAAAGGTGGAAAGAAGGCAAAATGATTACCGGCATGGTTAAAAGGGGAGGTGAAAGAAGCTATTTTAGCCAAAAGATCTTCATTCAAAAATTGGAAGAAGGATCCAACAGAAGAAAATAGGTTAAAGCATAAATGTTGGCAAGTTAAATGTAAGACATTGATAAGACAGGCTAAGAGAGAATTTGAGAAGAAATTGGCTGTAGAGGCAAAAACTCACAATAAAAACTTTTTAAAATATATCCGAAGCAGAAAGCCTGTGAGGGAGTCAGTTGGACCGTTATATAATCGAGGGGTTAAAGGGGCACTTAGAGAAGATAAGGCCATTGCGGAAAGATTAAATGATTTCTTTGCTTCGGTGTTTACTGAAGAGGATGTTGGGGAGGTACCCGTAATGGAGAAGGTTTTCATGGGCAATGATTCAGATGGACTGAATGAAATCACGGTGAACCAAGAAGATGTGGTAGGCCTGATTGACAAACTGAAGAGTAGTAAATCACCTGGACCAGATGGTATACACCCCAGAGTTCTGAAGGAACTAAAAAATGAAATTTCAGACCTATTAGTAAAAATGTGTATCCTATCATTAAAATCATCCATTGTACCTGAAGACTGGAGGATAGAAAATATAACCCCAATATTTAAAAAAGGCTCTAGGGGAGATCCGGGAAACTACAGACCAGTTAGCCTGACTTCAGTGCCAGGAAAAATAGTGGAAAGTGTTCTAAACATCAAAATCACAGAACATATAGAAAGACATGGTTTAATGGAACAAAGTCAGCATGGCTTTACCCAGGGCAAGTCTTGCCTCACAAATCTGCTTTACTTTTTTGAAGGAGTTAATAAACATGTGGATAAAGGTGAACCGGTAGATATAGTATACTTGGATTTTCAGAAGGCGTTTGACAAAGTTCCTCAGGAGAGGCTTCTAGGAAAAGTAAAAAGTCATGGGATAGGTGGCGATGTCCTTTCGTGGATTGCAAACTGGCTAAAAGACAGGAAACAGAGAGTAGGATTAAATGGACAATTTTCTCAGTGGAAGGGAGTGGACAGTGGAGTGCCTCAGGGATCTGTATTGGGACCCTTACTTTTCAATATATTTATAAATGATCTGGAAAGAAATATGACGAGTGAGATAATCAAATTTGCAGATGACACAAAATTGTTCAGAGTAGTTAAATTACAAGCAGATTGTGATAAATTGCAGGAAGACCTTGTGAGATTGGAAAATTGGGCATCCAAATGGCAGATGAAATTTAATGTGGATAAGTGCAAGGTGTTGCATATAAGGAAAAATAACCCATGCTATAATTACACAATGTTGGGTTCCATATTAGGTGCTACAACCTAAGAACTCGATCTAGGTGTCACAGTGGATAACACATTGAAATCGTTGGTTCAGTGTGCTGCGGCAGTCAAAAAAGCAAACAGAATGTTGGGACTTATTAGAAAGGGAATGGTGAATAAAACGGAAAATGTCATAATGCCTCTGTATCACTTCATGGTGAGACCGCACCTTGAATATTGTGTACAATTCTGGTCGCCGCATCTCAAAAAAGATATACTTGCGATGGAGAAGGTACAGAGAAGGGCTACCAAAATGATAAGGGGAATGGAACAACTCCCCTATGAGGAAAGACTAAAGAGGTTAGGACTTTTCAGCTTGGAGAAGAGACGACTGAGGGGGGATATGATAAAGATGTTTAAAATCATGAGAGGTCTAGAACGGGTAGATGCGAATCGGTTATTTACTCTTTCGGATAGTAGAAAGACTAGGGGGCACTCCATGAATTTAGCATGGGGCACATTTAAAACTAATCGGAGAAAGTTCTTTTTTACTCAACGCACAATTAAACTCTGGAATTTGTTGCCAGAGGATGTGGTTAGTGCAGTTAGTATAGCTGTGTTTAAAAAAGGATTGGATAAGTTCTTGGAGAAGTCCATTACCTGCTATTAAGTTCACTTAGAGAATAGCCACTGCCATTAGCAATGGTAACATGGAATAGACTTAGTTTTTGGGTACTTGCCAGGTTCTTATGGCCTGGATTGGCCACTGTTGGAAACAGGAAGCTGGGCTTGATGGACCCTTGGTCTGACCCAGTATGGCATTTTCTTATGTTCTTATTTTTATTTTATTTATTTTATTTAAATGCTTTTAAAATATACCGACATTCATAGGACATATCATGCCGGTTCACAATCAACATTGGAAAGGCGGAAGAGGAAATTACAAATAACAGGGAGGGGGGAGGTGGAGCAGGAAAGGAAAAAGGAGAGGATGGGGGCCAGGTGAAAGCAAGTGCAGAAGTTGCCGGAAGGAGAAAGGCAGTGAAGTGCTAGGAGAGAGAGAAATTGATAGGAACTGTGTTAAAAACTGAATATAAAAATTAACAAATTTACAAAATTAACAAATTTATGTTCTTAAGTCATCATAGCGATTACTGATCCATAATCCCCAAATATTTAATACTACTCTTGGCCTATTTGAAAGGAAAGGTTCTTTTCAACACCGGTAACTGTTCCTCTAGAACTGTTAGATTAAGCACTTCAGATTTAACAAGGTTTAACTTGAATCCAGACCCCTGGCTAAAGGCCTCTAGTGCCCCCACAGCTGCGTTCAATGATGTCTCTGGCTTCGTCAAAATGAATAAGATATGGTCTGTGAAGAGAGAGATTTTGTACTCCTCTTCCCCTACTCGAACCCCCTCTATCTCAGCAGACCTTCTAATACACTTCGCCAGCTGCTCCAAAAACAGAGCAAACAATAGGGGGAATAGTGGACATTAGAGATGTGCATTTGTTTTTGCCAAATTGGAAAATTTCAATGGATTGGATAAGTTGGATAAGCTGGATAAGTTCTTGGAGAAGTCCATTACCTGCAATGAAATTTTCCAATTCAACATGTTTCGCGGAGCCCAAAAAATGATCGGGATTTTCCCATTTTTTCGAGAAAAATCATTTTTTGGGTTAGTACATGCTAACTCCCATTAGCGCGCACTAACAAAAAGTAACAAAATCTAACGGTTTTTGTTAGTGCGCGCTAATGGGAGTTAGTGTGCACTAATTCCCATTAATGCGCACTAACCAAAAAAAAATGATTTTTCGCGAAAAAAGCCCCGAACCACAAAAAAAAAAAAGACATTTCCCATGGTGGCCAAAAAACGAAGAATGACACGAACACAAAAAATGATCCACATCTCTAGTGGACATCCCTGTTGTGTCCTACATTGAATTTGTAGGGGATCTGAATATATACCATTTACTTTAACACGTGCCATTGGGTTAAGGTGAAGCTGTCGGAGCCAGGAAAGGAAAGAATGGCCAAAATTAATTTTCTCCTTTATGCGAAAAAGAAAGGGCCAGTGCACTATATCAAATGCCTTTTTGGCTTCAACTGAGAGGAATACAGCTGGAATATTTCTCTCCCAGATCCACCATGCTAAGTCAATGATTTTTCACACATTGTCTGCCACCATTCGACCAGGAATAAATCCTGCTTGGTCATGATGTATTAGTCTGGCCATGTCTCTTTTCATACAATTGGCTAGTACCTTGACTAAAATCTTAAGATCTACATTGATCAAAGAAATAGGCTGAAAGGACCTGCAGTGGGTCAAATCATGGCCTGATTTAGCCAATATGGATATCCTTGCTTCATTGTCTGTCCTAAGAGAATTAAACCATTTAATAAGGGCACAATATGGCTGGAGAAAAAAAACATAAAATCCCGGTCCTTTATTTACTTTTATATACTTAATCACATGATGAACCTCAATGGAGGATATGTCTTTATCAAAAAATTGTTTTTCGAGCTCTATTATAGTGGGTAGATCCACCTTATCTGGATATGTCTCTATTTGGCTTGGGACAACATGAAAATCCACCTTAAACAATTTTGCATAAAAGTCCATAAACCTCTGTCTTATTTCCTTTGGGAAGGTCAGCATATGACAATCCTCAGCTTTTACATTAGTTATTTGTTGTTGTGCTATACACTTTTTTAAATGCCTAGCTAATAACCGACTGGTTTTGTTTCCCCCATTCAAAGTGTTCTTGCTTCAACTGATTCAAGTGAAAGCCTAATCTGTCACTTTCTACCTCCTGTAATTCATTCCTGGCTTTTTGTAATTGCTTATAACTGGATTTATCTAATGTTCTATTATGACTCATTTCCAATTTCAGTATTTCAGCTTTCAACTGCCTCTGTTTTGTTAGTTTGCTCCCTCTTTAGGAAAGCTGCCTGCAAAATCAACCACCCTCTAATTACCGCTTTAAGACCTTCCCACAAAAAGGAGGGATGTATATCCCCCACATCATTGAGGGCTATATATTCATTTATGGCCTCTACTATTTGGGAGCAAAATAAGTCATTACTTAATAATGTATTGACAAGCTTCCAAAATCTCCCCCCCCCCCCCCCCCCCCCCCACACACACACACTTCTTTGTTCACAAGGTGAATGTGAAGCCACATGGAGCATGGTCAGACCAAAAGATTGGCCCTATCTCTGGCTTAAAAGCTCTAGGCATTACAGTCTTGTCCACCAGGAAGAAGTCAATCCTAGAATAGGATTGGGGTGGACTAGAATGGAAAGTTTAATTGTGTGAGTGTGAAAACTCATGCCTCCATATATCAAGCAAATCCCATTTCCTCATTAGCTTTTTAAGCTGAGCTCTAATCACTCCTGAACCAGAGCTATTTCCCATTAAGTTAACTACCACTAGCATCAGTGTTAAATTAAAGTCTTCCACTACAATTAGATAGCCTTTTGCTTCAGATGTTAGTACTTTGCCCAGGGTTTAATAAAAAGCCCCCATCCCACTATGAGAGCGTAAATGTTTACTAAATAATATACTACTCCTTCTAATTCAAATTTAACCAATATATCTGCCTGATGGATCGCAGCAATATTTTTTTATACAACTTCTGAATTATTTATGGAAAAGTATTCCCATGTGCGCGTATTTCCCCTGTTTTGTAGCAGCAGCAAAATATTGTGTGGGATATAGTGACCACTGCAATGATGACTCATACCATTTTTTAACAATTATACTCCAACCAAAACTGCTTCAACAGTGTATCTCATTACATGTAAACCAGAACACTGAATAATCTTAGGGATTAAGAGTAAATATTCTGCATACAACCCGACCTCATATATTACTTTTGAGAGTTCTTTTTAATGCACTTGCTCTCAATATTGAATGTACCACATTTTCTGTTAAGTGTACTTCATGTTCTGTACACCATTAATATATATATTGTGGTCTCTTTAAATTTCCAATCATTGGTCAAGGTTGTATCGCTATTAGGTGAAAAAAAATTTGTTTGTATTTTTCTTAAATATTTTTTATAATGGATACCATTTATCCCTTTATACATAGAGTGAACGCCGCTGTTCAAATCACTTATCTTTTAACCTGAGTGAGTTAAAAACGCTGGAGTAATATCTCTGTGCCCGACACGACTCGTGTTTCTTTATCGCTTCCTCAAGGGCATTATATTTTCTTCTGAAATGAAATATACTGATTAAAATATCATAACATTTGTAATTGAAAGTCACAGTTTTTACTTGTTATACATACGCTCAGCATTTCTTCGTTGTCACTCAACAAAAAACAGCATCTTCCAACAATGATCCTCCATTTTGTTAATTTTAAGGCAGCTTTTAAACCTGCCTTAGAATGGTATTCTAACCAATAGGAACCTTCTAACTCCCCCCACCATCATCATTACGTCGTGATACATAAATTCATCAGATTAATGTTGACCAATCAACTGCTTCATTCATTCCTCCCGGAGAATGAGCGGATAATTTGAAAATCCATTTCTGTTCAATAAAGTTTAATTTAGATTGAATGTTATTACCGCGGCCCGGATGTGTTATTTGATCAAGAACAGTCCATCTAAGATGTTGAAACTGGTGTCCATTCTGTATACAATGTTTTACTATGGGAGCTTCCAAATTCAATGTATTCAATCTACTGCGATGTTCGCGCAGACGAATCTTAATTTGTCTACTTGTCCGTCCCACGTATATCAATGGACAAGGACATTGAATTACGTACACAACGTTGGTGGATAAACAATTTGTAATTGAAGTTTTTTTGTATTTTATACCAGTCTTGGGATGTTGCCATTCTACTCCAGTGATAGAAAGAATACACATATCACACGCATCACATTTATTATGTGACCCAACTTTCAGATCAGTATTGACATACTGAGTGTCTGCACGAACAATATGTTCCTTTATATTTTTGCCCCGTGAATAAGAAAACAGGGGCAGATCTGAAAATACTGAAGAGTGCAACTGTAATACGTGCCAGTGTCGGGCACAGAGATATTACTCCAGCGTTTTTAACTCACTCAAGTTAAAAGATAAGTGATTTGAACAGCGGTGTTCACTCTGGGGTAGATTTTAAAAGAAGCGCGATCAGCCTACTTTTGCTTGCGCATCAGACTCAAGCAAAAGTACGCTGGATTTTAGTAGATACGCGCGGAGCCGCGCGTATCCACTAAAATCCTGGATCGGCGCGCGCAAGGCTATCGATTTTGTATAGCCTGCGCGCGCCGAGCCGCGCTGCCTCCCCCCGTTCCCTCCCAGGCCGCTCCGAAATCGGAGCGGCCTCAGAGGGAACTTTCCTTTGCCCTCCCCTCACCTTACCCTCCCTTCCCCTACCTAACCCACCCACCCGGCCCTGTCTACACCCCCCCCTTACCTTTGTCGGGGGATTTACGCCTCCCGGAGGGAGACGTAAATCCCCGCGCGCCAGCGGGCCTGCTGCGCGCCGGGCCGCGACCTGGGGGCGGGTCCGGAGGGCGCGGCCATGCCCCCGGACCGCCCCGGGCCGTAGCCACGCCCCCGTACCCGCCCCCAAAACGCTGCCGACACGCCCCCGAAACACCGCGATGACCGGGCCCGCCCCCCGACACGCCCCCGACATGCCCCCCTCTGAAAACCCCGGGACGTACGCGAGTCCCGGGGTCTGCGCGCGCCGGTAGGCCTATGTAAAATAGGCTTACCGGCGCGCAGGGCCCTGCTCGCGTAAATCCGCCCGGTTTTGGGCGGATTTACGCGAGCAGGGCTCTGAAAATCCGCCCCTCTATGTATAAAGGGATAAATGGTATCCATTATAAAAAATATTTAAGAAAAATACAAAAAAATTTGTTTTCACCTAAGAGCGATATAACCTTGACCAATGATTGGAAATTTAAAGAGACCACAATATATATATATTAATGGTGTACAGAACATGAAGTACACTTAACAGAAAATGTGGTACATTCAATATTGAGAGCAAGTGCATTAAAAAGAACTCTCAAAAGTAATTTATGAGGTCGGGTTGTATGCAGAATGTTTACTCTTAATCCCTAAGATTATTCAGTGTTCTGGTTTACACATCATACCATTTTTTAACATGGGTTTCCTGCAAAAGTATAATAGTAGCATTCCCATTCAATATTTCAGACTTAAGTAATATTTGTTTCTGGGGGGGGGGGGGGGAATTCAGCCCTTTAACATTTAGAGAGACAATCGATATATAATCTGCCATTTATATGACAGAGAAAAAAAGAAAAAGGCAAAACACAGAAAGTCCCACCATCCTTGAATATTTCACAGGGATGAGTAAACCGCGGTAGGCCATTATTGTATTATTCCCTTCACAAGATTCACCATGCCTGTTCATCTTGCCCACTCTTTTCAATGTTTCCCAATTCCCACCCTCCTCCCCACTCCCAACCCAACTGCTATTAACCCATAGCAATGCTGCCAAAGCAGTAAGAGGGGAAATTATTCTGAACACAAAATCCATGCTCTCTCCCCCGAGCTTTGCACTCAGTACTTAATACCCCATGTCAAAAAAAAAAACAAAAAAACAAATCAGATAATAAACACTGTAAGTAACCTTGTTTTAAACCATAATTTTCTTATCTCAACTTTATCTGTGAGTCTCAGTAAAGAAACCTGATGTATATACACTAACATAAATGTCATCCTTTCCATCTGTCTTTAGAAGAAAGGGAGTCTGCGGATTGTCTTCTCAATCTTGTGCCAGTTTTCCCCATTCTTTGCCATCTTGGGGTATCAAACTTGGAAGAAATGTCTGGTTTATGCTGGGCTCTTGTCTTCTTTGTCATGTATCCAGCTTCAACCAAAATGGCCTCCACCTCTTCAGCCTTAGTCACCTTGGTTGTCAATCCGCGTTTGGTCAGTGCCAGTCCAAAGTGAAACAGTCCTGATCCCCTCCATTCTTAAGACCATTGTATGTCTTTAAAATCCACTCTTTTTTTCATGGTAATAGGGGACAGGTCAGCGTAAACAAAGATTGTATGTGTTTTGCATTTTAAACATTTTCTTTTAAAGGAAAGGGGTAAAAGCATGCCAGAGTATCTCGTGGTCTATTTCCATTTTTTGTACCCAGCGATTGGTGTACTCTTTCCAGTTCCACCTCTTTTGTATTCTGCTGGTCCTCAGGACTTTGGCTCTGATTCAAGAAACATAAGCATATGGCTCCCTATTTCTGCCATTTTTTCTTTCATTTCAGAGATAAGACCCATGAAGTACTTTTTGTTTCGCACATGTCTTTGCGCAAATCGCAGAACCACTGTCTAAATTTGGCTCTGGTCGGTAGATCTGATTGCTGCATCTCTGGAACTTCCTCCTCAGGGGCCGTCGCCATTAAAGAATCACCCCGCTCCATAGTAGCCTCCAGTTGCTCAGGCCCCCATCTCTTTGTCGGGTAATTTAGCATAAGAAAATTGCTGAGGGTCAGTTTTTTTTCTTTGTAGCCATTAGCAGTGTTTCCCAAAGCTTCTAAGCTCGCTGGAATTTGGAAGCAGTGGGGGAATGCAATATTGATTATGCTCTCTTGCTCGAGAAATAGTGGCGCTCGAGTTCAGGTGGTCATCTTCTCCGGTACCCACACCGCCCTCCTTTGGGAGCCCATTCTATATATTCACCACCATTTCCATGAGCAACCGAGCACAGTAACCTAGTAAATAAAGGCTAAAACCTAGCCCTTTCCCATCCATGATGCCCAGTTATTCTCACCCTACTGATAAAGGATGCACCCTAGCTGGCAACTGCCAAATATGACTGTCTTCCAGGTTTCTGTTTATCCTGGTCAGCCTTTTGGATTTCTTCCTACGTACTTCCCGTTCTTGGATAGTAGAGAATTCAAGCTTCTGCCTGATGTAGTGCCAGAAGAAATCATGCAGGCCTAAGACATTTTCCCCTCTGTTTCCTGACGTCATGTAGGTGGAAGAAGTGACCATGCTCTGGCAGATTTAGCTCTATAAGCAGGTGGAGGTCCTGCTGTAAAAGGTTTGGCTTTCTAGCATGCAAAGCCATTCTGCTGTACATTCACGCAAGATGGCATATATGTGTAACATACATGCACTGCTTTAGTGCGAGCACATTTATATGCCTGTAGTTTTGCTTATAGATGCATAAGTTAGGAAGTAGAGATAGCATATTTTATCAATTGTGCAGCTTTTGCCACACAGTTTATGAAATATGGGTGTAAATTTAGGCATTTCAAGTTATGCATGTGTGCACTCACTTAGATACACTATTGAAAATTAACCTCAAATAGGGAAAACGTTTCTGAAATTTTGTCCAGCTTGCTTGTGTTGACCCATTTCATAATGCACAATGTTTTTAACTTCCGTTTTGCTACACCCATGCAGTGGAGCTCCTTTACCACAATCTGCCATTTCTGCCACTCATTCAAGTAGTATCTGGGATTTTTCTCAGGAGGCAGTGGTTAGGGTTTGCTGGACTGTGAATCCCTAGATCTGCTTCTAACATGCTGGCCATAGGATGCTTCTCTTCCTCATATCAGTGGAGGACTTTGCATCTTGGCTGCTGGCACTATCAGGCCCTTCTGATTTCTGCTGGATGAATTGGAAATGGGATCTTCAGGTTCAGAGATAACATCACCCCTGAAAGAAAGCCTGGAATGTCCCTCAAATGAATAATCAGTGTTATCACTCCTGAAAAATGGTCTGACCATTTCTTCAAAACATGCAGCTCCACTTCCTTGATTCTCTGGACTGTAGAAAAAAATAACAAAATGGCACAATGAGCTATAAAAATAGAACATTATTGACCCTTCCCTTCAATGAAAACTCCAGGTATGGCAGAGTTTTCCAGACCAGTAAAGGATAGAATTCCCACTTATCCCCTGAAATGTGCAAGCAGTAACAGACTATAACATTATCCATTTTGACTGATGGCAAAGAAGCAATCAGAAGTACTTAATGTGGAGGCAGAGTCCACTGAATTTAAGACCGATCCTTTTTCTGTATAGATCCTCCTTATTTCGTGCTTCTTCTTCCTTGCATGTACTAATGGGACAAAGAAGTCCATACTTATATGCATGTAACTTTTCTTCAGAGGTCAAAGACGTGATGACTTGGCCTTCTGGAACCAGGGAGGGCCTCATGAAATTATTGTTGATATTATCCAAGGTATTCAAACACTCAAAGAGAGGCAATAATGTAAATTTCTGAAGGCAGAGGTGACATAGGGTTCAGATGATATTAGTAGCTGATTAGAAAAATGTTTTGTTTCTTGAAAAAGACACGCCCTATTGAACTTAACAACCATGACCCCTCATCCTTTCCCCTTCCTCCCACCCTTTCCTCATCCTCCTCCCCTCTCACCCTCCCCATCATCCTACTACCCTACTCTAACCGCCTATATACCCTGTGACCCTGTGAATAGTTAAAATATGTGAATATGTAACCAGGTCTCAAGTTGAATTAGTTGTCTCAATGTTTCTTCCTACTCTAAATTATTGTAAAGCCTGTTGCTATGTTATGTTACATTGTGAACCGGGGTGATGTTTTTAACGTGCCCCGGTATATAAAAAAACCCTTAAATAAATAAATAAATAAATGTGCTTCTATGCACAGCATAACAAAACTGGGGTTATGGTGAAGTTTGAATATACCTTGACCCATTGGTCACCTTCAGAAAATCAAGCTGAATCTTGCCTGGAACTTGAAGCATAAGTTTGATTGGACTAGTAGGTGTCATGTAAGTTAACTCCTATTGACAAAACCCATTCAGGTGAAGGTACAGCTGAACTCCCTGCAGGGTCCATTTGCCCCATTCCAATTCTTTTAAGCAAGGAGGTCAAACCATTTGTACTGGTTAAATGTACTGGTTAAATGTAATAGGTTGTTGTACATGTAAACCGGGGTGAAGGCTGCTAGCTATACCTCGGTATAAAAAAAACAACACTTAAATAAATAAATAAATAAATAAATACATACATACATACATACATACATACATACAATTTGTAGTCCTTAATGACACTTGGTGATATTGTATGTGGACAGTCAGACAAATATCTGATTGATACAAATGATACAGAACACCAAATGATACAAATACACCAAATGATACAAATGATACAAAATGATACAAAATGATACAAAATGATACAAAAACACCAAATGATACAAATGATACCAAATGATACAAATGATACAGAACACCAAATGATACAGAACACCGCAGCAAGAATTCTAACAAACAAAAGAAGAAGAGATCACATTACACCAGTCCTAAAAGACCTACACTGGTTACCAATCCACTACAGAATAATTCATAAATCCCTCACCACAATCTACAAGAATATTCATGGACTGGCTCCACTCCATCTACAAATAGCTCTTAAAAAACACTCCTCCAACAGACCCATCAGAGAAGCATATAGAGAATATCTACAGGTACCACACAACACCACCCAACATATAACATTGAGAGATCGGGCCTTCTCCACAGCAGGTCCCCCACTGTGGAACTCCATCCCCCTAGAACTAAGACAGGAACCATGTCTTCAAACCTTCAGGAAAAGACTGAAAACATGGCTGTTCATGAAAGCATTTCCGGACCCTTAAAGATTCACTACCATCAAATGCAGCATTACTGATCATTTCCTATTAAACTGAAACAGTCTCTATCTACCAATCATTACAATGTTTTACTTCTCGTTAAACTGTTTATCTTTCCTCTAACTCTAATCCCAGTTAGAATGACCCCTGTTTTATTGTAACTTTTTTCTTCCATGCACTTGTTTTCCTTTTTAATGTATACTCTTATGTTATTAGTTATTTACGTTATAATGTATTTCTCACCCCTTGTTTTATGTAAACCGACATGATACGAACTCCGTGAATGCCAGTATAGAAAAATACAAATAAATAAAAAAAAATAAAATAAATATCTAAAAGGACAAAATTTTAGAAATACAATCACAGAATTTACTTATCTTTTAAATCTTTTTGGGGTCTGAATGTCCCCATGAATGGAGTACTGATAAATCTTTTGGCAAATACAGTAGACATAAACATGAATTATACATCACATTTGTAATCAGGAAGACATTTTTTTCTCTGTGATGTAGAATTGACAGCAGATGCCCTCTTTTATTTTGCCTTTCTCTGTCACCATGCAATGATATATGTTTGGTGAATTAGAAGAGGGTTGGACTTGATGAAAATTGAATTATCTTTCAACCTGTCTTGGTTCTTAACCATTCTTTATTTAAAAATGTATAGGTCGCATTATCTAATATTCTAAGCAGCTTACAAAGTCACATTCATGGATAAAACACGTAAAATAAAACTTTCAACACACAAAGCTTCAACATCTCTACAGTGGAACTAAAAACCAGGCTAATTAAAATTTGTCATCTCACAAATAATTTATAAACCTATCCAAATGTTAGTATTTTGGAAATATTACTGATGATTTCACTGCTGAACTACAGACCTTTAAATGCCTCAATGAACAGATGGTTGTCTACGAGCCTTTTAAAGGTTTTTCAATACCCTTCCTTCCAGAGAGTATTTGGCAGGCTATTTCATAATACAGGTCTTGCTGCTGCTGCTGCAAACAATCTTATCTTTGACAATCTAATCCAAATAGAAGCCAAACCTGAAAGCAAAATTTGGCAAATTTGATTTAGATAAGATTTAGTCTGTACCTGAAGAAAATATGTAAATCACTTTACGATCCCAAATGCTAGCTACTAGCTGTTTAGAAAACTGATGATTGTGTTACATGAAATATGTGTACAAATATACACATAAAACATGATAGTCAATGCAATATTTCAAAAGCAATTTAATTTACTACAACATTCCTGAACAAATACATGCCTTCATGTGAATGAAACAGTTTACCACAGTTTTAGAGACACTAATCAGTGACATAGTTGCGAGACTTATAAAGTAAAAAATGAATGGTTAAATGAATATCCAATCAGGAAAAAGAATCAATGGCCTTTCAAATTCTGACCAATCACAACAGTTCTGAAGAAATTTATTTATTTAGCATGTATTTGTTAATCGTTTTACTGATAAAATCTCCCTAAGCAATGTACAACATTAAATAAACAATAACAATATGAAATACAAAAATACAAAAATATTAAAAACAACTGCTGATCACATTGGGGTAGATTTTATAATATGCGCGCGTGGCATACATGTGCGCGCGCTATCCGGCGCGCGCACATGTACAGCCGATTTTATAACTTGCGCGTGTGGGCGTACGCTGAGCCGCACTGCCTTCCCCCGTTCCCTCCCCCCTAACCTGACCTTCTTACCCCTTCCTCTAACCTTCCACCCCAGCCGTACTCTAACCCCCCTGAAAAAATGTGTTTTACCTTTTGTGCCTGCCAGCTAAATTGTGTGTGTGGCTGCTAAATTTTAAAAGCTGCCTGGTTGTGCGGGTATCTCCTGCTGAGCACGACCCTTAAACTTCTTCAAAAAGGGGCAGGGCCTGGGCATGGTCTGGGTGGGACATGGGCATTTCAGAGCATGACACATAAATACTAAGGGGTACATTTTAAAAAACAGCGCGTGCGCGTAATTTTGTTCGCGCATCAGGCGCAAACACAAGTACGCTGAATTTTATAAAATATGCGCGTAGCCGCACGTATTATAAAATCCAGGGTCAGCGCGCACAAGGGGGTGCACATTTGTGCAACTTGCATGTGCCGAGCCCTGTGCGCGTTGCTCGTTCCCTCCCGCCCGCCGCACATTCCCCTCCCTTCCCCTACCTAACCCACCCCCCGGTCCTATCTAAAACCCCCCTTATCCTTGTTGTAAAAGTTACGCCTGCCTGTGAGCTCCTGGCGCGCCATCTCCCGACCCGGTGCCAGTTCCGAAGGCCTCGGCCACGCCCCTGGGCCGGCACCACACCCCCGACACGTGCCCTGTGGCTGTATGGAAAGGATGGCCTACATTTTTCAGTAGCAGGAAAGAGGATGCTATCTGAGAAATTCAGATTATAAATTACCAGGCATTTAAACTAAAGAATGGGGGTGGCAGGAGATGCCCAATAAAAGGGACATGCCACCCATAAGCAATAAAAGATATAAAAGATATGGGATGAGAAAACAACAAAATCAATCATGTCAAAAAGCAGAACAGAGAGAGAGAGAGGGCATCTCAGGGTGCACCAGGCCACAATTGAGAGGGCAACGCCTGCAATGTGTGCTGGGTTGTCAGGGTCAGTGGTTGTTGGAGACATCAGGGCCTGGATGGGAGCTGGGCACGATGTGGAACTCTATGCTGGTCCTCTGGTTGGGCTTTGTTGCCAGAGAGACAAAGGAAGAGCTGTACCGTGCTGGACTTTGAACGTCAGAGGAGAAGACCACAAAGTTAAAATGGGAGGAATCAACTGACCGGCAGCAGTGTCTAGCAATCTGAAGATGGAAAGCTATGTAACAAGGCGATAGCAAAAGCCAGAAGAATGCTGGGCTGCATAGAGCGAGGAAAAACCAGTTAGAAAAAGGAGATGATAATGCCCTTGTATAAGCCATTGGTGAGGCCTCACCTGGAGTATTGTGTTCAGTTCTGGAGACCGTATCTCAAGAAGGACAGAGACAGGATAGAGGATGTCCAGAGAAGGGCAACAAAAATTGTGGGGGATCTCCATCAAATGATATATGAGGAGAGATTGAAGGATCTAAATATGTATACCCTGGAGGAGAGGAGGTGCAGGGGAGATATGATACAGATCTTCAGATATCTGAAAGGTTTTAATGTTACACAATTGACAAACCTTCTTGGTTGGAAAGAAATTAGTAGAACTAGGGGACATGAAATGAAACTCCAGGGAGGAAGACTCAGTGTTATAACTCTGTATTTACCAACGCGGCATGGAGCCACCGACATTCTTCACAGCAGGAGCTGCAGTCAGTTGCTTCCTCTCTTCACCGCGGCAGGAAGCCACAGACTTCGGGACTTCAATGCGGCTGGAGCCACCGCCAACGCCATCTTCACTTCACGGCCCGGAGGCCGCAGTCCCCGGACTTTCCTGGTGGCTGGAGCTGTCCTCTGTGCTTCCTGCAGCAGCAGGAGCCACTGCTGATGTTGGGGCCTGCTCCTCGGCCTTGCTCGGTTTCTCTCTGCACTGCTCCTGCAGCATGGCCGCTCTCCACGGTGCTGATACATCCTGCTTCCTGTCTCCTAAGGCGCGGGCTGCGCCTCCTTCACTGATTTAAAGGGCCAGCCTCCTGTCCCCATCTGGACTCCTCCCAGGGCATCTCCTGATCTTCAGCCCTATATAAGGGTCCAGCTTCCAGTCCTTAGTGGCCTTCGCAAGGAGTTAGTTCCTCTCCAGGACTTCTCGTCTTCACTCATGCTGGTATTTCCTGTTCTTCATGGGATCCCTCATTGTTCTTCATGTTCCTGGTCTCTTCTGAATTATCCCTTGTCTTCCTGATGTCTCGTGGTTTTCCTGATGTTTCTTCCTGGTGCCTCATCTCCGCTTCTGCTTCCTGGGCCCTTGGTTCCTCATTGTTACCTTCTCTGGCATGTCATGTCATGTCTCGTCACCTCATGGCATGGGCCTGCCTTCTCATTCACAGCACTAGTCTCCGGAGGGTCATGTTCACTTGAAGCCAAGTCTCGTCTTGGTCCCATGTTTCATTCCTAAAGCCAAGTCTCGTCTTGGCCCCCTACCCTATGCTCGAAGCCAAGTCTCATTTTGGTCCCTTACCCTGGAAATCGTCTCGGCCCTCGGATGTTCTAGTGGCTGCTCCATCCATGCCTAAGACTCTAACTGAACCTGTGCCATTCCAGAGTGGTCCGCGACCATCCAAGAGCGGCTGTGTAGGGTGAGCCTTGGTACAGGCTTCTACTGAATCTTCGCCATGTTCTGGCTTCAACAATCATGTATTCATTTGGAGTCTGCTTTGCACTTAAGCGTGGTCCGTGACCAACCCATGGGCTGTGGGCTGTGTAGGGTGCACTACTTTGCAGCCTCAACCCAGTACTTGACTTTGTTCCTGAACCTTGATCCTGAATCTTCATGCTCAAGCATCAAAATCACAGAACAAATAGAAAGACATGGTTTAATGGAACAAAGTCAGCATGGCTTTACCCAAGGCAAGTCTTGTCTCACAAATCTGCTTCACCTTTTTGAAGGAGTTAATAAACATGTAGATAAAAGTGAACCTGTAGATGAAGTGTACTTGGATTTTCAGAAGGCATTTGACAAAGTTTCTCATGAGAGGCTTCTAGGAAAAATAAAAAGTCATGGGATAGTTGGCGATGTCCTTTCGTGGATTACAAACTGGCTAAAAGACAGGAAACAGAGAGTAGGAATAAATGGACAATGTTCTCATTGGAAGGATGTGGGCAGTAGAGTCCCTCAGGGATCTGTATTGGGACCCTTACTTTTCAATATATTTATAAATGATCTGGAAAGAAATATGACAAGTGAGGTAATCAAATTTGCAGATGATACAAAATTGTTCAGAGTAGTTAAATCACAAGCAGATTGTGATAAATTGCAGGAAGACCTTGTGAGGCTGGAAAATTGGGCATCAAAATGGCAGATGAAATTTAATGTGGACAAGTGCAAGGTGATACATATAGGGAAAAATAACCCATGCTATAGTTACACAATGTTAGGTTCCATATTAGATGCTACTACCCAAGAAAGAGATCTAGGCGTCATAGTGGATAACGCATTGAAATCATCGGTTCAGTGTGCTGTGGCAGTCAAAAAAGCAAACAGAATGTTGGGAATTATTAGAAAGGGAATGGTGAATAAAACAGAAAATGTCATAATGTCTCTGTATCGTTCCATGGTGAGACTGCACTTTGAATACTGTGTACAATTCTGGTCGCCACATCTCAAAAAAGATTTAATTGCAATGGAGAAGGTACAGAGAAGGGCGACCAAAATGATAAAGGGAATGGAACAGCTACCCTATGAGGAAAGACTAAAGAGGTTAGGACATTTCAGCTTGGAGAAGAGATGGCTGAGGGCGGATATGATAGAGGTGTTTAAAATCATGAGAGGTCTAGAACGGGTAGATGGGAATCAGTTTTTACTCTTTCGGATAATAGAAAAACTAGGAGGCACTCCATGAAGTTAGCATGTGGCACATTTAAAACTAATCGGAGAAAGTTATTTTTCACTTAACAAACAATTAAATTCTGGCATTTGTTGCCAGAAGATGTGGCTTAGTGCAGTTAGTATAGTTGTGTTTAAAAAAGGATTGGATAAGTTCTTGGAGAAAAAATCCATTACCTGCTATTAATTAATTTGACTTAGATAATAACCACTGCTATTACTAGCAACGGTAACATGGAATAGACTTAGTTTTTGGGTACCTGTCAGGTTCTTATGGCCTGGATTGACCACTGTTGGAAACAAGATGCTGGGCTTGATGGACCCTTGGTCTGACCCAGTATGGCATGTTCTTATGTTCTCGTCTCATTCTTCACATCCCAAGCTTCTCATCTGAGTCTTCACGCCCCAAGTCTCTTGTCTCAGTCTTCATGTTCCAGCACCTTCGTCTGTCCGCATCTCCTGTCTGGCCTGCTGCCAATGCCGTTCCCAGTGGCAGGTCCGAAAGGGCTTGGAGTAGTTAGAGGACCACTCAGAGACCATCCAAGGGTGGTTGGTCTCACCGAGGTATGCAGGTCGGCAGGGGCCTGGGCTTGGCCTTGACCCAGACACGGATATGTCTCACCAGCCTCGGTGTTTCCCTGGAGCTCCTCTCTGGGTTCACCAAAGTCCAAGGGCACACATCTCCTATTCTCGCGGAGCAGCTGCTCATGGTATCTCTTGCTACATCTAGCCAAAGCCTGCGTGCACCTAACAGTTTGTGAAGGCCTCTGAGCTTTCCCATGCTCAAGCTCTCCATCGCAGATAACAGATTGTGAAGGCCTCCTAAGGCCACTGCCCGCCTAACACTCAGAACCAAAATCAGGAAATATTTCTTCATGGAAAGGGTGGTGGATGCTGGAATCCCCTTCCGAAGGAGATGGTGAAGACAAAAACAGTGAAGGAATTAAAAGGGGCATGGGATAAACACTGTGGATTCCTAGACTAAAGGATGGAAATGAAGAAAAAAGTGCATGGGGGTAAGAGGAATATCTAGTAAGAAAAGGGAAGTGATAATCCTCTTGTACAGGTCCTTGGTGAGGCCTCATCTGGAGTACTGCGTTCAGTTCTGGAGAGCGTATCTCAAAGGAGATAGAGAAAGGATAGAGGCGGTCCTGAGAAGGGCAACTAAAATGGTGGGTGGTCTCCATCGAATGATTTATGAGGAGAGGTTGAAGAACCTGAATATGTATACCCTGGAGGAGAGGAGGAGCAGGGGTGATATGATACAGACCTTCGGATACTTGAAAGGTTTTAATGATCCATGGTCGTCAACAAACCTTTTCCATTGGAAACAATTTAGTAGGGGTCATGATTTGAAACCCCAGGGAGAAAGACTTAGAACCAATGTCAGGAAATATTATTACGGGAGTGGATCCTTGAGCCGGTGGAATAGGGTACCAATGGGGAGGAGCCCCAGAGGGTCCTTCCGATGGCAGGTGAGGCTATAGGAGACTCGAGACCCCTCCGGACTTTCACCACTACCAGCCCTTGTTCTCTGCAGGTTGAGCCTTTGGGTGCCAGGGCCGGCTCGACTTACATGGGGACTCAGGCCGGAGGTGAACTTGAGTCTGCAAGCAAGGATGTAGGCGGAGGGCGTGCCTCGAAGCGAAGCTGGCCAGGGTCTGGGTAGGCAGCGAATCTCGTAGTCAGGTAGGTAAGGGTCTTGGCAGGCAGTGTAACTCATAGTCAGGCAGGCAAGAGTTTTGGTAGACAGTGTATCATATAGTCAGGCAGGAAAGGGTCTTGGCAGGCAGCGTATTCAGGCAGGCAAGGGTCTTGGCAAGGAGAAGCAGAAGACAGAAAACAGGTATCAGACGATGGCGGAGGATCCAAACAGGAACTGAAGCCAGGAGTAGCCAAGGCAAGGCCTGAGAAGCAGGCCCTGCCTTAAATACTTGCAGGTTTGGGAGGAGGAGTCCGGGCCCCTCCTATGGTGACCCCTGAAAAGGGATCAGGTGGCGCATGCGTGCATCTGGAAAGCCGGGGGTCAGGAGGAAGGCCAGAGCAGAAGCCGCCGGTGTGCCATCCTGCACGTGGTGTCGGCATGATGGTCTGGCAGGAAGGCCGCAGCGCGACTCGCCGGCTGCGACCGCTGGCTGCAGCGAGGTTCCCGGGTCCGTGGAGGTGGAGTCAGTCTAGTCGGTAGCTGGGGAGGTCTTGCTGCGGTCCCGTTCGGCCGACTTTCGCAACAAATATTTCTTCACTGAGAGGTTGGTGGATGCCGGGAATGCCCTTCATGAGGAAGTGGTGAAAACTAAAACTGTGAAGGATTTCAAAGGGGCATGGGATAAACACTGTGAATCCCTAAAAGCTAGAGGATTGGAATACATAAAAAAGCTTGGGGGTAACCTGCACAGAGCGGCAGTTACTACCCTTAACAGAAACATGGGGGTAACCTGCACAGAACGGCAGTTACTACCTTGGGAAGCTTGCTGGGCAGACTAGATGGACCATTTTGGTCTTTTTCTGCCATCATTACTATGTCACAATAAGCCTTCATACTGTTGATACAACTCCAACATTGCTCTCTGCTCCAATATTGCTCTCTGCTTTAACAGTAGGGGGAAAAGAAAAAAAGGGGAATCAGATTCAGCCGGCAACCAACATGGACACTGAATTTTAAGGTCTGGGGAAAACAAATAACTTGCTGATGCGGCTGTTACTACCCTTAACCAATAAGCCTGATACTTTTGTTGCTACCATAAGCTTGCAGACTAGATGGACCATGTGGTCCTTTTCTGCTGTCATTTCTATATTTCTATGCTATGAATGATTTCCTACTAACACATCCATCAGCCAATCTTTTAAACTGAAGTGAATAAAAGTGGAACAGATCTTGTATAAATTATTTTAAAACAATGAATTTTCAGTCTTGTTCAGGAGAAGAACAGCATGGGTACATGGAGAGAAAAGGAACACAGCGAGAGAATTTAACTGGAAGCAAGTGGAGTAAAAATGAGTGTAGACAAATAGATTAAAGACATTAAACTCGTAGAAGAAGGAAATGTAAATTTAGGAGCATCCAGGGAATGGGAGATAATGTTTAATGTTTAAAACATTTGTGTGCTGCCTGATCTTAGATTCTAAGCAGCTTACAGAATAACATTTGTAAAAATAAAACAACAAAGACAAAATGGAAATTAATACTGTGCACATCTATAGACTAATTAACCGTAGATGACTACTTACAAATCTTACAGAGACGCCTTCTCAAATAAATAGGTTTTTAGCTTCTTTTTAAAAGTCTAATACTTCCATCTGCAAAGATTCTGGTAAACTGTTCCAGGAAGTTGCACCAAACCCTGCAAGCATCTTTTCTCTTGGCTCTGCAAGCCTAAATTGTCACACTGAAGGAACATCCAAGAAGTACATCCCAAAGGGTCTTAAACTCCTCTCAGGCCTGCAGATCTTAAGTAAAGAACTAATGCATTGAGGAGCTTCATTATTCAAAGCTTTATGAATAAGGGACAGCACCTTAAAAATGATTCTGAATTGAACTGGGAGCCAATGCAAAGAATGGAGAATAGAATTAATTTGATTATAACAGCACGATCCAGCTAGGCTATATGCTACTGAATGTTGAATTACTTGTAATGCTCAAACTGTACTTAGAAGACTCAAATAAATTGTATTGTAATTTCCAGCTGTTAAGTGCCATCAGTACTAAATGTAGGCTTGGAAGATATATCTCCCCAAGCTTTTAATAAGATGGCATCATCTGGATTCAGTCTAGTCCCCATTCTCATTTGCTCTTACTCCCCCCTCTCATTTCAGCCAGTAGCCTCCTTTGCCCGCTGTTATGGTTTTGAGGTGTTGGAGTGGATTCTTGGGTACTGTGGAGATGACCACGCCCATGGAGAGGAGCCCCGTGAGGAACCACAGTACTAGGCTAGACTCTAGACACGCAAACACAGATATATGTCTTTCATTATACAGCAGAATGATACCACCAGAGGTGGCAGTAGTGAGGTGATCCAGGGGTAGCAGTCAGGGGGCCCTCGGCAGAGGAGACACATCTCGCAATGATGGTATAGGGAGTGCAGAATCTCAGAGAAGAGTTGATGAGACAGACTGCAATGTTAGATTACTCACTAAGGGGGTCATTTATCAAAATGCAATAAGGCGTTTTTGCATGCGAAAAGCCCTGTTAACACATTTAATCGTATGGTGCAATGCAAATATAGGAGGAGTGGATTAGCCTGTCTGTGAAGAGCTATTGCATAGCTGTAATGCTGATTTTTTTACCTCTTTGGATTGTGTTAGGCTGTGCAATAAGGTTTCATTGCCATGTCTCCTGAAAGGACTATTTCAGGTGGAGGGAGGGAGGGAGAGAGAGAGAGAGAGAGAGAGAGAGAGAGAGAGAGAGAGAGAGAGAGAGAGAGAGAGAGAGAGAGAGAGAGAGAGAGAGAGAGAGACTAGCCATAATGTCATGGCCCATAGGTAGGTATTTGTATCCCTATGGTAGGCCCACCTAGTAACTCGAGGTGGGGTTTAGGTAAGAGTATAGGGGGTTAGGGGCCACTTTGACATTCTACTTGACTCCTACGAACAGAACAGTAGTGTCTTGTGAAGATTTGATGACCTTTGGAGTGAGGAAACTCACTCCAAGATGAGATTTGGGCAATGTTCTCTCAACCTAATTTGAGGGACTCTCTACCTGGGTAATATCAAGCTAGGTTGAGAGAACATTGCCCAAATCTCATCTTGGAGTGAGTTTCCTCACTCCAAGGCCAGCAAATCTTCACAAGAGGCCCTCAGGAGAGACATGGTGGATTGTCTTGCCATTGCCATTCTGGGGACGCCGGAGAGAGCGGCATGCAGATGTGGTGGTGGCCATCTTCCCAAGGCTAGCGGGGAGAACAGAGTGAAAGGTGAGGCACAAAGGTCGAAGCCGTCTGAGACCGATGGACGCAATACCCGCCCACGCTCATGGTGCATATCTTAAGTTAAATATAATCATTGCCTGGATTGGCTGCACAATGGGGGTGGTTGTGTAAGCGAGGGGTGGTCTGACTGGATTTACATAAGCCAGAGGACCATTTCCCCTTTGCTCAGCATTAGCTGTAGCACTTTTTTTGGGTCCCTGGTGGTGGCAATGGTTCGGATGTGACACAGTGTGAGAGTGGCGGCCCGGGAGCCAGCAAATCATGCTGTGACTGTACCTTTACATAGCAAGAGGGGATTTGGTTATCCAGGTGCCAATAAAAGGGAGATCGGGAGTTGCAGTGATGGACCTCTGGTGTTCATAGTGTTGGAGGCCATGGAACTGCAGATGGGGGCAGATGAGCCTCTGGAAGCAACAAATCCCACCACAGAATGTGCACCCATACCCAGACTCCCCCTAAGAACTCACCACTACTGTAAATATCCAGTTTTTTCTCTGTGTTTGAATGGTGTGGGGGACCTGTTGGGTATGGAACATGTTTGCATTATATCTTGTGGGCTCAATCTGAGGGCTATTTGCTTGGGTCTGTGCATTTTCACTTACTGGGATTTTCCTTTTTTCAAATGGTCATGGGTTGGAGTATTCTGATTACTAGTTTTGCAGTAAATATATATATATATATGTATATACTAGCTGTACCCGGTCACGCGTTGCTGTGGCTCAGTCTGGTTAAATGGAAAAGAAAGAAAAGAGAAAGTGCACGTTTCTAATATGTTTAATTTCACAAGGCTTGTGGGTATACAATATTTTTTGTTGTTCCATTGTCTGGTTTGCTGACTCTAGAACACGCAACATATAATTGTCCATGTGAGAAGCAATCCGTGTCTAGATATAAACTGCATAATTCTAGAAATGAAAAAGAATGAAAAAATGAAAAAAATATACTCAGTAAATGAACGGTATGGTAAACAACAGCTCAATTCCAGCGCAATGTCACATGAAATAATTAAATCAAAATGAAAATAAATCGAAATCTATGAAAATTCAATTTAACAATGCAATCTGAAACATTGAAATGGAATCATAAAATATTTAGTACAAGCCGTTAAGCCCATTAAAACGGGCGAGATTTTTGTCCCCTCTCCTCTTATGTCTTTGCTCTGCTCCGCTCCTCCCCCCCCAGCACCACGAAGGGCCAGAGGTGGCGGTGGTGGTAGGAGCTGCAGCAGTGGCCGAGGGGGATCTCGCGAGATGTAATGGTCCTGCCATCCCAACTCCCTCCCCCCTTCCCCGGTGGTGGAGGGACAGGCTCAGACCCCTTTCACTCTATCCTTACAGGCCCCAACTCCTTTGCTCTCCCATTCCCCTCTACACTCAACCCCTTCCACTCTAACCTATAAGTGGAGAGCTGGGGGGGGGGGGGGAGGTAGAGACTCTCTCTCTCATACAGCCCCCTACATAGGCTTCCTCTCTCTCTCTCTCTTGCACATACATTCTCCCTCTGTCCCTCACACATGCACGCCCAATCCCTCTCACACAAATATACAATCCCTCATATAGTCTCCCTTTCTCTCTGGCATTCACACTCACCTTCAGCGCACATATTTAACACACCTCTCTCACACAGTTAAAACAGGCGATATTTTTGTCCCCTCTCCACTTAAGTTTTTGCTCTGCACTCGCAAGAGCTTGCAAAGCTCCCATGCCTGTTGTGTGTGGGAGAGTGAGGAAAACACTCCGTCCGTCCCCCCCCCTTGCAAAGGGCAGGCAGCAGGCACTGCAACAGATTTGGGACACGTTGCCTAGCTTACTTTGCTCTTTCTGGGAGACCTGTGCCTTTAAGAAATCCGATCAGGGGCTTGAGAGGAAGGAGGGAGCAGGGCTCTGGCTTTCACTTTCGTGACGGTGCTTTGCTGGGAGTGGGGGTGGAGCGATGCCCATGTAAACTCTTCCTGTGGTGGCTGAGACCATGGGCAGGTTGACAGCACTGCCTCCCCCCCCCCCCCCCCGCAGTTGCGGGATATTTACTTGGCTTCTCCTTATCTGCGGGACTCAGGGGGCGGGGAAGGAGGGCAAGCTGTTCTCTGTACAGCTCTTTGCGCTTTGGCTGCTGCAGGCTGCAGTTGCTTGTGATCACTTCACAGCTACTTTCTACTGCATTTGCTCTGCTCTGGCCGTCCCAACTCCCTCCCCCCTTCCCCAGTGGTGGACGGACTGGCTCTGCGACTCTTCTACCCTTTCCTCCACCTGTGTGTAACTGTCCGGCAGTCCCTACTCCCTCCCCCCTTCCCCAGCGGCAGAGGAACGGGCTGAGTCATTTCTCGGAGTGGCGACTCGTCTGCCCTTTCCTCCTCCCCTCTGTGACACCCAGCACGTAGTGCAGAGCTCTATGGTTCGCACATGCGCGGTAGAGCTGCTTTCTACTGCGCATTTGCGGACCGTCGGTCAGAGCCCATTTATATTGTAGATAGCGTGTGTTGCTTTTACGTCCAACAGATGGTGCTGTTTTTCCAAAAAAAATTATGTTTTTACCTGTCACAGGTGTGACATCTATATAATATAGGTATATAAAAAATGCGCGTATTCGAATGCAATGCTGTGTCAAAATTTCAAAGCAATCGGTGAAGAACTTTTGGAGATTTAAGATTTTTAACAAATGAACATTTACATTTTTATTTATATAGATATATATAGATATATATATATATATATATATATATATATCAGGGTTAACCACAGGTATTATAATTCATAGACAACATATACCAACATATACAACTTCTCACCAAACCCCACAGGGGTTTGGTGAGAAGGTAAGCCCATTAGTTGTGTTGTAGGGCACCAGATATGATTGTAGGCGTGGGTAGGAGTTGGACGTGGTCGACGTGGTCGACGTAGCCGACGTCTGTAGGTAGGATTTTGTTGATATACAGATATTTAATGGGTGTTATTGATGCTGCTGCGCAGCCACGGTGTTCGGGTGGAGGATGCCGATAGTGTTATTAGGAAGGAGGATATAATGGCGGAAAATAGTAAAGTAAGTGATAACATTTTCCTGTGGTTAAAAATGGATGCAGGCGCTGGAACATCTGATTAAGGTTGGTGTTATTGTTTCTTGTTTATCTACTGTACTTGTTTCTTTGGTTTAGTAACTGCTATAAGGAAGGACAATCCTGTTTGAAATTGAAGATGAAATGTCATGTAGTTTGTGATAGTAAGCAATGTATAATGTTCCAAAGGAGTTGAGGTAAGTGGCTGTACCAATGATTTGCTGATTTTGAGTAGGCAACAGTGGATTGTGTGTGTGTAGATGGTATGAGTTAAATGTGACCGGGTGATTCATTATTTTAGTGATTCATGAAAAAGAACTATTTAATTTTAGAGATGTGAATCATGTCCTCGATCGTCTTAACGATCGATTTCGGCTGGGAGGGGGAGGGAATCGTATTGTTGCCGTTTGGGTTTTAAAAATATCGTGAAAAATCATTAAAATCGTGAGCCAACCCCCTAAAACCCACCCCCGACCCTTTAAATTAAATCCCCCACCCTCCCGAACCCCCCCCCCCAAATGCTTTAAATTACCTGGGGATCCAGCGGTGGTCCAGAACGGTGGCGGTCCGGAACGGCCCCCTCAATTGAATCCTTTTGTCTTCAGCCGGTGCCATTTTGCAAAATGGCCGCCGCCATTTTGCGGCGGCCATAGACAAAAACGATTCGACGCAGGAGGTCGTTCTGGACCCCCACTGGACTTTTGGCAAGTCTTGTGGGGGTCAGGAGGCCCCCCCAAGCTGGCCAAAAGTTTCTGGGAGTCCAGCGGGGTTCAGGAAGCGATTTCTTGCCGCGAATCGTTTTCCGTACGGAAAATGGCGCCGGCAGGAGATCGACTGCAGGAGGTCGTTCAGCGGCGGTCCGGAACCCCCGCTGAACGACCTCCTGCAGTCGATCTCCTGCCGGCGCCATTTTCCGTATGGAAAACGATTTGCGGCAAGAAATCGCTTCCTGAACCCCGCTGGACTCCCAGAAACTTTTGGCCAGCTTGGGGGGGCCTCCTGACCCCCACAAGACTTGCCAAAAGTCCAGCGGGGGTCCGGAACGACCTCCTGCGTCGAATCGTTTTTGTCTATGTCCGCCGCCATTTTGCAAAATGGCGCCGGCTGAAGACAAAAGGATTCAATTGAGGGGGCCGTTCCGGACCGCCGCCGTTCTGGACCACCGCTGGATCCCCAGGTAATTTAAAGCATTTGGGGGGGGTTCGGGAGGGTGGGGGATTTAATTTAAAGGGTCGGGGTGGGTTTTAGGGGGTTTTAGTGTGCCGGTTTTCCTGCCCTCCCCCTTCCCCCGATTTACGATTTTTTAACGATAAATCGGGGGAATTGGTATTGTATCGTGGCCCTAACGATTTTTGACGATTTAAAATATATCGGACGATATTTTAAATCGTCAAAAAATGATTCACATCCCTATTTAATTTGATGTGTTTAAGGTATGGTAATTTGTTGGATAATGGGAGTTTTAGATATGTGATTAGACATTGGCATTAATAGGATTGAGTTTGAGTGATGGAGGTTAAATAATGTATACTTTTTGTATCTTTATAAGAAGTGCTAAAGAAGTTCTGAAGTAAACAGTCAGATGTGAATTTGGAGGGCTTCTATATGAATATCTGCGTATATGATGAGAATCAATCCCCTGATGAAACCAATGGTGAAACAAGAGTCTGTTGTCGGGAGTATTAATGAGCAGAAGAAGCAAAGTATAAGGGAGTATTTGAAATAATTGGAAGAGAAAAAGGAACATATAAAGAAAAGTTTGGAGAAGAGGAAGAAATATATATAGGGGTTATATCATCTTCTTTTGGAAAGATTGTTAAGAAAATGATGTTATAGAAAGCTTTTATAAATATACTATTATGATAAGTTTTGCACAAATTATTGTTAAGTGTAATATGAATATTGTATTGTATTGTGTGAATGTGAGGTATGAGAGATTGGTAAATGTATATGTATTATATAAATTGAAATTTGGAAAATATGTATGTTAATGAGTTTTAAAAATGTTTTGATAAATAAAATTTTGAAATAATAATCATACAGGTATATGGTATATGTAGTTTTGCAGTATGGCATATGTTGGGTAGTTGGGAAAGGTTCAAAGGCCCTATGTTGGATCGGTGTCACCCTTTGTGCGTTGCGGACCTGGTAGCTTTGGTGATTTGCATGCCATGGATGTGCTAGTCAGCTTCTGAGGAGGCTTTTTTTCGGATGGCTTTTGTGTTGGCTTTTCACGCTGCGTTGCAGGTCAGAGAGTTGGTGGCTGCTTCTTCAGTGATACTGGGTTTGGTAGGTCTGTTGCTAGTAAATGTTCATCAGTCCAAGTCAGATCAGTGAACTAAAGATCACATAATTACCCTGTATAGTGTTGAGAATTTGGTGGTTTGTCCAGTTGCTAGCATGCGTGCTTTCTCGGAAGTGCTTCTTGTGGTGAGCAGTTTCTTTCTAGTTCACAAGGGCATGTCACCTTTGATGCACTCACAGTTTTATGGTGTGCTTAAGCGAGTGGTTGCAAGTGAAGGCGGTGATCCTCGTCTTTATGGTACACATTCTTTCTGCATAGAAGCAACCACTTCCACAGCTGAAGTGGGTTTCAGAGAGAGTGACATCCTGCGGATTGATCATTGGCATTTAAGAACTTTTGCATCCTATGTGCACCTCGGTGGTGGAATGGGAGATTCTTCTTGATTTCAACTTTCTCTTCTTTTTTATTTAGAAGTTCACTTTGGTGTGGTGGGCAAGGGCTGTGCTTAGGTTGTGGGTCATTCCTTTGTGTATTGGATTTGTGAAAGGGCACTTCTCAGCCAGTATGGAGAACATCTCAGACTGGCTCAAGAGGGCATCCATCTTTGCTGGGGTGGAGTGAGGAGAATGCGATGGGACCAGTTGAAGGTTGTCATGCAGCAGTTGCTCGGAATTTTTCTTCCGCCGGAGTTGGTGATCATCCATCTGTGGAATAATGATTTGGGGAGCCTGACCAGTAGGGAATTTATTACAAAGGCTCAGAAGGACATTGTGTTTTTTGACCAATCTGTTACTTGAATCGTGAGAAGGGTTATCAGACTTTCTGTATTGACCTAGGTTGAGTGAAGAGCCATTGTGATTAATAAGCAAATTGGAAACTGGGCAGTATCACAGGGGCCTTTTTATATTGTGCATGCTTATATTGCTGATCATTGTTTAGTGTTTTACAGGTTGGACAGTGTGCACCTGTCAGATATAGGTAATGATCTGTTCAATACTGATATTCAGGATTTTCTAAAAAAGCTTATCTTGCATTTATTGGCCGCAGTTTGATGTGATGGGGATGGTACACAAGCTGCCGCATGCAGCAATGCTTACATCTATGGTGGTAACCCAAACCCTTTTGGAAGGAGTTTTGAAATTTTAACTTAGGGTTATGGAAAAATGATGGCTGTAATGGTCTGGGAGGTCAATCAGTGGGCACCAATTAGATGGCACGAGACCTCTACCGTTGGGTCATGATGGAGAGATCTTGGCAGGTGGATGGATGGGCCAGTTAATGTGGGAAGTACGGAAGTCTTCGAAAGTTAATAAAGGTTTCAACTTATTGATGTGGTTTTTCATAGTAAGGTTTTCATCTACCTGGATACCTAAATCTGATACTTGATTTGAGGGAGAAATGTGAAAAGTACACAAGTCTAGAAGCAGAAGTTTAACTATAGTAGAATTTCTACTTAACCAAATGATTTCAGTCTTTTTAGGGTTTAATGTTAGTTTAAGTTGAAATATTGCTGTATTGCTTTCATATAGGTTGATACTATATTTTCAAATGATTTAGAGAATGGAGTGTAAAACTGTGTGTCATCAGCATACAAGAAGAAAGAAATTCCTAAATTTTCCAGTAATTTACACAGAGGGAGCATATACATATTGAATAGTGTTGTAGAGAGGGATGAATCAATATGGAAAGTATCTATGTGATTGTTCAATTTGACTTGGAGTTACCTATTGGATAGAAAGGAAGAGAACCATCTGAGAACACTACTTTGTTCCCAATGTTGCTCAGCTGATGGAATAATAGGGTATGGTCCACAGTGTTAAAGGCTGCTGTTAGATCGATTAGCACAAGAAAATAAGATTATTCAGCATTAAATCCTCATAAAACAGAGTCTTAAGGAGAGGAGTAACATCCAAGTAGAACGATGTTTCCTAAATCCAAATTGATTTGGGAAAAGAATATCTTGGTCTTCCAAGTAGTTCACAAGTTGGAATAACGTAGCTTTTTCAAGTACTTTTGAGAGAAAAGACAGATTGGATGATAGTTGTCCCAATCATCGATTCTACCCATTTTATTGGGATGATAGTTGTCCCAATCATCGATTCTACCCATTTTATTTTTTAGAATTGGCTCTATCATGGATTGTTTTAACCCATGTGGAACATTTCCTTCTGAGAGAGAGAGATTCATTAAGGTTGTTATTGTCGGAATGATAACACAGTGTACTTGTTTCTAGGAACTGGCTGGGATTGGATCATGTGGGTGGATAACAGGATTAATTTTAGCAAGAATTTTGACAAATTCCCACATTAGTTACTCTGTCAAATGTAGTTCATTTAAGCAGGCCATATGACTCTTCAGGGGCTCCTGTGGGAGAACAGATAGGAAAATGAGTTTTCAACCTATTGATTTTATCTAGAAATGATGTTGAATATTCATTGTAATCAGCTTCTGAGAAGTTATATTTTCTCAAGAAGGAAGATGATGGGTCCTTGCTTAAGTGTTTAACCACATCAAAGAGTAATTTGGAATTAAATATTACTCTATGGATCTGTTTAGCATAGTCATCTTTTTTTGCTTTATTAATTAATGCACTATATTTTGTTAGGCGGTGTTATGTTCGTGGACCCTTGGGCTGGTTAGGACAGAGAATAGAGTGTTGTAGAGATCCACAGTAATTGTCCAAACCAAGAGGCGGTTCAAAGACTCGGAGCATGAGACTTCTACTGTTGGATCATGACAGAGAGATAGATGGGCTGGTTAATGTGGGAATCCAGGGCTAGTTTTGAGATGTCTCTGCTGGGCTTTGGTGGGGTGGCTACCCACTACTACAGGGTGTTTTAAAGTAATGTTGTGGATTATTGTTTGGGCTCAGGTTCTGTTTATGCTAATAAACTGCAGCCTTATTTCACTCCACATCTCGTTTCATTGTGCTTATTTTGTGGGCAGGTTTTTGGAAGATTGGGAACAGGTTAGGTACCAATTTATCTCGACTGCTCATATTATGCTTGCACAACAGAGCGAGAATTTCATGAACTCTAGAACGGTTTCATTCTGCACAGCATCCATAATTTAAAAAATGGACTGTTCAACACCATTTTGACATGAGCTTTAAAGAAAAGTACGCTATCAAAGATGACATCCAAATTATGAACTTCATTAGTAAAAAGAATTTACACCCCCTCAAATGTTAAGGTCTTGGGAAAGTATGACGTTAAATCAAAATAAGGAAGGGTGGAATAGCATCAAATGATCACAAACAATCTTTAATCCACTTAGTCACAATTGTTTATTAGTCATTTTGTGATGTGTCGAAGGACAACCAGATTTAAATGTAAATAAATTGTTGCGATCCAGCCCGCGAGGAGCGTGGGCAGGCTCTTACCTTGCGGCCAGTCGGGCCGCCGACTCGCCCCCATGGATCCCCAGCTGTTTGGCGCAGCGGGCCGCCGCTGTCACTGTCCTCCGCGGTGCAGAGGCCGCATTCTTTCTTTCCCTGCACAGCGGGGCCGACCCACCGTGAGCTCTCCCTCGCGGCTGGGACCTTCGTTCCTGCTCCTGCCTCTCCCTGACGTGCTGCAGCTGATGTCGGGGTCTTCAGCCGGCAGGGAGGCCGTCCCTGCCGGTGCCTGCAGCCATCCTTTGCTTCCTGTAGCCTTCCTGCTTTTGTCTTTGCGGCATGGAGCCGCTCCAGCAGCCTACCTTCCTCCAGGGCTGCTCCTGCTGCATGCCTGCTTCTCCTTTGGCCTTCCACGTGGCTGGGAACACCACCAACATTCCTGCCTCTCTTCATTCAGCTTCCTAAGGCGCGGGCGCGCCTCTCTCCTCCTCTTCAAGGGCCAGCCAGGTGTAGCCCCCTGCTGACCCCGCCCTGGACGTTGTCCTCTTCAGCCCTACAAAAAGGCTCAGCGTCCATTCCAGCTTTGCCTTCGCAAGGAGTTGGTCACTCCTGGGATCCTGCTGTCCTTCACTCCAGGAGTCGTCCTTGTTCCAGCACTTCTTCAAGGTCCTGTGTTTCCTGTTCTTCGTTGGAGCTCCTCGTCTTGTTTCATTGTCTACATTCCAGTTCTGATGTTCACCTGCTTTTCCAGATGTCCGTGTTCCAGCCCTAAGGTCTGTCTCCCAATCCAGTATCTGTGTTCCAGTCCTGATGTTTGTTCCTGATGTCTGTGACCCAGCTCTGATATTGCTTCTCCTGATCCTGAAGTCCGTGATCCTGTCTTGCTCGCCTGAACCCCTGGTTCCGCATTCCTGAATCTTCTGTATGCTTGGTACCTCATGGCAAGCCATGTCATGTTCCACGACCAGCCCCACGGGCGGGCTGAGTAGGGCGCTTCATGATGCAAGCCTTGTACCTTGTTCCTGAGTCTTCTGAAAGCCAAGTACCTTGTTCCTGAATCTTCTGTACGCTTGGTACCTCGCGGCAAGCCATGTTGTGGTCTGTGACCAGCCCCACGGGCGGGCTGAGTAGGGCGCTTCATGATGCAAGCCTTGTACCTTGTTCCTGAGTCTTCTGAAAGTCTAGTATCTTGTTCCTGAGTCTTCGTCTGTGCCTGAGCCTTTGTCTGTGCATCCCAGAACCTTGTTCCTGAGTCTTTGTCTGTGCCTGATTCTTCGTCTGTGCATCCCAGAACCTCATTCCTGAGTCTTCATCTGTGCCTGAGTCTTCGTCTGTGCATCCCAGAACCTCATTCCTGAGCCTACGCCTGTGCCTGAGTCTATGTCTGTGCATCCAAGTACCTCGTCCCTGAGTCTCGTCTGAATCTCCATGTTCCGGTCTCCGCTGCCCTGGCCTCCATCCGGCCTGCTGCTTCTTGCTGTGCCCTGCGGCAGGTCCGAAAGGGCTTGGAACGGTCGGAGGACTGTTCATAAGACCATCATTGTGTTGTTGGTCTTCCAAAGCACGCAGGTCTGGAGGAGGGTCAGTATCTCCAGTCCTCAGTCCAGCCTCACTCCCATCCAGCCCATGCTTGGGCATGCCTCGCATACTGCGGCACCTCTTCGGAGTTCTTCTGAGGCGAGCTGTGGCCCAAGAACACACACCTCTTGGTAAGTGGGACCACTCTCCTAGCACTCCACAACATAAATGGTCCCCCAAGACACACTGTGTTTCGTGACAAACTGCCTCGGGAAATACCTTTAATCAATATTCCAAAGATTTACACGGAGAGAAGCGTACAAAGGAACCCTGCAAGCTCCCCCAACCAAAGCCACATGCCACACAGCAACTAAAGACCGGGCATTCTTGACAGCGGGTCATGCCATTTGGAATACTATGCCCACAGACCTCAGACTGGAGCCCTGTCATCTAACATTTCGGAAAAAACTCAAGACCTGGCTATTCCTTCAAGCCTTCCCTTAAACTTTCCGAAACATGCAAATGGCCCATTAGCCATACTTCACTATATATGCAGCTAGGCACCCGTCTGCTAAGTATTTTTAATACATTCAATTTTTAATTTTAATTTGTTAACTGTCTTCTTCTGTCCTATGTTTCCGGCTACCTTAGCTCCCAAGTTTATTCCACCTTGTGTATTGTAATTTTGCTTTCTTCCTGTTTAATTGGTTTGTTAAAGTTATAACCCCTTGTTCTTTGTATACCGATGTGATATAATGATCATGAATGTCGGTATAGAAAAGAGTTAAATAAATAAATAAATAAATAAAATTTCATCCGATTCCTGTCAGCTTTACAATAGCACATCAAGAAATGTCTTGAATTGTCAATGTCTTGATGTGTCATTGTAAAGCTGACAGGAATTGAATGAAAGATTATTTTCTTATCCATGTAAACCTTTGGAATATTGACTAAAGGTCCTTCCCAACACAGTTTGACATTAAACATGGTCTGTGTCAGGGGACCATTTATTTGCATTTGAATTTGGTTGTTCTTCAACACATCACAGAATGACTAATAAACAATTGTGACTCTAAGTACTTAAAGATTTGAAGCTATTTCACCAATCCTTATGGACATATTTTGATGGTTGGATCTATCACCATTTGAGTTTGCTTAATTACCCATAATTTCATCTTTTTCCAAATTTAAGGTAAGTTTGTTGCTTGACAACTAGATATGAATTGCTTTTAGGTAGATAGTAATTAGCCCAATGGTGGTTTTAGAATCAGAATTAATAGGGGAAAATTACTGAATATCATCAGCATAGGGGTTGTTGTGATTGACTGCCAGGCAACTTCAGCCCTTAACTGTAGCAAGCCAGTCCGGTTTTCATGAAATCCACACTGAATATTCATGAGATGCATTTGCTTGCAATGGAGACAGTGCATGCAAATGCATCTCATGAATATTCAGTTTAGTTAGCTTGAAAACAACACCGGCTTGTGGAACTCAATGACATATGCATGATCCCTGTCATGCCTGAGAAGTGAGACTAAAATTGTCTAAGCATTATCCATTCTCTAGATAAGTTTTTTCTACAGCTTATCAGATGATAACCTAATCCCGCAATGTTAGATATAAACCTTAACTTTACATTTCTGTTTCCTGAGTTTTTCTTATAGATTTCTAAAATACAGGAACATCTGTGAGACACACACATTATGTAGAAAAATAGGATAATCCTCAAATACATTCCCACAAATTGTCATACATTTGAAATTAATGACTTATTTTTAGCTTGAGGTGAAAAACAAGATACATATTATCTTTTTTTCAAAACAGGAAACAAGATCTAAGTAATACATCACTGGTAACCCAGCATAACAGGATGAATAAAATACAGACCATATCCAATCTAATAATTATCTGCATCATCAAGCACTAAAAAAGACATTTTACAATTTTTAGAGTCTATGCAGTGCTTGCAGGTAATCTTTCAAAGTGGAGCATGAGTGATTTGATACTTGAGTATTTTGCAGGTAGAGCAACACATGACCTCTTAGTTGCATTAAGGGGGAGGAGAATGTTCTCAGTAAAATTAATGCGGGTTAAATGCTTTATAGACACATAAAATGATCCCCGAGAGCAGTACAATTTAAATGTTCCATATTATGAGAAATACCACATATATCTTTTTACCCATGGCTTTTGCACAATTCTGAAAATGAAAGTATACACATAGGGCTGGATTTTAAGAGGTACGCGCGGGCGTAGATTTGTGAGCGATTTTATAACATGTCTGATTTTATAACATGCGTGCGCAGCCGCATGCATGTTATAAAATCCGGGATCGGCATGCACTTGTGCACCTTGTGCGCGCCAAGCCCTAGGAGAGCCCCGATGGCTTTCCCTGTTCCCTCTGAGGGGGCGGAGGGAACTTTCCTTCCGCTCCCCCACTTTCTCCTCCCTTCCCCTACCTAACCCGCCCCCAGCCCTACCTTTGTTTTGCAAGTTACGCCTGCCTCTGGGCAGACGTAGGTTGCACGCGCAGGCCAAGTGCTGGCGCGTGATCCCCCGGCCTAGAGGCCCTATAGAGGCCTTTGGATCCGCCCCCTCCCTGCCCCTTTTTTCAAGCCCCGGGACATACGCGCCTCCTTCCAATTTTGTCCATCTCCTCAGTGTAAGGGGAGTGGGACCAAGAGAGACACTGTTGAAGTATCTCCTCCACTGATTGGTCTGTGGGTAAAGTCCTCAGGGGACACTGGCTCACAGGATGTCAGGTTTGGGTGTATGGGGCCTGGAATGGACCCAGCCTCCTTTTCCTGGATGGAATTATTTCAGTGATTGCAGACATTTCTACAGAGCCAGTCTGCTGTAGTGGCAGTTCCTAGAAAGGTAGGTTCAGATGCTCCTAATACTCCTCCATCTGTCTCCACAATCAAGCGCTGTAGTGCAGTATAGTCTGACAGAGCTCGAATGCAGGTGGATTAGGATGATACTGATGATATCGGTGGGGGCTTTCCTGGTGAAGAAGGGGATATTCCCCTAGATTTGGAGCCATATAGAGCTCTTCTACATTTCTTTCAGAGAGATGAGTTGTTGGGTCTGATATCTTAGATCTTGAGGACCCTTGGAGTAGCTAGGCCTGACTCTTTGGGTATGTAAAATAAGGATCCTATTTTGGTCATCCTGCACAAGGCTTCTTGTTTCTTTCTCCTCTTGGATGCAATCCAGGAATTGATTGATGTGTCTTTAAAGGAGGACACGTCTTAGTAGGTTTATACCCCTTGGATCCTGAGGCCAGAGAGGAGTTGTGTTTCCCTAAAGTGGATGCCTTGGTGTATTCCTTCACAAAATGTACCACCATCCTGGTAGAGGGAGGTGCAGTTCTGAAGGTTGCTCAGGATAGGAGGATTGAGGCTATCCTAAAGCAAGCCTTTGAGGCAGTGACAATGAACTTTATTTTATTTTTTTAAGCCATGCTACTTACCTGGATATCTTTGAAGATATCCAGTTAAGTAGCCAGTTATCTGGCCACACAAGGCTGGATATAAAAACATAAGATTGCCATACTGGGTCAGACCAAAGGTTCATCAAGCCCAGTATCCTATTTCCAACAGTGGCCAATTAAGGTCACAAGTACCTGGCAGGATCCCAGTGGAAGGGTTTCTGCAAATCCACCTTAATAATGGTTTATGGACTTTTCCTCCAAGAACTTGTCCAAATCATTTTTAAATGCAACTGCATTAATAGCTTTCACCACATCCTCGAGCAACACATTTCAAAACTTAATTATGTGTTGAGTAAAAATAATTTTCTCTTTTTAGTTTTAAATGTATCACCTAGTAATGGCATTGTGTGTCCCCTAGTCTTTCTACTTTTTGAAAGAGTAAACTGATTTATGTTTACTCATTAAACTCCACTCATTGTTTTATAAGCCTCTATGATTTCTCCTCTCAGCCGTCTCTTCTCCAAGATGAAAAGTCCTAACCTCTTTAACCTTTCCTCATAGGGGAAATCATTCCAACCCCTTTATCATTTTGATCACCCTTCTTTGTACCTTTTCTAGTTCCACTATATCTTTTTTTGAGATGTGCTGATCAGAACTGTTCTCAAGATGAGGATGCACCATGGAGTTATACAGAAGCATTATGATATTCTCTGCTTTATTCTCCATTCCATTCCTAATAATTCCTAGCATTCTATTTGCTTTCTTGGCTGCTGCTGCTGCTGCACACTATGCAGACAATTTCAAAGATCAACGATGCTGCCTAGATCCTTTTCCTGAATGGTGACTCCTGATATGGATCTTTGAATTGTGTAGTTATAATTTGGGTTACTCTTCCCTAAGTGCATCACTTTGCACTTGTCCACATTAAATTTCATTTGCCATTTACATGCTTTCTCCCAGCTTTGCAAGGTCCTCTTGCAATTTCTCACAATCCTCCTGTGATTTAACAACTTTGAATAATTTTGTGTTATTGGCAAATTTGATCACCTCACTTGTTGTTCCCATTTCTAGGTCATTTTTAAATACGTTAAAAAGCAGTGGTTACAGTACAGATTCCTGAGGCACTCCACCTTTTTCCACTGGGAAAATTTATCATTTAGCTCTACTCTGTTTTCTTTCTTTTAACCAATTTGTAATCCTCTATAGGATACTGCCTCCTAATCCATGACATTTGTCAGTTTGTCTTTTTCAGTGGAGGAGGTGAGTGGTGGAGTGAGGAGGTGTGTGGAGGAGGTGAGTGGAAGAGTGAGAAGGTATGTGTGGAGGAGTGTGAAGATGTATAATGGAGGAGAAGGGAGGTGTGTGGAGGAGTGAGGAGGTGAATGGAGGAGTGGAGGTTGCGGAGAGGATGGAGTAAGAAAGGTGTGGAGAGAGGAGAGGAGAGGCATGAGGAGAGGAAGGGGAGGAGGAAGTAAAGGAGGCGGGAAGATGAGGGTAGGCATGCTAGGGGAAGGAGGAGTAGCAGTAGGGCTAGGGAGAGGAGTAGAGAGAGGCAGGCGTGAAGGAATAGGAGGAGGCGGGAGAGGGAAGGGGACAGGCAGGTGAGGACGGATGGAGAAGGATGGCAGGCAAGGGATAGAGAGAGAGGGCAGAGGGGAAGGTTGTTGGCAGGGCAGGGGCAGGAGAGGGGAGCAAGGGAGGGGAGAGGGGAGTGGGATGGAAAGGGAAAGGGAGGAAAGGGAGGACACCTCTCTGAAAGTGGAAGTGGCACCCCCTTCTGGCAACCAGGCAGCAGGACACACTCATCTCTGGGCTATCAAGTTCAGCATCCATGAGAATGATATGGTAATTGCAGCCAAGACCTTGAAGGCATCCAAGAGTCAGATCTGGCGCAACATCGCCCAGGGCATCACCATGCACAGCAGAGTACCAGGAAGCAGGGAGCAGTTGGTCCACAGATACCAGGACATCAAAGCGCAGCTGAAAGCAAAGGTAGTGGTGAGAAATAAATACATATGGTGGACTAGAAGAGGCCCTGACCCCTATGAAGGACTGACTTGTGCAAAGACTGGGACCGGATAACTTTGAGGGCATGGCTGAGCGACTGGACACCACGCGAGCCACAGCAGGTAAGTTCACCTCTCCTGTAAATGGGCAGGCTGCAATGGGTGTACACATCATTTGGCATAAGATGCTCACAATGCTAAAAAGCAAAGTGCACCTCTGATACCAAATAAAAAAATGATATTAACTGGCATTGGTACTTATGTCTTATGTTTGTTTCCACAGCTCTTGGCCACAAAGCTGCCGGTCCCAGCCAGGAAGCCCCAGGGAGCAGCAGTGCACCACCCCCTTTGCACAAGCCTTTCCTCATGGATGCCCAGACCCAGGTCTGCGAGGAGGAGGAGGAGGAGCAGCAGCAGGCAAAGGATCATGAGCCATTTGCAATGCTGCAACCCCTGAGTTCACCAAGCCCACTCCATGTGTCCCTCAAACCATCTGGCTTCATGGAGAATCAGAGCCTTGAGTGGGAGGCTACAGATTCAGCACTACCTCAAGCCAGTACACCACAGCACCAGCCGAATGCACCATGCCCTCAGCAGGAGTAGTCCATAAGCCCCATCATGCCCCTTTTGGAGATCCAAATTCCTGCACATCACAGCACCACTTCCAGCACTGCACTAGCACCGACACCAAGCCCGGCACCAGCATGAACAACATCCCTGCCACCAACAGAAGAGTCCATGGAGGAGCGGCTGCATCAGTCAGAAAGGAGGCATGGAGTACATCTCTGACACTTACGAGCAGAGCTAGTGTGCCTCAGGAGGGCTGTCAATAGGTAGAAACAGATCCTGTGAGATCAAACAGCCGCTAACACACAGAATGTGATGATGCTGGCTGCAGCAATGAACATCATGACAAATGTGCTAACACAGATCCTGCAAAGGATGCTCGAGCAGCCATCCGAGTCTTCCCTTGAATCACTGGAGTTTGCAGAGGTTCCCCGGGATGATAGAAGCCTGAGAGGTAGGCCCCAAAATCCATGCCTCCCAAAGTGGCCAGCCACGATGTGGCAAGGATCCATAAAGGACAAAAGGTGCTGCCATTGAATACCAAATAAGAAGAGTTGCACCAACAATCCTGGGTGGGCCTCTGTACAGAGTTGTGCTGCCTAGATGGAAGAAGCCTGCTTGGCTCATCCTCACTACAGAGTTGTTGTAACTTCTAGATGGAAGAAGCCTTCTTCACACTGCATATTCTTAGCTAACTCCTGCTTACATGGGCTTATATGTGAGATGGACAGTAGCTAGCTGGTGCACACAGTATATAATGTACATGAAGAGCTTGTGTGGTGTTTAGGGGATGTTAGGCCTACTTCAAGTACTAGGTGGAAAAGCATCCATGCATGGGTGTGTGAGTGTGTGTGTGGGGGGGCATGACAGGCAAATGTCAAATAATACGTACACATAAGACTGCATATTTGACGTGTCATGCTGGCAACTTTCAAACCTCTGCCCCCTCTCAATATTAGGTATAAACTGTGACCATACTAGGGGAAATTTTAGAGTACAAGGCATGAGACCATTCATATTTATTTATTTATTTATTTATTTATTTATTTAGTTTTATATACCGTCATTCGGTAAAGCCATCATAACGGTTTACAAAATTTCAAAATGCAAGAAATTTTAACAATTGAACAAAAGGCATACCAGGAGGCATAGTAAATAAGAAAGAGAGACAATCAATTGCAAAGTATTAGTTGGAACATGCACTACGGATTGCACGACAATGTGCTCAACTGTCAGATCCGCCCTTCTCAAGAGTGCAAGCACTCGATCACTGCTGTCCAAAAGCTCTATGAGTAAAATGATTGCACACACACTGCCTACTCTGGGATATGGCAAGGCAGGGACCTCCAAGTGCAACAGTGCCCCAAGACACAGAGATTGACAGAGGATAACGCAGCACGTCACTCATTGAGTCGCACACTCCCACACTAATCTTTTGAGTACGGACTATCTGCAGCACATCCTGCACCTACCATGGGCAATGCGTATGTTCCTGTAAGCTTTGTCATCAACCAACATTGATGTCTGTGTCTGCTTGTCCCTAACTGCTAATGAGGTAGTCTGAGTCCTTCCTTGGCACAGATTATCTGTACCTGCTAGAAATGTGCATTCTTTTGCAATGAAATAGGAAATGGAGACGATATTTCCTATTTCATTGCATTTTGGGGGGGGCAACAAAATGCTAAGAAACCCATGACATTTTGTGTGGTTTTCTTATTGTATTTCTGGGGGGGGGGGGGGGGAGAAAGCGCACATTTGAAAAAAAAAACCCCAAACCCACCCAACCCTTTAAATTGAATTAATTGCAAACCCCCACCCTCCCAACCCCCGAAGACTTGCCTGACACCCCCCCCCCCCCCAAGACTTACTGAAAGTCCCTGGTGGTCCAGCGGGGTCCTGGAAGTGATCTCCCCCTCTCGGGCCGTCGGCTACCAGTAATCAAAATGGCGCCGAAGGCCCTTTGCCCTTACTGTGTGACAGGGGCTATCTGTGCCATTGGCCGGCCTCTGTCACATGGTAGGAGCAATGGACAGCTGGCGCCACCTTAAAAAATGGCACGGACCATCCATTGCTCCTACCATGTGACAGGACCCGACCAATGGCACCGATAACCCGTGTCACACGGTAAGGGCAAAGGGCCATCGGTGCCATTTTGATTAGTGGCAGCCGATGGCCTGAGAGGGGGAGATTGCTCCCGGGACCCGCTGGACCACCAGGGACTTTCGGTAAGTCATGGGGGGGGGGGGGGGGTCGGGCGTCTTGGAGTGTTCAGGAGGGTGGGGGGGTTGCAATTAATTTCATTTGAAGGGTTGGGATGGGTTTGGGGTTTTTTTGGGTTTTTTTACATCCCACCAATTGTAAATTAAATTTTGAAGGGTTGGGGCGGGTTTCGGGAGCATCCAAAATAAAATCGGCCCGAACCATGGGAAAACGAAATTTCCCACGGCGGGCCAAATCACATCTCTAGTACCTGGCCACATAAAACACATCTGTCAGAGGCCTATATGACACCTACTTTGTCTGAGGTACTGACATGGGCCCCTCAAGGTCTTAAGTGGCACTAAATGGGTGTCTGGCAAGAGAAAGGCCGCCATCATGGGAACCACATGAGACCTCTGGGAGCAGTAGGCCTATACATTCAGCACTGTGTCCCATTTACTCTGGAGGCAACTTGTAGGCTCATTAAGTCATCAGCTGCCAACAGTTTCTTTAGCCATATACTATATACACAGCAGATCATTGACAGTGTAGGAGCACACCTGCCCTGCTCACTACTAACTGCAAAAGTGACTTACACCACATGAGGCACAGCCTCAGGGATAACAGCTCTTCCTGATTCCCCACAAGTTGTGACAAGCATGTTGATCAGCAAGCTCCTGCAAGCATAAAAGCACAGATATCTGTGGAGTAACGTTGGAAACGGAACTATCTGCAAGGTGTTTGGTGCAGGCAGGGCCGGTGCAAGGTAATTAGGCGCCCTAGGGGAGCCTTCTCCCTTGCTCGCGGCCCGCCAAATCTCCACTCCTCTTTGCAGCCGCTTGCGGCCCCATATGGCTCGCACCCAGTGGCATACCAAGGGTCTCCGGCACCCGGGGGCCAATGCATTTGTGTGCCTCCCCAGCGCCCCCCCCCCCCCCCTTAATCCTTTTTGGACTAATGCTTAAGGTCACAGAAAATCAGTGGCATCTCTAGACAGAAGAATTTTTTTGGGGGGAAGCCAAAATGACATGTCTTCATCACATCCACCTCTATAGCATAGATCCTGCTTTAAAACTGGTTATAAAAAAAAGTGTTAATAAAAAAGCCCAAAGAGTCTTCTGCATAATTTTAAAAAGCTGGCCAGTTTCACACTTCTAGTAAAACTACTATAAAATTATTTGATAGCCTCATTCAACTAATTCTATATGGCTATAAGATTGAAGTCTGGAATATATTAGAGATGTGCTTCATTTTTTTATCCCGGGTCGGGCTACGGGTCGGCCAACCTGTGGAAAATTTCGTTTTCCATCGGGTCTTTTTTTTTTCACGGCAGTTTTCGCTGAAAAAAAAAATGGTGCAGGGCATCCATTGCACTTACCATGTGACAGGGGCTGACCAATGGCACCGGTAGTCCCTGTCACATGGTAAGGGCAAAGGGCCACGGCGCCATTTTGTTTACTGGCTGCCGACGGCCCGAGAGCGGGAGTTCGCTTCCAGGACCCCCGCTGGACCACCACGGATTTTAGGCAAGTTTTTTTTTTTAAGGGGGACTGGAGGGTGGGGGGTTGTAAATAACTAAATTTTAAGGGTTGGGTGGGGGTTTTTTTGGTTTTTTTTTTCAATAAAGGTGCCCCTCCCCCCCACACTAACCCAAACAACAAATGTTCCCCGACGTACATGGAAAATCCGTCTTGGGATTCGAGTCCTCCGACCCATGCCGAATTGGACTATTTCTTTGAAATAGTCCAATTCGGCAAAAACTGGATGGCCCGCACCATTTTTAAAGATGGCACTGGCCATCCAGTGCTCCCTCCATGTGAAAGGGGCCGGCTAATGGCACGGATACCCTGTCACATGGTAAGGGCAAAGGCCTTTGGCGCCATTTTCATTAGTGGCAGCTGACGACCCGAGAGCGGGAGATCGCTCCTGGGACCCCCACTGGACCACCAGGTACCTGTAAAAAGTTTTTTGGGGGGTCGGGAGGGTGGGGGAAGCTAAGGGATTAGTTTTAAAGGGTCGGGAGGACCCTTTAAAACTGCTGGACCCCCAGGGACTTTTGGCCAGCTTGGGGGGGGCCTCCTGACCCCCACAAGACTTGCCCGTATGACATAGTGAGGGCAAAGGTAGCGCCGGCGCCATTTTGAAGATTGGCAATACGGCCCGCGTGCAGGAGGTCGCTCCCGGACCCCCGCTGGACTTTTGGCAAGTCTTGTGGGGGTCAGGAGGCCCCCCCAAGCTGGCCAAAAGTCCCTGGGGGTCCAGCGGGGGTCCGGGGGCGATCTCCAGCAGGCGTGACGTCGGGAGCCAGGAAACAAAATGGTGCCGGCGCTACCTTTGCCCTGTCACATGATAAGGGCAAAGGGCCACTGGTGCCATTTCTCAACGCAGCCATGGCCAGAGAGAGAGAGGGAGATCGCGTCAGGACCCCCCCCCCACTGGACCCCAGGTAATTTAAAACATTTTGGGGGGGGGGTTCAGGAGGGTGGGGGATTTCTTTTAAAGGTTCGGAGTGGGTTTTAGGGTTTTTTTGGTGTGCCGGTTTTCTCGCACCCTATTTAACGATACAATACAAATGCCCCTGACGATAAATCGGGGGCATTTGTATTGTATCTGCACTCTAACGATTTTGGACGATTTTAAAATTATCTGACGATAATTTTAATCGTTCAAAAACGATTCACAACCCTATAATGGGTTAAATATTCAAAACCTTGTCATTTAGATGGATAACTTGAATATTGCCCTCAGTCTTTATTGTTTCCATAGATGTGATTTTGTGTAGCTCTAAAAATAGTAGTCAGTGACCTTGCATTTAGCATGAAATCTATAGTCTGGTCTAGATGTATTGTCACTACTCCTAAATTACTTGAGCTTTGCGCCTGTGGTTTTTGAAATCAGTAGAGCTTGCTACTGATTATAGTCTTGTGACAGAAAAATATAACATGTCATACATGCTGCAGAACCAAAAAAGTAATTATAGCACCTGCAGATATCAGATCAGTACTGTAGAGAGTCATTGATACAGAGAGAATTTTCAAAGTTTCAAAGGCATAACAAAAAAGTTAATTTCTAGCACTGCAGTCTTAAAATCTCTGTGGGTTGAATCTTCAAAAGGATTTGCATGCATAAAACTGGGTGTTATGCACATAAATGAGCTCTTGAAAACTACCCAGGAGAGGGGGGGTTCTGTGCATAAAAGTACTCATGTAACTTGCATAAGCACGTATAATTACACGGAAGAAAAATCAGGCGTTCTGGGGGCCAGAGTTGGAGTGGGGAAATTCTTTAAATGCGTAATGCTGATTTTCAATAGTCTGTGTGAAAATACACACTCACACAGTTTCACCTGCCAGGTAGCAGGAGTAAATGGGTGCATGCATATTTACGGGTGTATATATTTTTTTTAAATGTCACTGCAATCAATGAGTCAAGCTCTATTGCAGGTTCCAGCAGTGCAGAATTAGAGACTTCAGAGGACAAGGTCTAAGGCCTTCACTTCAATTGTTCCAGTTTTATGGAAGTCATTGCCAGTAGAAAGAAGGTTGAGGGAGATGTGCAGGTTTTTAGAAAGCAGCTGAAGACTCTTATTTAGGGAAGCTTTTGAATTAAATGCCTGTTTTCTTTTCATATTTTATTTTCTTTTAGATTAATTTTATACATAAGAACATAAGAAGTTGCTATACTGGGTCAGACCAAGGGTTCATCAAGCCCAGCATCCAGTTTCCAACAGTGACCAATCCAGGGTACAAGTACTTGGCAAGTACCCAAAACATTAAGAAGATCCCATGCTACTAATGCCAGTAATAGCAGTGGCTATTCCCTAAGTCAACTTGATTAATAGCAGTTAATGGACTTTTCTTCCAAGAACTTATCCCAACCTTTTTTAAACCGAGTTACACTAATTGCCCTAACCACATCCTCTGGCAACAAATTCCAGAGCTTAATTGTGCATTGAGTGAAAAAGAATTTTATTTGAATAGTTTTAAATGTGCTATTGATAACTTCATGGAATGCCCCCCTAGTCCTTCTGTTGTCTAAAAGAGTAAACAATCAATTCACATTTACCCATTCTAGACCTCACATGATTTTATAGACCTCTAACTTATCCCTCTTCAGCCGTTTTAAGTTTTATTGTGTAATGTTTTATAAAAATCTAAGTGCATTACATTTTATGTAGTAAATTTGTGCTCTGCAGCTGGAAGCCAGTAGAACTTAGCTGGGCAGGCTGGTTAAGGTGGTCAGGGCCAGGCAGACACTGGCTCTAAGTAGTGCTTGGACGAGGTAAGGCTGGAGACAAGACTTGGCAGGTACGACAAGGCAAACATGACAGGCAGGGCTTGGCAGACGTAGACAAGGATACTATCTACTGGATACTGGTATGGCCAGGGGACTGTGGACAGGATCGTAGGGACAGGACAGGGCAGACCAGGACAAGACCAGATAAGGACATGACTTAGACAAGACAGACAAGGTAAGAACCAATAGGGATCACATATACCATAGAACATATAAGTCCAAAGGCTGCAAGACTAAGTGGTCTGAAGGCCACTAAGCAAAGGCGCCTGGAGGGCAAGGCTGGGAACAAGAAGTTCTTAAGGCCACAAGGCATGGCAACAAGGCCCATAGGCCAAAGAGCAGAGTGAGGAACAGAAGCCAGGGCAAGCATCCAAGAGTAACTTGATGCACCAACAAGGAGGTTCTAGCAAGGCAAGGCTAATTAGAACTAGTGCAGGGTGTGGTGCAGGCAGGAAGGAGGAGCATGGCAAGTTCTGGAAGCCATGCCTACTGAGGATTCCTAGCGGAGAGAAGGCCACATCAAAGCTTGATTCAGGTTGGTTACTGAGGAGTTGGTTCTGATAGCTGAAAGCAGAGTTCATAAGAGTCTTCTGCTGGTGAGGAGGTGTCATAGCAGGAGAGATCAAGGTAGGAAAAGGCTGCAAAGCAGGCATCATCCCTAATAGCAGCGAGCACTGTTTTTCTTGGAAACTGTGGAATATAAGATTTTTAAATAAATAAATAAATAAATAAATAAAGCATTATGAGGTCAATTTTAAAAGCCTGGCGTATGCATTAATGAGGGGATGCACAAATAATTTGGGCCTGTGCACATATCTCCCACAGCATGCACATCTCAAAAGTTTTCAAAAAGGGATGGGGTGTAGGCATGGTCTGGGTGGGGTATGGGCATTTCAGGGCATGAACATGAGATGTGAGTGTAAATACTTGTGCACCCCAGTGCACACTGAGATCCCCTTCCGCTTAACTTTATTTCTGCTATGGATGATGTGTAAGTTAAAAATTAAAGACAACTAGGCAGATCTGCAGGATTTTAAGGGTTGGGGCTAACTGGAAGGCTATCAAACCAGGGGGTCTGGAGGACCTATCAATTAATTGTGTCAACTGGGGATGAACTGGTGAAACTGTGAATAACGTTGGTGCACACCCCTTTTAAAATCCCCTGATTTACCTGGTAGAAGTGGGAATTGTGTGAATATGTTTGCACTCACTTAAAATTTGTCACACATGTGCACGCAGCCAGGCTATACATGTGTGCAATTATGTTATAAAATGGACACATCCCTGCCGGCACGCGATCCTCCGACACAGAGGCCTCTGGCCCCACCCCTGGACCACCCTGCCCCACCCACAACCCGCCCCCGGACCGCCCCTTTTTGCAAGCTCCGGGCTTTATGCGCATCGCCGGGACTTTATAAAATAGGCCCGGCACGTGTAAGGCAATTTACGCTTGTAGAGCTTTTAAAATCCGGCCCATAGCGTATCTGGACTTTCAGAAAGCATTTGACAAAGAACCTCATGAGGAAATGATAAAATCATAGGATAGGAGGCAATATTCTACTATGGATTGAGAACTGGTTAAAAGAAAACAGAGAGTAGGGCTAAATGGCAAATTTTCTTACTGGAGAAATGTGATTAGAGGAGTGCCCCAGGGATCTGTGCCGTTTATTTTATTACTAGCTGTACCCGGCCACGCGTTGCTGTGGCTCAGTCTGGTTAAATGGAAAAGAAAGAAAAGAGAAAGCGCACGTTTCTAATATGTTTAATTTCACAAGGCTTGTGGGTATACAATATTTTTTGTTGTTCCATTGTCTGGTTTGCTGACTCTAGAACACGTAACATATAATTGTCCATGTGAGAAGCAATCCGTGTCTAGATGTAAACCGCATAATTCTAGAAATGAAAAAGAATTAAAAAAGAAAAAACATAAACTATACTCACTAAATGAACGGTATGGTAAATGACAAAGCTCAATTCCAACACAATGTCACACAAAATAATTAAATGAAAATAAATTGAAATTCAATTTAACAATGCAATCGGAAACATTGAAATGGAATCGTAAAATATTTAGTACAAGCCGTTAAGCCCGTTAAAACAGGTGAGATTCTTGTCCCTTCTCCTCCTACGTCTTTGCTCTGCTGCGCTCCTCCCCCCACCCCAGCACTACGAAGGGCCAGAGGCGGTGGTAGGAGCTGCAGTGGTGACCGAGGGGGATCTCGTGAGGCGTAATGGTCCTGCCATCCCAACTCCCTCCCCCCTTCCCCGGTGGCGGAGGGACAGGCTCAGACCCCTTTCACTCTATCCTTACAGGCCCCAACTCCTTTGCTCTCCCATTCCCCTCTACACTGAACCCCTTCCACTGTAACCTATAAGTGGAGAGCTGGGGTGGGGGGGGGGGTGTAGAGAATCTCTCTCTCATACAGCCCCCTACATAGGCTTCCTCTCTCTCTCTTGCACATATACTCTCCCTCTGTCCCTCACACACGCATGCACAATCCCTCTCACACACATGCACAATCCCTCATGTAGTCTCCCTTTCACTCTGGCACTCACACTTGCCTTCAGTGCACATTACCATACTTCTCTCTCACACAGATAAAATGGGCTTGCAAAGTTCCCATGCCAGTTGTGTCTGGGAGAGAGAGGAAAACACTCCACCCCCCCCCCCCCCACCCATCGCAAAGGGCAGGCAGCAGGCACTGCAACAGATTTGGGACACGTTGCCTAGCTTACAGATCGATACAGTAAAGTGTGGCCGCGGTTACCCTGCTCCTAACTCGCCTTCTACTCACTTTCCGGCTGGTTTAGCCCTTCCCGTGATACACTATCCCCTTTAACTCATCCCTACCACCTCTTAAAATCCCCGGGTGATCCCTTCCGCACGCGGCATGTATATTAAATGTAAACGAGCGAATTAGCTATTCCCTCCCATACAGTAACGCGCGCCCCGACTATCGCTTTTTTACCCTGCCATTTTGCCGCGCGTTTAACCTGCTAACTTACCGCCTACCCTTACCCCTGCATTAGAGGCAGGGGTAAGGGTAGGCGGCAAACTTTCCCCCAGCCCCCGCTCACCTGCCCTGGCCGCGTCCGGTCTCCGGTGCAGCCCCAGTCCTGTCCCCTCCTCCCGAAGAAAAAAAAAAAAAAACCCTTGAAAAAAAAGTAGCAAGAGAGCGAGGGGAGAGACGGGCAATCCTACGCTCGGGCCTGCCAGTCCCTTGTCCTCTCCTCCCGAAGCAGGGCGCGAAAAGCAGCCTTGCTCCGGGAGGAGGGGGCAGTTTAAAGCGACGAAGCGACTTACTTTTGCAGCCCCCCTCCGGACATCAGCGACGACGACCGGGCAATCCTAGGCTTGGGCCTGCTAGTCCCTTCTCCTCTCCTCCCGAAGCAGGGCGCGAAAAGCAGCCTTGCTCAAGGAGGAGGGGGGGGGCAGTTTAAAGCGACGAAGCGACTTACTTTTGCAGCCCCACACCTCCGGACATCAGCGACGACCGCGGCTCCTGCCTCCAGCCTCCAGCTGTCAGACAGACGCATCGCACGTGGGAAAGTGGCCCCTATGCGTGCAATTGGCTGCTCAAGACGTGACGTCACATGCCGTGACGCCAAACGTCGTGACGTCACGTCTTGAGCAGCCAATTGCACGCATAGGGGCCGCTTTTCCACGTGCGATGTGTCTGTCTGACAGCTGGAGGCTGGAGCCGCGGTCGTCGCCGATGTCCAGAGGGGGGGAGCGCTGCAAAAGTAAGTCGCTTCGTCGCTTTAAACTGCCCCCCCCCTCCTCCCAGAGCAAGGCTGCTTTTCGCGGCCTGCTTCGGAAGGAGAGGAGAAGGGACTAGCAGGCCCGAGCCTAGGATTGCCCGTCTCTCCCCTCGCTCTCTTGCAACTTTTTCGGTATTTTTTTTTGCTTCGGGAGGAGTGGACAGGACTGGGGCTGCACCGGAGACCGGACGCGGCCAGGGCAGGTGAGCGGGGGCTGGGTGAAAGTTTGCCGAGCATCGGAGAACTGTCCACTTCCTGGTACCTGTCATTTCAAATGTCATTTCAAATGTCATTTGAAATGACATTTGAAATGACAGATAGCAGCGTGACCATGAAGCGTTAGGCCCGAGCACCCAGGATACTGTATAGGCGCTCTATACAGTAAAATGGGTTGCGCGGGCCTAACGCTTCACGGACGCTTCCTAGACGCAACTTGCATTTGCAAGCTATTTGCATATGGGATCGAGCGGTAGGCGAGCTGCACTGTGCGTGCGGCAACCGCGGGTGTGCCCGGCACTGCCGCACTGTTTCTACCGCTGCCTTAGATTATCGATCTGTCAATATGCTCTTTCTGGCAGACCTGTGCCTTTAAGAAATCTGATCGGGGGCTTGAGAGGGAGGAGGGAGCAGGGCTCTGGCTTTCACTTTCGTCACAGTGCTTTGCTGGGAGTGAGGGTGGAGCGATGCTCATGTAAACTCTTCCCATGGCGGCTGAGACCCATGGGCGGGCTGACAGCACTGCCTTCCCCCTCCCCCCCCCCCCCCCCGCAGTTGCGGGATATTTACTTGGCTTCTCCTTATCTGTGGGACTCAGGGGGCAGGGGAGGAGGGCGAGCTGTTCTCTTTTCAGCTCTTTGCGCTTTGGCTGCTGCAGATTGTAGCTGCTTGTGATCTCTTCACAGCCAGCTTCTACTGCATTTGCTCTGCTCCGGCCGTCCCAACTCCCTCCCCCACTTCCCCAGTGGTGGTCGGACTGGCTCGGCGACTCTTCTACCCTTTCCTCCTCCTGTGTGTAACTGTCTGGCAGTCCCTACTCCCTCCCCCCTTCCCCAGCAGGGGAGGAATGGGCTGAGCTGTTTCTTGGAGCATTGACTCGTGTGCCCTTTCCTCCTCCCCTCTGTGACACCCAGCACGTAGCACAGAGCTCAATGGTCTGCACATGTGCGGTACAGCTGCTCTCTACTGCACATTGGTCAGAGCCCATTTATATTGTAGATAGTGTGGGCTGCTTGTACGTCCAACAGTTGGCGCTGTATTTCCAAAAAAGCATGTTTTTACCTGTCACAGGTGTGACATCTATATAATATAGGTATATAAAAACACACATATATTTGAATGCAATGTTGTGTGAAAATTTCAAAGCAATCGGTGAAGAACTTTTGGAGATTTAAGATTTTCAACAAACGAACATTTACACTTTTATTTATATAGATAGGAATATTGAGTAAGATGATCTAATTTGCTGATGGAATAAATTAATCATAGTTTGTAAATCACAAGAGGACTATCACAAATTGCAAGATGAACTTGTGAGATGGAGAGAATGGGCATCCAAATGGCGGATGGTATTTAATAGGGACAAGTGAAAAGTGATGCACATAGGAAAAAGGAGCCTAAATTATAGCTACTTAATACGAGGTTCCATATTGGCAGTCACCAGCCAGGAAAAAGATTTTAGTGTCATCGTGGATAACACATGGAAATTCTCTGCCTAGTGTGTAGCGGTAGCTGAGAAAGCAAATAGAATTCTAGGAATTAATAGGAAAGGAAAAGAGAATAAAACAGAGAATATCATAAGGCCTCTGTATCACTCCATGTTGTGACCTCATCTTGAATATTGTATGCATTTCTGGTCACCACATCTCAAAAAAGATATAGCAGAATTAGAAAAGGTACAGAGAATGGCGACCAAAATGATAAAGGGTATGGCACAATTCTTCTGTGAGGAAAGGCTAAAGAGGTTAGGGCTCTTCAGCTTGGAGAAGAGGCGACTGACGGTAGATATGATGAGGGTTTATAAAATAATGAGTGTTGTGGAAAGGGTAAATACAAATTTGTTGTTTAAGAACATAAGAACATGCCATTCTGGGTCAGACCAAGGGTCCATCAAGCCCAGCATCCTGTTTCCAACAGTGGCCAATCCAGGCCATAAGCACCTGGCAAGTACCCAAAAACTAAGTCTATTCCATGTTACCGTTGCTAGTAATAGCGGTGGTTATTATCTAAGTCAACTTAATTAATAGTAGATAATGGACTTCTCCTCCAAGAACTTATCCAATCCTTTTTTAAACACATCTATACTAACTGCACTAACCACATCCTCTGGCAACAAATTCCAGAGTTTAATTGTGCGTTGAGTGAAAAAGAACTTTCTCCGATTAGTTTTAAATGTGCCACATACTAACTTCATGGAGTGCCCCCTAGTCCGAAAGAGTAAAAAACCGATTCATATCTACCCGTTCTAGACCTCTCATGATTTTAAACACCTCTATCATATCCCCCCTCAGCCGTCTCTTCTCCAAGCTGAAAAGTCCTAACCTCTTTATTCTTTCCTCATAGGGGAGCTGTTCCATTCCCTTTATCATTTTGGTTGCCCTTCCCTGTACCTTCTCCATCGCAATTATATCTTTTTTGAGATGCGGCGACCAGAATTGTACACAGTATTCAAGGTGCGGTCTCACCATGGAGTGATACAGAGGCATTATGACATTTTCTGTTTTATTCACCATTCCCTTTCTAATAATTCCCAACATTCTGTTTGCTTTTTTAATTGACACTGAACTGACAATTTCAATGTGTTATCCACTATGACGCCTAGATCTCTTTCTTGGGTAGTAGTACCTAATATGGAACCTAACATTGTGTAACTATAGTATGGGTTGTTTTTCCCTATATGCATCACCTTGTACTTGTCCACATTAAATTTCATTTGCCATTTTGATGCCCAATTGTCCAGCCTCACAAGGTCTTCCTGCAATTTATCACAATCTGCTTGAACAATTTTGTATCCTCTGCAAATTTGATTACCTCACTTGTCGTATTTCTTACCAGATCATTTATAAATATATTGAAAAGTAAGGGTCCCAATACAGATCCCTGAGGAACTCCACTGCCCACACCCTTCCACTGAGAAAATTGTCCATTTAATCCTACTCTCTGTTTCCTGTTTTTTAGCCAGTTTGTAATCCACGAAAGGACATCGCCACCTATGCCATGACTTTTTATTTTTCCTAGAAGCCTCTCATGAAGAACTTTGTCAAATGCCTTCTGAAAATCCAAGTACACTACATCTACAGGTTCACTACAGGTTCACTACATCCAAGTACACTACATCTATATCTACAGGTTCACTACATCTACAGGTTCACCTTTATCCACATGTTTATTAACTCCTACAAAGACTAAGGGACATGCAATGAAATTACTAGGTGATACATTTAAGATAAACTGGAGAAAATACTTTTTTACTCAACACATGGAATTCATTGCAGAGAATGTGATAAAAGCTATTACTGTAGCTGGGTTTAAAAAAGGTTTGAAGATGTTCCTGGCCAGAACAGGCTTTGTCCCAGGCCTGATGCTAGGACCCCACCTGGATGCTGAGTCCTGATCCCTGGGCCTTGGCCTTAGGCCAGAGCCCGGATCCATGCCTGATACTGCAGCCCAGCCCAGAGGCCTGGTCCCAACGCCAGGGCCTCAACCTGGATCGAGGCCTGATGCCTCAACCCAGCCCAGAGGCCGGGCCTCTGACACCTGGGATTTGGCCTAGGGACAGGCCCAGGCTTGGAGCCTAGGCCTCTTAGCAACTCTGGCGATGTCCTCTTCCTCTTCTTTCTTCTAACTCTGTTGCAACCCCCAGCGCACAGCATAAGAAGAAAGAAAAGGAAGAAAACATTGCTGGAGAAACTGAGAAGCTTGGCCTCCAGGCCATGCCCTAGCAACAGATCTGGGTCTGAGCTCTAGCCTAGGCTGAGGGTCATGCATTGGGACCCAACTTCTGTGCCAGGTCCCAACATTGGGCCTTGGTGAGGGATAAGGCCCAGGTGTCGGGAACCAGGCTCCAGACCAGGTCGCAGCATTGGGCCTGGGTCCAGGCCCAGAACTTGGTGTTGGGACCCTGCCTCCAGACCGGGCTGTGGTGTTGGGCCTGAGTCCAGGCTACTGCCTAGGCTGAGGCCTAGATGAAGGGGCCTTGGCCTCCGGGCTGGGATCTGGAATTGCGCCAGGATCCAAGCCATGGTTCCTTATTCTGATTTGTACCCCATGGCTGCAAAGGTAGGCTTCATGGCTGGAACACCATTTCTAAGCCCAGAGGCCTAAGATTTAGTGGCTACGGGGTCCATAGTTCAGAGGATGGTGGGAGGGGCCTGCAATCTGTGTACTGCCTTCAGGAGGCTGGTGGATGTGAAGGAGAAGCTCACCCAGCCAAAATGTTTTACACTGCTTCTCTTGAGCTGGAGGGCTTGAGGCAATCACCACAGCTCTTAGACCTCTAGGTCTTTCAAGACCTGCCCTCCACAGGTTCTTGGGCTATTTCAGTGTCCTCTTGTGGATTGGTTACTGGATAAATGACAGGAAACTGAGGGTAAGATTAAATGGTCAATTTTCCAAATGCCAAAAGGTCATTAGGGGAGTGCCCTAGGGGACTGTATTGGGACCTCTTCTATTTAGCATTTTCATAAATAATCTTGAGTAAGGAATGAATCAGGTGACCAAATTTGCAAATGACACAGCATTGGTTTACATCATTAAAACAGCAGAGGATTGTTTAGAACGTGAAAAGGACATTGAGATACTTGTAAGAATGAAAGGTAATTTCACCGGCAAATCATTTGATGTTTCATGATTATAGATGCATTTATTTACAGTTTTCTTTTTGTTGTACGCTGCCTGGTGTTGACCCTGAACTTGGTGACTCAAGAAATGTAAGGAAATCAAAGAAATTAATTTATGAAATAAATACTGAGAGGAAAAGCAAAGGGGCGATCTGGTGTCGGTTTCAGTCTAGAAAACAGTGTGCTATCTATCCCAAGTGGTAGAGAACCAGAGAGGAAGAATCTCAGCTGGACAGATGGGATGAGCCAATTGGTCTTTAGCATATTTACTGTATTGCAATATTACTTCACTATGTACTTATAATGCACATGACTATGGTTCATTTCAGAGTACATGTTTCCCTATTAGTACTCATTTGAGATATTTATTTTTCTCTTCATTCTTTTGTGGCATGGCTATCTTAAGCGTTTCCCTACTTAACAGGGTAGTAACTTTCAAACAGGTGCGCGGGCGTGCATGTGTGCGTGCATGTGTGCATCAAGAACGCGGCAATTTTTTTTAACATATACCCACACATGAATGTATGTTATAAAGTAACCTAGGTGTGCGCACAGTTTTCAAGTGGGCGTGCACAGCCTTGTAAGGTCAGATATGAGCCATGCTAGTGGGGGAATTTTATAAAAGGTACGCGCCCACGCCATGACCAGTTTCACCAGTTCGTACATCAGTTCTCCCACTCTAGAGTTAGGTCCTCCAAACCCTCCTGGTTCTTTAACCTGCATTCCCCCCCCCCCCCCCCAGTTAGTCCAGATCCCTTAAACTACTCAGAGATGCCTGTTTTTTTGGGGTTTTTTTTTTTATTAACTTACACCCCCTCCGTAGCAGAAGTAAAGTTACGTGGCACTGGTCCCGGGCGCACGCCCAGGTGCGTAAGTCCTTGCGTGCATTTCTCTTGCCCCCGCTCTGTAATGCCCCATGCCCCAACCACCCCATGCCCACACCACGCCCCCCCTTTTTTTTTTCTCCGATGCAAGATTTGCATGCAACGGCACTTGTGCACGCATAAAATCGGGTGGACACATGGCATGTCCTACATGCGCGCACATCTCCCGATTTTGGCACGTACCCGGCTTTTAAAATTCACTTCAAAGCTCTTTTAAGGAAAAGAAATTCCCTCTCTAGCAGAGAGTTATCGAGGAAAATTTTACCTGGTGGGTGGGAGGGTGTGTGTCTCTGACCAATCATTTGCATTTGCTACTTAATTAGGTTTGCAATGGCTTGCGAATGTCTCATTATATATGGATGCGTCACTTGAGTTTATCTCTGTAGCACAAGCATGCAGCACTTACGTTCTGCAGTACCCTCTTCCTGCCAGGAGTACATCACTGCTAATATGCTGTTCTTAGACACAGAAAGTAGCTGAAAGGGGATCAGTGAAATAGCTGATTCAAGCAAGATTTGGAATATCCAGAGGCACGAGATATCTTCCCAGGAAATCCTGTCCATGCTTCCTGAATATCAATAAAGCCTCAGAATTCTGCACTGCTGGATGCATAGATAGTGCTACACAAGAAGACAAGCATGCTATCCTTTCATTTCTAATTTATACAGAATAATGAAGCTATACCAGGCCAGCAACCTAGACAGTAGATTCATTTTATGAAACGAAGAAACACCACCTTCATGTAACTATCAATATCTTTGAATAGACATCAACTATTACTTAAAGAGGTGTTTTTGATATTTAAAAATAATCAAATATTCATATTATTGTATGTAATTTTAGACTGAGAAACTCCAAAGCTATAGAATATCTACCATATCTGGCCATCTCCATCTCCCAGACAGATTTGAAACTGCCTTTGTATGGATTCTAAGCAAAATGTGATTAAGTCCCTTTTTGAAGTTTGACTTCTGTTATACAATAGTGATAACCATCTGATAGCTCAGCTGAACTGAAAGGTAAGTGCTTTGTGCAATACAACGTCTTAACTGAGCGTACTTTGTCTCTCATCTGCTGGAGTTTAAGGGATTGTCTATTAAACCCAACTGTTACCATAGCAATATACAGCTTGTAGATTTGTTTCCCATTACAAAATAGCTTACAATGTATTCAAGCATGTTCTGCAGGACAGAGAGCTGCTAAATACAATTAGTCAGAGGAATTTGTTTAGTTAATTTCAATGTTTTTTGAAATGTACGTTTCAATAGTACAATGAGTTTTTTGACGCACTTTTTAATATCTGACCACGTTTAAGCAAAAGGTTTTTGGCTGCAAAAGGTTTGCACTCTTGATAAACGTAAGAACAGAATTTGGTCATGTTTACAAAATGAAAGTCCATTTAAAATAGTAAGATGCACTGCTGATTATTTGAATATGATGGGAGGTAAATGCCGGCAAACTCCCCTTAATCTCAGTTTCAAAATGACCACCAGTACCACCCAAAATGCAAACTTACAGGAATTTTCAAAGGGGTTTTGCATATAAATACATTGTACACATTTATATTTGATATATGCGCATAAAGGCAATTTAAAAAATGGGCCGAGTGAGGGAACCAAGACTGCCGTGCATAGCTGGCTTCCGACTGAGCGCCGTTTTTGTTCTGCTGATTACCTTCATTATGGAGACAGGGAAATGGAAGGCGTGCACCCTCCTTGTGGTTTATGCAGCTCAGCTCAGAACTGGATCTATTGATACCTTTGTCTGCAGTCCAGGATCGGAGGTTTTCACAGTGGCCAGTCCAGGTCTGAAGTACCTGGCAGGATCCCAAACAGTAAATAGATCCCATGCTGCTAGTGCCCAAGGATAAGTAATGGCTTTTTCCAAGTCTATCTGCTTAATAACAGTTTATGGCTTTCTCTAAAATCTTGTCCAAGCCTTTTTTAAACCCAGCTACACTAGCTGCCTTTACCACATCTTCTGACAATGAATTCCAGAGCTTAATTGTGTGTTGCATAAAAAAGGATTTTCTACAACTTGTTTTAAATGTGGTACTTATTACCTGCATGACGTGTTCTCTAATTTTTCTATTATATTATGGAGCATGTAACCGATTGTCACATTTCAGGAACATGAACCCTTGGGCTGCTGTTGGATTGGCACAACCTAGTGCATGTGACTAGGCCCCGACAGGCAGCGGCTGATGTGTTACTGGAAATGGACCGGACAGCCAGCATCCAGGCAGAGACAGAAGTCAGGCTAAGGTCAATGCTGGCAGAGTTCAAATAAAACAAGGAGAAAAGCTGAGGTCAGAGAAGGCGGAGCACAAGCAGTATCAAAAGACAGGATGGGTCAACAACGAGAAATCAGTCCAAGGCAAAAAAGAAGCAGAGCAGGCAAGGAGACAAGGAAAGGTGGAAGTGGGAAGATCTAGAACATAGGCAGAAACAGGCAGGCAGACAAGAAGGAACAGAACTCAGGATCAGGAGCAATGGCAACACCTAGGCAGAGGAATCCATGAGAGAACCTATTGCTGAGTAACTGGCTAGGCGCGCTGAGCTTTCTTGTATCTCAAGGCAGTGATGATGTCATCAGCCAGTGCCATAGAATTACCTAAATGCAGGGTCCATAAAGGTTCAGGGATTGTGGCCTGCATCCTAGTCAGAGCCACTGGCTGCAGCATGGTGCCCGAAGCTATGTCAGAAGAGCCTTCAGCCTAAAGGACTGCTGGGGAGGTAAGGGGTATTACACCAATTCACATTTACCCATGATTTTATAGAGCTGTATCATATCCCCCCTCAGCCATCTCTTCTCCAAGCTGAACAGCCCCCTCACAGGGGAGTTGTTCTATCCCCCTTTATCATTCTCCGTACCTTTTCCAGTTCAGCTATATCTTTTTTTGAGATGCAGCAATCAGAAATGCACACAGTGTTCTAGGTGTGGTCTCACCATAGAGCAATACAGAGGCATTATGACATTCTCCATTATTTTCCATTCATTTCCTAATAATTCCTAACATTCTGTTTACTTTTTTGACAACTACCGCACCACAATGACACCCATATTGGGAGGTGACTCCTAATATGGAATCTAACATCATGTAACTACAGTTTGGGCTGCTTTTTCCTATATGTGCCACTTTGCACTTGTCCACATTAAATTTCATCTGTGACTTGGGTGCCCAGTTTCTAAAGATCTTCCTGCAATTTCTCACAACCTGCTTATGATTTCACTACTCGGATCAACATAAAAGGGGAAACTTTAAAAGGAGCGCTCATGCGTGCAGATATGCATGTATGTGCGCAAGAGCATATATACTCTGGAGATTTATATTGTGCACACCATTGTGTGTGTACTATTCAAAATACGCCTTCTGCACATAAGTATGCTCCTAATTTTATGCGGGTACTTGAGTGAACCTACTTTGCATATCTTCAATCAGACTTTGCCAGCTTTAATGCACATATGTAGGCGGATTTTAAAATATGCTCATACGAGGGACATTCCCAGTTTTTCAAATTAGTCCACCAGTTTGCCCAGTCACTATCAATGTTTTTCAGATTCCTCTGGTTCTTCATTCTGCAGGCTCCCTAGGTGACCCAGACCTCTCACCCTGTCCTATAAGCTCTAAATCTTGAGATATACTGATTTGCTCCTCATCAGCATCAGCTGTAAATTTGCACAACAAGCTGATGCGCACCAAGGTCAGCCTTTTTAAAATACAGAGTTATGAGAGGAAGTATAGACCCCACCCTGGAACACCCATGCCATGCCAATGCCCCACCCCTTTTCTGCCCTTTTATATTTTATGCACACGAGTATATACGCACATACTTTGCAGATTTTTAAAATTTGTGTTACTTGTACCTGGCCCACAAACGCATGTATATAGGCATATTTGCACGAGTAACCTTTTGAAAATTCACCTGAATTGAAACAGTTTAAAAATAACCTCTGTGTACAATCCCCCACCAGAAGCCACAACCACTGCTTCTCCCAGCTCACAAAACATAATTTATGTCCACAAAAAATGATTTGTGAGCCAAGAGGAGCCACGGCCACCGTTGTAGGAGGAGGAGTGTGCATGAGATTATTTTTACTTTAGAGGAAAATGCCAGTAATGGAAAACTTTTTATAATCTTAAACTCCCCCCCCCCCCCCCTATTCTGAGTTAAAATGTGCACTCAGCTTATGCAAAAGGCTGAGTGCACGTTTTCACTTGTGTTTTTGTGGTTTTTAAACTGCCAATGTATTAGCTAACCATTTGCTTTCAGAATTGGGAGTTGTTTTTATTTTCTACACAGGTTAGAAAAATTGTATGCTGAACTTCAGTGCACAGTTTAACCATACACCTTATTCCCTTGAGCCCTAAGTTAAACAATTATGTTATTCCTTTATTGTCTTATTAGTGTTTTCTTTCCATACCACTGAATATAGTGTTACGCTTCTCGGCCGTGTTGGCTCCACGAACGGGACTGCTTACCTGGCGCGACCCTCTACCAGCGATGCCTCGAGTTCCTGCTCTATCCGACCGTGTCCTCCATGGGCATCCCCGGCTTCCTCTCGGGCGGTGCCCGATTCTGATGTCACTCATGCAAGGTATATATACCTCAGCCCGGCCCCTAGCTCAGGGCCTTGGCAATCGGGTTGTACACTCCGGTGTCTCTAGTTTGCCTTCCTGCGTTCCAGTGTCTTACTTCTGTGTCTCCTGTTCCAGTCTTCTGTGCCAGCGTCTCCTGTGTCTCCTGTTCCAGTGTCTCCTGTTCCTTTGTCTCTCCATTCCTGGTAGTACCCTTCGGACTGATCTCACGGTACTGACCTCTGCCTGAACTCCGACTACTCTTGATTGCTGCCTGAGCTGACCTCTGCCTGGAACTCCGACTACTCTTGATTGCTTCCTGACCTGGCCTCTGCCTGGAACTCTGACTACTCTTGAACGCCACCTGGAACTTGACCCTTGCCTGACCTGACTATGCCCGAATTGAGCTCTGTTACTGACCCTGCACTCTGGCGTACTCTGGCCTTGATCCTCACCATACACTCGGACACTCTCTTCTGGCCTCCTGTGACCTCTGGACTCTCCTATCTGCACACTGACCGTGCACCCTTGTTCGTGGTGGGCACACCCTTGAACTTTCTCTCTAGGAGACCTTGCGTGGCCCACCTAAGACCAGGTGACCCGAGTAACTAAGGGTTCAACCTGAGGGAACCCCAGGTTGCTATTGGCGAAGCTCCAGCTAGCCTCTGTCTCCTCCTGTGCTCCGCCTCCTGGTGGCAGGCACTCTCTGAGTCCGACCGGAGGGCCATACCAATTCTGCACTAGGCCAAGGGTCCACGTCCAGTGCAACAGGTTGCCAAGACCATGGACTCGGCAGAGTCTCCAGCTTGCAGGCCATCCCTGGCCTAGCTGCTCATGTCTGAGAACAATAGCAAACCTTAGAAGCTTTGTCTTCGTCTCTGGAGAGATTATGGTCTCAACTTGAGCATTCTATTAAGGCCATCTCAAGGGGCTGGGCTCAACCCATGCCCTCACCGGCATCTGTTGCCCTTCCTGCTCCACCCCACCTCAATGGGGATCTGCACCTCTGTCGAGGTTTCCTTAACCAATGCTTTATGAAATTCGCACTATAGCCTGAATTGTTTCCAAGTGAAAATACCAAGATCATCTTCATCCTCTCACGCCTTGAAGGGAAGGTGCTTGCATGGGCTTCCCCACTCTGGGAACATTCAGATGACACCCTCCGTCATCTTTCCCACTTCATCTCAGTGTTTAAGTGGACCTTCCAAGACCCTGGCCGACAGTCAGTTGCGGGTCATCAGCTTCTCCATCTCCGCCAAGGCTCACATTCGCTCACTGAATTCATGGTAGAATTCAGGACACTAGCCACAGATCTGGGATGGCAACAGGACTGCCTATGGGCAATCTATCTGGATAGCTTATCTCCTGTCCTCAAGGATGAGCTGGCTCCTCGCAAGATTCCCACATCTCTAGATGATATCATCGCCTTGGTTGGCAAGATCGATCATTGCCTACATCAACATCATCAGGAGGTAAAGACCTCTCGGCCTTCTGCCATATGCCCAGTTCATGCTGCCAGTCCGCAGTTAAAGGCCTTACCAGCGCCTCCTCCATCTCCCGAGGAGCTGATGCAGATCAACCATGGGCACTTGTCTCCTGAAGAGCGCCTCCGACGAAAGAAGGAAGGCCTTTGCCTGTATTGTGGTGGTTCCGGACATCTCCTGCAAGCCTGCCCAGTCTGTCTGGGAAACTGCAGAGCCTGATCCCAGTGGGGGTCCTGAGCTTGGGCGCCACTGTTACTGGCCCCCAATTACTACTTCCTGTTTCTCTCTCCAGAGAGTCACGATCCTTTGCCACAATCCTTTGCCACAATCCTTTGCCACAATCCTTTGCGAGTGGCAACTTCATTCTGGACAATATTGTCAAACTGCTCTAGATTCTGCTCCAATCTCTGGACATTCCGCTCCGCATTGTGTACATCCAAGGAGAGCACCTTCCTGGACGTATCACTATCACACTGCAGCCTTCCACCTCTCCATGGGAACCCTCCATGAGGAAGAGATCTCTTTATATGTTCTGAAGCACTCTACGCACCCAGTAATCCTCGGACTTCCATGGCTCCAAGTGCACAGACCTCAGTTTGACTGGCAATCTCTGCAGTTAATTCAGTGGGGACCACAGTGTCAGAACCGCTGCTTGCATCAGGTTTCTCCGGCAGTTACTGTTTTGAACTCTACAACCCTGACCAGGTTACCTGCTTCGTATGAAGACTTCCAAGATGTATTCTCCAAACAGAATGTGGACATTCTGCCTCCACTTCAGGAGTTTAATTATTCCATTGAGCTCCTACTGGGTACCACACCCCCCAAGGGCAGAACCTACCCTCTCTCGCTATCGGAAACTAAGGCTATGTCTGAGTACATTAAAGAGAACCTGGATGAGGGTTTCATATGACCCTCCGATTCTCCGGCAGGAGCCGGATTCATCTTTGTGGAGAAGAAATATGGCAGCCTATGTCCTTACATTGACTACAGTGGGCTAAATGCCGTAACCTGCAAGGATCGCTACCCTCTGCCATTCATTAGCGAACTCTTTGATCGCCTCCAAGGAGCTCAGATCTTTACGAAGCTATATCTCCGAGGGGCATACAACCTCGTAAGGATCAATACCAGGGATGGCCATTACGAGTACGTAGTGATGCCCTTCAGACTTTGTAATGCCCCTGCGGTCTTTCGATGCTTGATGAATGAGATCTTCCCGACCTACTATACTCTTTTGTCATGACGATATACTGATATACTCCAAGGACGATATACTGATCTTCTCCAAGGACTTGAAATCCCACCGTTCACAGGTTCAAACAGTCCTCCAACATCTCAGGGACAACTGTCTCTATGCGAAACTAGAGAACTGCATCTTCAAACAGTCTCGTCTTCTGTTTCTGGGCTACATTATCTCCAATCATGGTTTTACCATGGATCCTGAAAAACTCCAAGGAATCCAAGATTGGCCCCAACCAGTAGGCCTCTGTGCCCTACAAAGGTTCCTTGGATTTACCAACTATTACAGGAACTTCATTGCCAACTACTCCACACTTGCTGCTCCACTCACTGCCATGACTAGGAAAGATAGTAATCATCAAGTTTGGAGCCCCAAAGCTCAATCTGCCTTCCACACCTTGAAAGAGACTTTTTGCACCAGACCTTGTCTACGCCACCCAGATCTTAACCACCTCTTCGTTGTCAAAGTCAATGCCTCCTCCATTGCGGCAGGGGCAGTCCTGAGCCAGTATTCTTCCAAGGGAGCCTTAGAACCTCGCTCCTTCTATTCTCATAAATTTTACCCCGCAGAGCAAAATTATACGATTGGGGATCGTGAGCTCCTAGCGGTGAAATTAGCTCTGCAAGAGTGGCGTCCCTGGTTAGAAGGAGCACAACATAAATTCACGATCTTCACAGATCAAAAGAATCTCAAAAACTTGAAGGAAGCCCAGTTATTAAACCCCAGACAAGCCCGCTGGGCATTGTTCTTTGAATGATTTAATTTTGAATTTCGTTATCATCCTGCTCTCTAGCGCTCCCTCGAACCAAAGGATCCACCAGACACCCCCCAGGCCCATCATCGATCCAGCCTGTATAACCCTCGCAGTCACCAACACTGTGCCAGCTGGGAAGACTATGGTCCCACGCCGTTTCCGAGAACATGTCCTTCGCTGGGCCCATGATTCGAAGTTGGCCGGCCATCCCAGCCGGACCCGAACCCTTCAAATGCTAAGGAGATACTATTGGTGGCCTAACATGGTCAAGGACTCCCGCAACTATTTGGACTCCAATTCCATATGTGGGCAACAGAAGCCCCTGACTGGTCATCCATGGGGACTCCTCCAACCTCTTCCAGCACCAACAGAACCCTGGTCTAGCATCTCTACCAACTTCATTACAGATCTACCTACTTCCAAAGGGCACACAGTCACCTGGGTCATTATTGACCGATTTTCAAAAATGGGTCACTTCATCCCACTCCAGAGGCTCCCCTCAGCTCCTGAACTGGCTAAACTCTTCCTCAAACACAACTTTTGTCTACACGGGCTACCCAAAGAGATCATCTTGGACCAAGGCCCACAGTTTGCCGCTAAGTATTAGAAATCCTTGTGTAAAAAATTCGAAATCAATCTGAATCTAACATCAGCTTATCATCCCCAGGCGAACAGCCAAGCAGAGAGAACAAACAGGTCCTTAAAAAACTTCTTATGTTCTTATGTTAATGACCAGCAGGACGAATGGGCCGATCTATTACCCTGAGCTGAGTTATCCCACAATACTCATGTTGCCTCCTCCATCGATGTGTCACCCTTCTCTGTGGTATTCGGCGACCAGCCACGTCTGCCTCTACCAGTACCACTCTGTGTCACCTGCAGCTCAGTTAATGGCCCAGACGATAAGATGCATATGGAACCAAGTCAAGGAAAGGTTGGGCCAGGCCGCCAAGTGAGCTAAGTGTTCGACCGACTCTCATCATCGCACCACACCCTTGCTCTGGCCAGGCCAGAAGGTCTGGCTAAGCACCAAACATATCAGGCTGAGATTCCCCTCTCAGCGACTCGCCCCCAGGTTTATTGGGCCATTTCCAGTAATTCAATGCATTGGTGCTGCGACCTATCAACTATGACTTCCTGCATCCATGGGCATCCACAACATCTTCCATGTCTCCCTGCTGAAACCACTGGTGTTGTCTTGGCCCTCTCGAAGGGCTCCGGCTCCCACTCAACTTGAGGTTGAACCTGAGGATGTGTTTCAAGTCAAGGAAGTCCTAGACATCCGGCACCACAAAGGCCATTGGGAGTACCTCCTGTCGTGAAAGGACTTTAGACCAGAGGAGAACTCCTGGGAGCCCTCCCATCATATCTACGACAAAAACCTCCTCGCTGAATTCTACCGGCTCCATCCTGAAAATCCTCCATCCTGAAAAGCCCCCGGTAAGGGGGAGGCTTAGAAGGGGGGGTACTGTTACGCTTCCCGGCCTCGTTGTCTTTGCGACCAGGCCTGCTTACCTGGCGCGACCCTCTACCAGGGCTGCCTCGAGTTCCTGCTCTATCCGACCGCATACTCCAAGGGTATCCTCAGCCTCCTCACTGCCTTCGGCATTGCGGCTGTCCTCACACCAGGGTTTGGCATCCTCCTTGGTGTCGTCCCCATCCCCCTATCATACGTGCACGGAGCTCTGCCTAATTTAAAGAGACAAGCGCGGGAAGACCTCGGGAAGTGCCCGTTCTGACGTCACTCATGCAAGATATATATCTCAGCCTGGCTCCTAGCTCAGGGCCTTGACAATCAGGTCGTACACTTCAGTGTCTCTAGTTTGCCATCCTGCATTCCAGTATCTTGCTCCTGTGTCTCCTGTTCCAGCGTCTCCTGTTCCAGCACCTCCTGTTCCTTTGTCTCTCCATTCCTGGTAGTACCCTTCGGACTGATCTCACGGTACTGATCTCTGCCTGAACTCCGACTACTCTTGATCGCCGCCTGGAACTTGACCTTTGCCTTACCTGACTATGCCTGGATTGACCTCTGTTACCAACTCTGCTTTGGCTGACCACTCTGTACTGATACTCTGGCCTTAATCCTCACCATACACTCAGACACTCTCTTCTGGCCTTCTGCGACCTCTGGACTCTCCTATCTGCACACCGACCACACACCCTTGGTTGTGGTGGGCACGCCCTTGAACTTTCTCTCTAAGAAACCCTGCGAGGCCCACCTAAGACCAGGCGGCCCGGGTAACCAAGGGCTCAACCTGAGGGATCCCCAGGTTGCTATTGGCAAAGCTCCAACTAGCCTCTGTCTCCTCCTGTGCGCTGCCTCCTGGTGGCAGGTACTCTCCGAGTCCGACTGGAGTGCCGTACCAATCCTGCACCAGGTCAAGGGTCCACTTCCAGTGCAACATATAGTATCAGTACTATTTGAAAATAAAGTTCTGCACATCATTTTTCATCTAAAATGCTTCTTAAGCACTGCATTATCATAGCAAATGTATACATGTAATCACCTCTATATAAATTATTTGGTAACATGTTTATTATATATTATAACATTAATTGTTGATTGTTTGAGACAGAAGAGGGGATAGTGGATAGACAATGGTAGGGATGAGTTGTGAATTTTGGAGTCTGTAATTTTTATGACATGTTATATGTATATGATGTATTAATTACCTAGAGCAACAGCACTGCCAAAAGTGATTTAAAGACGTAAAACTAAACAAATAATTGCATAGATATTTTTTGGTGTCTAAGGTGTATACCAGCTTCTTAGTAGCCTAACTTTCCAAAGTGTCCACAGTACAACATTCACATGTGGAAGTGGACACCTGTAGATTAATACTAATATTTATAAACTGTTTGGTGGGAACTGCCTAGTTTATAAAATACTGCATATTTCTGCATCAAAAATCTGCACATATATTTCAGTATGTGCATACATTTCCAATGCAATAAAATGCTTACTTTCTCTTCCCCTTATATAAACATGCTTGCACATATTTTACATGTGAAATAATTGTGACAGCCTGTGAATGAGCCCCCAGAAATAAACACGGAGGTAGGTATTTTATAGGGATGTGCAGAGCAAAAGTTTATGTCCATATGTCCATATGTCCAAAGGGGGTCCCATTTGCGGTCAATATGGACATAAACAGAATTCAATGAGTTGAGTATATGTCCATATGTGCAAATAAAAATTTAAACCCCTCACCCTCCTTAATCCCCCCCTCAAGACTTACCACAACTCCCTGGTGGTCCAGCGGGGTCAGGACGCCATTTCTGACCAACTTTGCAAGGAGCACGTGACGTCGGCGTCACGTCGGAGTGACGCGGCGTCACATGATTCCCCGTGGGGTCGCGCCGGAATGCTCGTTCGGCCCAAAAGGAACTTTTGGCCAGCTTGGGGGGGTCAGGAGCTTGGGGGGTCAGGAGCTTGGGGGGGTCAGGAGCGTTCCGGCGCGACCCCGCGGGGAATCACGTGACGCCGCGTCACTCGACGTGGCGCCGACGTCACGTGATTCCCCGCGGGGTCGCTTCCGGGATCCTCGTTCGGCCCAAAAGGAACTTTTGGCCAGCTTGGGGGGGCCTCCTGACCCCCCCAAGCTGGCCAAAAGTTCCTTTTGGGCCGAACGAGCGTTCCGGCGTGACCCGGCGGGGAATCACGTGACGCCGACGTCACGTGCTCCTCGCAAAGGATTGCAGAAATGGCGTCCTCACTCCTCGCTAGTTCACCAGGGAGTTCTGGTAAGTCTTTGGGGGGGGATTAAGGAAGGTGAGGGGTTTAACTTTTAATTTTGGATCAACAATCGCGATTTCCAACATATCCAACATAGCTATGTTGGATATGTGGGAAATCCGATCGTTTATGTCTCATCACTTTTTTAAGTAAAAAAAAAAATATGCGTAGCGTTTTACATATGCGGTCCATACGAATGCATACCCCTAGTATTTTATAAAGTATGCAAGTATGCCATTTTGGAAATTCTTACTTGTGCATACTTGAATTCTTACTTGTGCATACTTGAAATCACCAGTTTGCCAACACCTCCACCAGGTTACCCAGTACTTCCCCATTTCACCGAGACCATCTAGCACATCAGCCTGAGCCCCCATCAGTTCACCCAGACCTCCCATCCAAATATTGCAGACAACAGACAATTTCATTTGCATACGTCGATTAGCAGATGTAAAACTGTACACGTAAGTTTGGTAATGCATACACGTATCTTTCTTATAAAATAGCAACTACCATGAACCCTTTGGAACCCCATCCCTGAGCACCCCAGATTACCCCTTTTTTACACCAGTGAAATGTCTATGAAAAATTGCACATACACATGTAGTCCCAACGTTTATAAAATAGCACGTACTCCCTTGCATGCTCATGTGCACATATGCTATTTTTATGTGCAAAACCACTTTGAAAATTTACTTCATAGGGAAAAAAATATAACTGAATTTATTTAAAGCGGGAACTGCTATTTGATGCTTACTTAACAGGTTGCCATTTTTTTTAAATGAAGTGCCATTACAGTAGAAGTTGATTTTCCAGCTTTGGTGACTCTTCTCCAGTATTCATAAGAAGTTTGTTTGCATTACAGTTACCTTGAAGAGAAAAGAAAAAAAAATCTTGTGCATATTAGACTGACATCGCAGTGATGGAGACGTCTGAGGAACTGATGGATTTCCGCCTATGTTTTCTGGTCCTGAAATGCAAATAAGGAGAATTTGTCTAAGACTTTCACACTGTTGTTACCCTGCCTGATAAATGCAGACAGTTTGAGAAGCAAAAAACAAGCTTCCGTGTGGATCTTATGCAAATATGTGCGTGAACTGAACCTGATTTCTCAGAAGCTCTGACGCTCTGGATTTTGTGAAATTTGTTTGTACTTATTTTAGCTTCAAAATTTGATTGCTGTTATAACAGCCAGCCTCCCTACACTCTGTAATAAAAGACCACCATCTTTTTTGAAATGTTAGTCCATTTGAATGGGTAGAAATAAGGGTCAAGGAATAAGCAGAAGGTAATACCTTTTCAATGGACTAACATAATGCATCTGTGAATGACTTTTGAGAGCTGTTGCTTCCTTTCTCAGGTCATTAAAGTACCTGACCTAACGAAGTGAACATACCTCTCAAAGGTGGTCACAAAAAAGTCCATATTAAGTAGGTCAGCAAGCAGGAAAGTTATCCAGGAAGAGTTAGCCCAATAACTTTATTTGGAGGCTCTCTGGGAATTTGTACTGAATATTTTGCTAATGTTATCCAGATAACTTTATGACAGCTCTTGGTCTGCACAAATTTTGCCAAATAGCTTTCAATATGGCCCTGTCTGTCTAAATAAGTTAGCCTGCCCTCACCACACCTCCAACCCTGCCACTTTTCTGTCCAGGTAGCTTTGTCCGCATAATAATATTGTATAGACAAAGTTACTAGGATAAAAAAGTAATGTTTTCAAAGGTGAAGATTTGTGTAAGTAAAAGCTGAGTTGCATGCATACATCTTTTGATTTTGAAGCCCTCACTTCCAAGGGTAAAATTAATTTTAACACACAGGAAGGGCTTTGGATGTTGCTCACTAACTGGCTAATTTTAAAAAGAACACATGCACGCCCATAAACATGTGCAGAGATACACTGCAATTTTATATTTTGAGCCCATTATTTAAAATTCTCCACTGCGTGTATGATCTTAAGAGGTGATTCAAGTAAATGTCCCACGCGTATTACCAGGGCTTTTACACACATATGCTCATTCCAAGGGGAAACCATCTTTTTCATGGAGAGAGAGAGAATGAATATGTCATTCTATATATCTACCACTGTAAGAAGGGCACTTTCAACTCAGAGTGGGTTGGGAGGGTGTAGTGTTACATTGGTGTAGTAAAGAGCCTTGCAACCTGGCCATGGGGGAGAAAATGAAGGACTTGAACAGGTAAATGTAAATCAGTTATTTATTCTCTCAGACAACAGAAGGAATAGGGCACACTCCATGAAGTTAGCAAGTAACTCATTTAAAACAAATCAGAGAAAATTCTTTTTCACTCAGCGCATAATTAAGCTCTGGAAATCATTGCATAGGATGTGGTTATCTCAATAACTGGGTTTTAAAAAAGTTTGGATACATAGGATTCAAACCCACCCCGAGCTGAAAGTGCCCCCTCTTACAGTGGTAGATATGTATAGTGTCATATTGTCTCTCCTACAGTTCTCTTTCTCTCCCTCTCTCTCTGTCCATCCTCCACCCCCCCCCCCCCCCCGAGTATATATGGTAGTTCTACGGTCTTGAAAATCTCTAAAACTTGAGATTTACAGACTTGCTCCTCCTCATTTCTAGGAGTAAAGTTACACAGATAAAACATCAATGCATGCCATGGTCAGCTTTTCTAAAATTTGGAGTTAGGTGCATAACTCCTAGCCCATGCTCTGCCCCTTTTCCATCCCCTTGTTCTTGATGCATTTACTTTGCAGCTTCTTAAAATTTGTGTAAGAGGTGAATTTTAAAAGTCCAACTTGCACATGAATTAGGGGATGTGCGAAGAAATTGGGCTTGCGCACAGTAGGGTGGATTTTTAAAGAAGCGCGCGCAGGGTACATTTGTGCACGCTACCCGGCGCGCACAAATGTACACCCGATTTTATAACTTGCGTGCGCTGCCGCGCGCATGTTATAAAATCCAGGGTCGGCGCACACAAGGGGGTGCACACTTGTGCACCTTGCACACGCCGAGCCCTAGGGGAGCCCCGATGGCTTTCCCCGTTCCCTCCAAGGCCACTCCGAAATTGGAGCGGCCTCGGAGGGAACTTTTCTTTCACTCCCCCCACCTTCCCCTCCCTTCCCCTATCTAACCCACCCCCCAGCCCTACCTAAATCCCCCTACCTTGTTTGACTTTTTATGCCTGCCTCTGTCAGGTGTATCTTGCTGTGCCAGGGGATAGCGCACCAGCTGGCTGCCGGTGCGCTATCCCCTGGCACAGCCACGGTGCCGGAGGCCTCGGTCCCGCCCCCGGACCAGAGCCACGCCCCGCCCCTTCCCGCCCCTTTTTCAAAGTCCCGGGACATACGTGCGTTCCGGGGCTTGCGCGCGCCACCAAGCCTTTGCAAAATAGGCTCAGCGCGCGCAGGAGCAGGTTCTCGGGGTTACGCGCATAAGTTACACGCATAACCCTTTCAAAATCTACCCCAGTGAGTGGATTTTAAAAGGCACTGAGATACATGCGTATCTCCCGCAGTGCGCACATCTCAAAAGTTTTCAAAAAAGGGCGGGGCACGGTCTGGGCGGGGCATGAAGCAGAGATGTGCACATATATACTGACGCAATCTGGCGCGCGCCAAGGACCCCTGCTGTGTGACTTTGCTTCTGCTATAGTTGGCATTTAAGTTAAAAAAAAGAAAGAAAACAAGGCAGAGCTGCAGGGTTTTAAAGATCAGAGCTAAATGGGGGGTATGAAGGCTAACAAACCAGTAGGGGTTCGAGGGATCTAGCTATTAACTGGGTGAACTGGAGATGAACTGGTAAAACTGGGAATGGCATTGACGTGCTCCCCTTTTAAAACCTCCCGACTTGCACAGTACAAACAGGACTTGCATGCACATGCATGAGTGCACTTAAAATTTGGTGCATATGTGCACCTGGCTAGGCAATTTTATAATATGCATGCATATGTGTGAATATGTTATAAAATGACCACGTACCTGGGCATGGACTGACGTATGCATGCAAATGTGCACATGTGCACCAGTTTGAAAGTTACCTTCTAAATATCTCTGTAAATTAAACTTTTTGGTGCAAAATTTCCTTAAGGTTTTTAGCACAAGTGTCTGCTTGTATAATGTATTCTGGGGACGTTTCCCCCTTACAGCTGTTGTAGCAAAATATATTATTTGGCAAAAGAAGCTGCATTTCAAAATTGTACAAGTACTTGTGGCCTTTTGAATTGTATTACCCTACCTGTCCCATCTTTAATCTGCAATCACAAAAAACAAAGAACCGTACTGAGAACCTATTCGCTCAATGCCAACCAAAACAAAAGGTATCGCCAAATTTTTCTTTCAAAACTGCTCTTCACCTCAAAACTAGACTACTATTGAAAGGTGAAAAAATTGAAAAAATATTTTGTGAAACAACGGGACTGCTAATCCCTCTGAGTCCATTTTTGGGGAGATAGAATCTCTGGTGAAAGAAGGTACAGAGACTGGATTTTTAACAGCTCAGGAAGCGGCCTTTTTGCTTCTCAAACCTGCGCTTGTTCCGGTGTTTTATATCCTCCCCAAGATTCATAAGGACATTGTGAATCCTCCTGGAAGACCTATTGTCTCTAGCAGAGGCTCCCTTTTAGAACCCTTGTCCAAATTTGTAGATTTTTTCTTGGCTCCACATGTCTGTCAACTGAAATCTTATTAGAGATTCTCAGCAGCTGATACAATTCCTTGACACTTATCAATTGGATACTCCATCAATACTTTTGGTGACACCAGATGTAGAAGCGTTGTACACAAATATCCCTCAGGAAGAAGCTATCAACATTGCTAATAATTTTTTTGAGAAGAGGGCAAGACCTCTCATAGAATTCCGTCTTCTTTTTTAATAGCTTTAACGCGTATAGCATTGTCAAATTTTTTTTTTGCATGGGAAGGCACTTTTTTTCAACAGATATGTGGCACAGCAATGGGGGCACGATGGCCCCAGATATAGCAAACTTATTCATGGGCTGGTTTGAAGATAAATGGATCTATTTGAACAATCCCTTTGCAAAGTATTTTACTACATGGAAGAAGTACATCGATGACATCTTGCTTTTTTGGACAGGGACTTTAACTGATTTTCAAGCCTTTCTCTTGTGGTTGAATAATCGGAATTTACATTTAAAATTCACTGCTAACATTCAAACCACAGAGATTGATTTTTTTGGATATCCATAATATAAAAACTTTGGATGGCTTTGAAACCACTCTATACAGAAAGCCAGTGGCAAGTACACACTCCTGCACTTCACGAGCACTCATCCAAGGTCCTTGAAAGAAAATTTACCCACCAGCCAATTTTTTAGAATCAGGCGATTGTGCACGACCCTATCAGAATTTCATTTTCAAGCTAAGCAGCTTTGGACAAGGTTTCAGATGAGGGGTTACCCTCTAAGATGTATCAAGAGGGCATACATGAGGGCCAAGTATACACACCGTGATTGGTTATTTCTACCACGCTCTAAAGACACAGAAGATATACTGACTTGTATTACCGTATTCATCTATGACTTCTAAAATGAAGAAGATCATCACAGGCAATTGGCATATATTACAATTATATACGGAATTTCAGAATATCCCGAGATTCACATTTACTCGAGGTACTAATCTTAAAGACCAGTTTGTACATGCAGATTCATCAGTGTGTCAGATGGCTCAATATTCAGGTGCCCATACAAGTTGCGGGTTATGTACAGTTTGCTACATCATGATTTCAACTTCGGCATTATATTTTTCAAGACTACACAAGACTGTGAAATTAAGGCAGAATACAGATTGTCAATCAGTTGGAATAATTTACATTATTCAATGTCCTTGCAATTTATGTTATGTGGGGAAAACCAAAAGATCTTTTAAAACACGATTAACATGGGTCGAATTACTGCACCACTAGTAACTCACTGTTTACAATTTTCCCATGCCTTTGATGATTTAAAAGCTTGTGTATTGGAACAGTTGATACCTTCATGGCTAGGAGGTAATTTCAACAAAAGACTATTACAGGCAGAACAATGTTGGATCCACTTCCTGGACACAGTACAGCCGATGGGCCTCAATTCTATGCTGGAGTTAAATGTATTTTTGTAATAATTTTGATATCCAAACTCCTCCATTCTGATTGTCCAACATGCAGGTTGTCTTCCCCGGAGTTTTTTCTGAGGAGATACCTCTTTTAGTGTCTTGTTACCATGGCATTAATTGACGTTGTTGACGTCATGATGCCCGCAAAAGAGCGGGCTATTTAATCTCAGATTCTGGTTTGATGCGGTCTCTAGCCCGGCGTCTAAGTGAGAGACATCGCGTCCTGGTTGAAATAGGTTGCTACACCTTTAAAAGCTAGTAAGTATAATGTTTTTGCTTATTGATAACAGAAATGATTATAAAATATCTTGGGTTTTTTATAGACTCATTTTGTGACATCTTGACTCCTAATGAAGCAGCCAAGAGGCTGTGAAACACGGCCGCTGTCGAGTCAACTGTATTAAATACATTGAGTCAATTACACTGAAATCTGAAGAGTTATCAACATTAGATGTAAAGGGCACAAATATTGATATATATAAGCTCCTGATCATTTTGTCAAAGAACACCGGATGGTGCCTTTTATATTGGAATCCTAAGAGTCATCACTAATACCACGAGCATAAGATTTCCATACAAACAGTGATAAACATTCATATGGTTATTTTGCTAAAGAGCACCGGTTGGTGTTATGATAAATTATTACTCTCTGACGGGCTGCAAATGATTGATAAGACCAGACGGCTCGGTAAGGTACTGAGCACATCGTCAAAGGCTTGCTGATGCAGTCCGTTGTTTCACAAAATTTTTTCAATTTTTTCACCTTTCAATAGTAGTCTAGCTTTGAGGTGAAGAGCAGTTTTGAAAGAAAAATTTGGCGATACCTTTTGTTTTGGTTGCCATCTTTAATCTGACCATTTAATACTAAATGTAAGGGACTGACCAGGTTTTAGGGTGTGTTTGTTTTATTTTTAATTTTTTTACCAAATTAGGAAAACAGGCAATCATTAAAGATGATTAAAGACATGCAGTCAATTTTCAAAAATTCACTCAGCAGGTTATTTCACCTGGGTATTTCTATCCAGGTATTCATCTACCTCACACTGGCTAGATTCAAGCAAAAAATCAAAAGTATGCATAGCGCGCATATCTTATAAAATCCGGGGTCGGCGCGTGCAAGGGGGTGCACTTTTGTGCAACTTGCGCATGCCGAGCCCTGCATGCACTGCCCGTTCCCTCCACACCCCCCCCCCCCATCTTCCCCTCCCTTCCCCTACCTAACCCACCCCCCCAGCCCTATCTAGACCCTCCCCTACCTTTATCCAAAAAGTTACTACTGCCTCCGCGGCAGGCCCCGACACAGGCCGCTGTGTCGGGGCACTCGGCCACGCCCCCGGACCGCCCACACACCTCTGAACATGCCCCCAATCTGACACCACGCCCCTGGCCACGCCCCAACCACACCTGTTTGCAAGCCCCGGGACTTACTCGCGTTCCGGGGCTTGCGCGCGCCGCCGAGCCTATGCAAAATAGGCTCGGCGCGTGCAGGGGGGGTTTAAAAGGGTTACGCACATACCTTATGCGCGTAACCCTTTTAAAATCCGGCCCAGGGTTCCCCTTGATTCTATCTGTTCTTCCATTGATTTCTCTAAGAATTCTGTGATGTTACTCAATTGCTGAGATTGATTTAACCCTTCTAGCTTTTCCTTATTTTTAGTGGCTATATAAACATTTTTTTCAATAGGTAGTATTTTTTCCAGGGAGAGCTGTCAATTCTCCCCTAAAAATCTTTTAAATTGTTCCAGTGGTGAAAAACATTTTACATTGGGAAAATTCAAGATCCTAATGTTGTTGTGCCTTAAATTGTTCTCGATTACTTCAATCCTTCTAGAATTAACTACTTCTCCTTTTATTATTCCTGTTTGAATTACTTGTACCTGATTAAGCTGTTTTTCCAAGTTTTCCAACTTTTCTGAGTGCTTTTTTACCGCAACATCCGTTGTTTTAGCTTGAAGATGTATTTCGGACATTTTTGTTTCCAAATGATTCATGGATACTTTCATGGATACTTTCAAATCCATTAATACCAGCCAAATATTTTCTAAAGTAATTTTTTGTGTTACTTTTATCCCAGGTCCCAGAACTCTAGAAGTAGATTCTCCAGATTGCAAGCAACGTAATTGTCTCATTTCTGAGATCGCTGCCCTACCTTCCCCACCATTGGGTATTGAAGTTAGAGGTTCCAGAGTCAGGATTCTCCCTCCGCTGCTCTTCTCTGTCAACACCAGCGGGTCCTCTCCAATTCCTCTTACTTGTTCACCTGTCTCATATTCCCCTCTTTCATCCCCGATGTGATGCGGGACTTCCACGACTCCCGTGGTCTCCACCCAATTCAAATTCGAGTTTAGTGCAGGATTAGGTGGGTCAGGTGTCATTGGTGCACCAGGGCTAAGAGAGATGTGATGTTCCTGTGGCGTCAGTGTCTGCTCCTGACCGACACCAACTATGGAAACTTCTCCCGGTATTATTACGTTTAGTGGAGAGAGAAACCCTTCTATCAATGGCTGAGAGAGGGCAAGGCCAGGAACAGTCGGGGTCTTTGGTTGTAGTCTGCCCTTTTTTTTTGTATGAGACATATTAGCATGGCAACAAACTTATAATAGGGTTCTCCCAATTCACACCCTATTTAATAACTAGTATCTCGTAGTTGAAGGCAGAGAGAGGAGTAAGAAATAAAAGTAAACTTACTGAATTTTCATCCGATAGTTGACTTTGTCCTCCATTCAAAGGAGGAAATCACCAACAATCCAGACAAAGCCCCTTTGGTGCACGTGGCTTTGACAGTGCTCCGGCGTTGTCTGCGCGCCGCAGGGGGGTCCAGTTTTAGCCTTACCGGTCCCTCCCCCTCGATGACATTGGCAGCGCGACAGACCAGGAATGAGGGCAGGGGGCACTCTTTGCCCTCGGAGGCGTCTCAAGAGTCCAGGCAAAATTCAGGAAATCTCATCTATGCTTTTTATGCCCAAGGATAAGGAGTGGCTTTCCCTAAGTCTGCCTGGTTAATAACAGTTTATGGACTTTTCCTCCAGGAATTTGTTCAAACCTTTTTAAACCCAGTTACCCTAAATGCCTTTAGCACATTCTCCAGTAATGAATTCCAGAGCTTATTGGTGCATTGAGTGAAAAAAAAAATTCTCTGGTTTATTTTAAATGTGCTACTTTGCAACTTTGGGGAGTATTCCCCTACTCTTTTAAATTTTTGAAAGAGTAAGCAACCAAATTACATTTATCTCTTCACTCCACTCATGATTTTGTAGACCTCTATCATATCTCCCCTCAGCCATTTCTTCTCCAAGCTGAAGAACCCTAATCTATTTAGCCTTTCCTCATAGGGGAGCCGTTCCATACCCTTTATCATTTTGGTTAGCCTTCTCTGCACCTTTTCTAGTTCTGCTATATATTTTTTTAAATGTGATGACTAGAATTCCACAAAGTACTCTAGATGTGATTGTGCATTGGAGCAATATAGTGGTATTATGATATTCTCTTTGATCTCTGTGGTATTATGATATTCACTTTATTCTCCATTCTTTTCCTAATAATTCCTAACAATCTATTAGGTTTTTGACCATCACCACACACTGAGCCAAGGAATTCAATATATCATAAATAATACCTTATCCACTTACTGGGTGGTGATTCATAATAAAGAAACTAACATTGTTCAACTATAGTATGGATTATTTTTCCATATATGAATCACTTTGCACTTTTCCACATTAAATTTTATCAACTAGGGCTGGTGGAAGGATTCAAGCAAACTGCAAGGGTTCTCAAGTTCTTATTCATACTTCTGTTCTTTCTTTATATGTTTATTATCATATAACTGTGTGGACTGGACTCTTTAATATCCAGTCACAATCTAGGGATTCTTCCTATGCTTTTATAATGTATAATTGATAAGCAACACCGTTCATGCCTCATAAATACATTCTATTATAATGGTGAGCACTGAAACTAGGTCAAGCTGAGCAGACTCAATGATCAGTACTGCTCGGTGAATGCACTTTTAAGGAAGAAGAACATTTAGAACACATGAATCAGCAGAAGGAAGGAATAAACAGTTAACCCCCCCCCCCCCCCCCCGAAAAAAAATAAAAACAAAACTTTATAGCTGACCCAGTTATGGCATTATAGAGGGAAAGTTTGATTGACCAAAAGCTCACATGTGTCTTATAAAGCAACCAGCATGCACCTACATGACAAACTAAATGATATTCATTTGTGTGAGTGAATTCAGTCATTCTTAATTTATAACCTATATGTTTTGAATTAAAGGGCATGAACAATGGAGTCTGCACACCTTGTTTAATTTGAAATGCACATTCTTGCTTAGTAAGAGTCTTCAGTGTTTCATGAAGTTCCAGCACTGCTGTTCAGCATTTGGAATCCTAAGGCATGCTACTTGCATTGATTAGATTTAACATTTGGGACCTGCTTTGTTTGATAAGCGAATTGTCCACCACCTTTTCAATTTATGAACACCAGCCCTTGTGACAGCCTGACAAAGCGTCTCCATGACAGATAGCTAAGAATGTCGCACCTAGCAGCAGAGTGAGCCGGTGATGAAATTATGCTGTTCAGGTTTCCAAACTGATTTATTATAGGGTATTGCTCTTGCTTAAACTATTTTCATTCTCTGAAATTATGCATTATAGACAATGCCATTACAATAAACAAATGACATACTTAATAAGGAAACTATGTTATTCAACCATGAACCAAGTAATACACACTAGAAAATGTAATACTTTAAAATTAATATTAACCAGGTACAGTAATTGAGTACTAAATAAGCACCCCATGCTAAATTCCAATAACACAATTTTAAATGCTTTTAAATGATAAAAATTCTGATTACTGTAATCATTGCATTTAAACGCTATCATTTGAATACTAAGAAAATCAATGCCTCCTTAGCAATGCAATTTCAAGTGAGCAATTAAGACATCAGGGGGTCAATGAACCAATACTGCCTTTGTGGGAGTGACAAAGAAGAATTTTAACAACTTTCCCTGCTATCCAGATGCAGTTGTGCTTGCAAGTTTTGTATAGAACTTTAATAAACAAAAACCATTCATTTGTTTACAATATCTCCATAAACCCCAAAATATACTGATAGAAAATAATAAAGTTCTACTATACTACTAATACAATAGGGATGTGCATTTGTTTGCGATGAAATAGGAAAGATAGACGATATTTCCTATTTCATCACGTTTCGGGGGGCAGACGAAACGATAGGAAAACCCAGAAATTGTGTTTTATTTATTTATTTTATTTAAAACTTTTTATATACCGTTGTTAAGTTAAGTAACCATCACAACGGTTTACAGAAGGGCACGATAAAGAGAAATATTGGTGGTATAGATTGCAAATTACTCATGTGCCATCATAGTACGGTAACAATTTAAAATAATAAACTAAGTGTGAAAGTTAAACCTTATTGTTAGGAACAAATTAGGCAGTTTGATTTTAACATTAATATGCTTATGTAGGTTACTAATAACTTCTAGCTTGGTGCATCCTTATCTATCAACTATTTTTCTCCTTTTCTTTATCTTTATGTGTGCAGTTTTCTTATCCTTTTTGGGGGGGAGAAAGGGCACATTAAAAAAAACAAAAAAAAAACCCCAAACCCACCCCAACCCTTCAAAGACCCCCCCCCCAAGACATATCAAAAGTCCCTGGTGGTCCAGCGGGGTCCCGGGAGCGATCTCCCCCTCTCAGGCTGATGGCTGCCACTAATCAAAATGCCACCGATGGCCCCTTGCCCTTACCATATGACGGACTATCTGTGCCATTGATCGGCCCCTGTCACATGGTAGGAGCAATGGATGGTCTGCGCCACATTTTAAGATGCGGAGCTCGCATCTTAAAAAGCCAGCTCTCCGCTCGCAAGGTCCAGCCCAGTTTGACCCATCCAGATATAGTATTGGTAAGGAGAGCCGTGTCAAACACTTTGGTAGCAAATGCCGACGTTGCCAGCCTGGCCTCTGGCGTCCACTGGAATGAGGTCAAATAGTGTCTTGCTTGTAAATAGGCAAAAAACTACTGCACCGTGTATACGCAAGATATCCTGATGAGGAGCAAGTCTGTAGATTGTGAGTTTTAGGGCTTATAAAACACTAGGGTGAGAGGTCCAGGTCAACTAGGCAGCATGCAGGATAAAGAACAGGAGGGCTCTGAAAGACCTCACTATTTTATTTATTTATTTATTTATTTATTTATTTATTTATTTAAAATTCTTATATACCGCACAATGGGTAGGGGGCTATCCATCTAGGCGGTTTACATATTTGCACATACACAAGTAGCAATACATATTAACAGACAGTTCATAAAATCATATACAAGCATGTTAAAAAATACATAAAAATAGACAATTACTTTAACCATCGTAGTGTAGTGTAATAAACTTAATATAAATTATAAGCTTGGGTGAAAAGATGAGTTTTTAGCAATTTCTTAAATTCTGTGCGGTTGGCTGTCAGGCGGATATGTTCTGGGAGTGTATTCCACAGTATTGGACCGGCGACAGAGAATGCTCGTTTACGGGTTAATGCTAAACTTACGGATTTTACTGTAGGTACTTCAAGAATGCATTTGTCAAGGGAACGGAGTTGTCTAGTAGGTTTGTAAATTCTTAATAATGAGCATAGCCAGATGGAATTGGTGTTGTAAAGTAGGTTGTGTATTGTAGACAGAATCTTATACGTTATACGATATGGAATTGGGAGCCAGTGCAGATGTTGTAGAATAGGAGTAATATGATCTGTCTGGGGTATGTTATATATTATTAACTGGACAAACTGGACAAACTGGTGGACTAACTGAAAACTGAGAAAATGCCTCATGTGAGTATGTTTTAAAATACGCTTACATAAAGTCTGCAAGGTCAGATGGGTCCCATACTTGCCTGGCCAACGTAATATGGTGCCAGGCTCCTCCCTGGCAAGCCGGGGGTTAAAAGTTGGGGGGAGCTGCGGCTGCTCGTAACCGGGCTCGAGCTGCAGGATAAGGCAGGGGAGGGGGGAGTCGGGGCAGGAATGGGGTAGTGATTGACCGGGCTTGGGAGGGGCGCCGGATTATGGTTGGGGGCCCGGTGATAATTGGGCCCCTTTCATTCCGCTGTGGGGTGAGGGGTTTCCCCCTGCTTGGTATGGTGGACCTCAGGGGAGGTTTGGGGGGGAGACAGGCTTCTTCGATGCCCACTCAGGGGGGCTCTGCGGGCTCTTGGAGAGGGGTTCTGGCATCACCATCTTTTGCCATGAGTTCAAGACATTGGCCCTTCTTCCCTGGGGGCCCTGCTAGTGGTCCATCAGTCCCAGCATCTCCAAGGTCCTTGGCTGCTGCTGTTCTCTCTTTTTCACAGGCTTATTCTGCCTGTGGTTCAGGTGATGGCCCTGGTCCTTCGCGGCATGAGGGTTGGCGTGATGATCCGGTCTTGGCTGCAGTGGTCACATCCGGCGTCCATGCCCCTGCTCCTAGTGAGGTGGATCCCACCAACAATTTTCGAGCTCCGAATCCCGGTGGGACAAATTCTGTCAGTGTTTCCCGGATCTCAGCACCCAATGCGATGGATAATTCCGAATGTGCCCGGGGATCGAATATCGCTGGGATTCGTGCGGACAGCAGACCACCTGGTGAGTATGAAGCCAATGTGGGAGGGTTCAGATCTGTTGCAGAGTGGTGTCCTTGTTCCATTAGGGTTAAGGGATCCTGGTTCAACAGAACCGATGATGGTTTTGCAGGGTGAGGTTCCAGGGCATCCGGCTCCTGGTTCCTCAGCTCATAAGAAATGCAAGAAATTGCGACGCAAGAAAAAGCACGCTCAGTCCAGCTCCTCTGACTCTTCTTCCTCTTCCTCCTCATCTACCTCTTCTGGTCCTTCTTTGGTAGGTGCTGGTGAGAAGAGCCGGATGGGAGAGCAGGGTCAGGCGAGGGGTACGCCTGCGTTAGTCTTTTCGAGTTGTGGGAGGATGTGCCCAAGTCGCTGCGTAAGAAAATCAGGCAGCGCAGGTACATTGATATTTTCCAGCTGTTAGAGGGTTGTAGGGGAAAGAGCAGGGAGAAGAGAAAAAAGAGGGTGTGGATAGATTTCAGGGTACACAACGGAGGGTGGCTCAAAACATGCTCAACTGGATCCACTCATTCCTTCGTTTGGCTAGTGTTGTGGGCCATCGTGACCCGACTCAGTACGGTCCCATGCTGGGGTATGCAGATGCTATTCTGGTGGCTAGCCGGGTGTATGAGGGCTGGTCGTGGCTCAATTATGATGAGCACTTTAGAGACCAGATGGAGGAGAATAAATTTATGGTTTGGGGCTGCAGGGATGTTGGGTTGTGGTTGACACAGATGTGTGCCAAAGTCAGGTCGTCGGACGGAGGGGAAGGTAGCAGAACGTCTGGGGTACCTGGTGGCTGGCCCTTTTAGATGGGACCTGCTCCAGCAGGGAGCAGTCAAGTTGGGTCCAGTTTCCCAGATGTGTGCTGGAAGTTCAACCGGTCGGCATGTAACTTCCCTGACTGCAAGTTCAAGCATGTTTGCTCCAATTGTGGGTTGGCTCACCCTGCCCCCAAGTGTCCAAAGCGATCCAGTATCGGGAGTGGCAGCAGGTCTGTGGCAAAAGGCCCCCAGAAGTGAGGTATTGGGGTTGGCTCCTACCCCCGTCCGCTTAGTAGCTATGACAGTATGGCTGAATAGGTATCCCAAGGTGGAGGCTGCATTGTTTTTGTTTCAGGATTTTGCTTATGGTTTTCACATCCCCTTGAGGGGTTGATTGGGGTGGGGGTGGGGTCCGAATTGACCATCAGTTCGCAAACTGGTTCATGTGGTAGCCTCAGTAGTGCAACAGGAGGTTGACTTTGGCAGGATTGTGGGTCCTTTTCAGGTTCCTCCCTTCGAGGACTTGGTCCTCTCCCCACTGTCGGTGGTGCCCCAAAAGGAATCGGGCAAGTTTCGTTTGATCCACAATCTGTCATTCCTAGAGGGTAACTTGGTCAACGACTATATCCCCAAGGATCTATGCACGGTGAGATACGCTTCTTTTCAGTTGGTGGTGTCGATGGTTCGGCGCTGTGGCGTAAGGGCCCTGTTGGCAAAGGTGGATATTGAGTCTGCCTTCCGATTGCTGCCAATTCATCCTGAGTCATTTCCATTGCTGGGGTTTTGCTTCCAGGACTTGTTCTACTTTGACAAATGCCTGCCTATTTTGAAACATTTAGTTCCTTCGTGCATTGGGTGGTGGCAGAGCGGGCCGGAGGGGTGAACATCATGTATTATCTGGATGATTTCCTTTTTGTGGGGGACTCATCTTCGTCGACTTGTTCGCATCTGTTGAATTGTTTCCAGAGCACTGCGGCTGAATTCGGCATCCCGTTAGCAGAGGACAAGATGGAAGGTCCTTGTACTCGCATTGTTTTCTTGGGCATCGAGTTGGACTCTGTCAGGATGATCTCTCGCTTGCCGGTGGACAAGGTGGTGGTTATGAGGGATTTGGTGTCCAGGGCACTGCGGGCCAGGAAGCTGGCATTGCCACAGATGCAATCCCTGGTGGGCAGCTTGAATTTCGCTTGCCGTGTAATACCTATGGCTAGGGTATTTTTGAGAAGGCTGAGCTCTAGTATGGCGGGCTTGTGAAAGAGTGGTCATCATATTCGTGTTGCAGAGCGGCTGAAGGAAGATCTATGGATTTGGGATCGTTTCCTATCGGATTTCAATGGTTCTTTACTGTGACAAGATGATTCTGTTTCCAATCACGATTTAGAACTATTTACAGATGTGGCCGGGTCCGTCGGTTTCGGTGCTTATTTTCAGGGTGCCTGGTGTGCGGCATCTTGGCCGGAGGATTGGAAAGTGATGAGGGTCACGAAGAACATTACGTTTCTCGAGCTGTTCCCCATTGTAGTATTGGTGTTCCTATGGGGATCGCAGTTTCAAGACAGGAGAGTAGTGTTTTGGTGTGACAACCAGGGAGTGGTGGATGTCATTAACAAGCGGTCTGCAAAGTGTGTATTGGTCTCTGATCTGCTGCGTGAGATCGTATTGCACTGTATGGGATTAAATATCACTGTTTGGGCTAGGCATGTGCCTGGGGTTTCTAATGCCATTGCTGATTCTCTTTCTCATTGAAAGTGGTCCTTGTTTCGGGAGCTCATACCGGAAGCGGATCAGCAGGGAGCTTCAGTGCCGCATTTCCTTTGGAGTTTCGGTTCCCGGAAGCATGGAAGCTGCTCCGGGCATCACTAGCTCCATCCACCTGGAGCAGCTATGTGGTGTCTGCAAGCAAGGCAGTGTCTTTCCTGGCCGGTTTGGGTTGGAAGGGGGGTCCCGTATCGGATGAGCACATAGTACAATTTGTTGAATGTGCCAGGGCGAGCGGGGCTTCCAGGGCATCGGTGGGTAGGCAATTGTCCAGATTCTCCTTCTTTATGAGGACTCATGGCTGGGGCTTTCCGGTAGGGAGATTCCTGGTTCAGTGGTTGATACTGGGATGGGCCCAAGGTTCCACGGTGGTTCCAGATAAAAGTCTCCCGATTACTCATGAGATTTTGAGTAAACTGTGGGAGGCACTGCCCACTCTTTGTAATAGAAAATATGGGTGTTGTTTGTTTTGGCTCACATTTGTGTTTGCCTTTTTTGGTGCTTTTCGCATCAGCGAGTTGATAGCAAGAGCCTCCCAGGGGTCCGAGGCCTCCAGCCTAATACTTAGGAATGTGAGCATACGGGAGGATTTGGTAACCTTGGTTTTTCACAGGTCCAAAACCAATCAAGCGGGTAAGGGTTTGATGGTGGTGCTTCACCCGGTTCCGGAATTACAGACCTGTCAGTAGCAAATGCATTGGCTTTTGGGAGACTTTGCCCAGAGGGAGGGGTTCATTTTCTGGTGCACTGCGACTTGCGGCCACTGACGAAGTTCCAGTTTGAGGCGGTTCTGCGGATGTGCTTGACTGCACTGGGGTTGGATACCTCGCGGTTCAGGACTCATTCCTTCTGGATTGGGGCAGCGATATCTGCAGTGAACTCAGGTTTGTCGGGGGGAGTGATCCAGAGTTGGATGCTTTCACTGGGTATGTGAGGCCAGGTAATTTCTAAGTTGTCCAAGATATTAATTCCTTTCTCTTTGCAGGTGCAGCACAACAGGGGACTGTGGTATGGATTTTGGACATTCCTACATTCTTGGGCCCATTCCCATGCTTGTGGGCGCCCATACAGGCCACATTTGGACTTGGAGGGTTGGGGGGGTGCACATTTGCTGGATGGGGCGACGGGGAATGCATTGGAAGGAGTTGCTGCCTTGTCTGCAAGAGGGGATCAGCCGTCTCAACCTGCCGAATGTCTTAATCATTTACCTGGGTGGGAACGATTGGGGCGAAATGTCGGGTCGCAGGTTCATTGGCATGGTGCACAAGGACCTGTCGATGGTTTCCTGCTTGTTTCCAGACACTGTTATTTGCAGGTCTGACATTATTCCAAGGCCTGCTTTGCTTGCACATAAGGTTTGGAGCTGTTGTCGGACCAAGGCAAACCAGAAGATTGGCTCCTGGTTGGCGGGTATGGGGGGTTTTCATATCCGCCACGACTGGGTTTGGGACCTTGAGGCTGGGTTCTTTAGGGGGGGGGGTCCATTTATCTTTCGTGGGTTTGGATTTGTTTTTGAACGCGCTGCAGGAGGCCTTGGAATATGTACTGAGTGGGGATCCTGGCCGCACCTTTGGGGGTCGCAGGTAATTTACCTGCGCCTGTGGCGGGTAGCCCAAGCCAATTGGGGGATTATGCGTGGTTAAAAGTGGTTAAAAATGTCTGACTTGACAGGTGTCAGGTCAGTGGTTCCTAAATGAACAATTGGGTGCAGTTGTTGATGGTGCGACTCCTTGCTTGGGTGGTGGCGGGGGTTGACGTGGTCGGCCCCTTGCTCGGCGGCGGCAGGAGTTGTGGGGGCGTGTTCATGATGTGACTGCATACAGGCTGGGATAGCCTCTGATTGCCCATCTTGTTGGTTTGTAGCTGATGGGTGGGGTAATTGATTGGTACAGTGAGCTAGCTCGGGCTCCGGGATGTTTGTTAATAAAAGCTGAGGCCTGTTGATCCCAACCTGTGTTAAGTGTATTTATTAGGGATGTGAATCGTTTTTGAACGATTAAACTTATCGTCAGATAATTTTAGAATCGTTCTAAATTGTTAGAGTGCATGATACAATACAAATGCCCCCGATTTATCGTCAGGGGCATTTGTATTGTATCGTTAAATAGGGCACGGGAATTATTTGGGGGAGGGCGGGAAAACCGGCACACCAAAACAACCCCTAAACCCACCCCGACCCTTTAAAACCAATTCCTTACCCTCCCCCACCCTCCCGAACCCCCCCCCCAAAAAATGTTAAGTTACCTGGTGGTCCAGTGGGGGGGGGTCCCAGCACGATCTCCCACTCTCGGGCCATCGGCGCCATTTTGGCTACCACTCATAAAAATGGCGCCGGTGGCCCGATAAAAAAAAACCCACCCCGACCCTTTACAAATTACCCCTTTGCTTCTCCCACCCTCCCGACCCCCCCAAAAACCTTTTACATGTACCTGGTGGTCTAGCGGGGGGTCCGGGAGCCATCCCTTCAATCATACCCTCGGTGCCGGTGCTGGAGGTTTCAAAATGGCACCGATCACCTTTGTCCCTGTGATATAGTGAGGGCAAAGGAGATCGGCGCCATTTTGAAACCTCCAGCACCAGCACCGGCACCGAGGGTATGATTGAAGGGATGGCTCCCGGACCCCCCGCTAGACCACCAGGTACATGTAAAAGGTTTTTTGGGGGGTCGGGAGGGTGGGAGAAGCAAAGGGGTAATTTGTAAAGGGTTGGGGTGGGGGTTTTTTTATCGGGCCACCGGCACCATTTTTATCAGTGGTAGCCAAAATGGCGCCGATGGCCCGAGAGAGAGAGATCGCGCCGGGACCCCCCCTTCCCCCCACTGGACCACCAGGTAATTTAACATTTGGGGGGGGGGGGTCGGGAGGGTGGGAGAGCAAAGGGGTCATTTGTAAAGGGTTGGGGTAGGGTTTTTTTTATCTGCTCAGGCCTCACTAAAAAATTAACAATGTGAATTGGAATCGGAACCGATTCCAATTCACATCTCTAACGATCCGATTTTTTTCTCCCACCATCCGAACCTGATCGTTAAAACGATCGGGCACACGATTCACATCTCTAGTATTTATTGGTTGTAAAGAGACGGGCGTGGGCAGAAGCATCAGTCCTGGCTACCCATATTACTATGGAAGACATGAGCACTAGCTGTGCTCGAGTATCTTCTTAAAATTAGGAGCATACTTATGCGCGGTTGTTGTATTTTAAAATATATGCATGCATGATTTAAATTTCCCTTAAATTTCCAGCATATCTTAAACTACGCACCGATATGCACATGTGTGGGCACACATGCTCATTTTAAAATTACTGTCTAAAGCTTGAGTATTGTGTTCATCTCAAGAAAGATATAGTGGGACTTGAAAAATACAGATAAGAGTGTCCAGAATTATAAAGGGGATGGAATGGGTCCCCCATAAGGAAAGGTTTGATAGCTTAGGGTCCTTAAGCCTGGATAAGAGATGGCTGAGAGGAGATATGATAGAGGGTGGAATGGTAAACAGGGAACATTTATTTATCCTTTCAAATTGTACTTGAACTATGGGACGCTCCATGAGGTTAATAGATAGCACTTTCAAAACAAATCAGAGAAAGCATTTAATCACTAAGCACACGATTAAACTGTTGAATTTATCAGTGAAAGTAGTTAATGTATCTGGGTTTGAAAAGGTGCTAGACAAGTCCCTGGAGTAAAGATCCAAAAACTACTATTAGTTATGTAGGCTTGGGAAAGCTACTGTTTATTCTGTTTATAAGCAAGATTGGACCTATTATTTGGGATCCTACCAGGTACTTGTAACCTGGATTGGACACTGTTGGAGACAGGATACTGGGCATGATGGACCTTTGTTCTGAACCAGTTTGGTATTTCTTATGTTTTAAGATTATTCTAATTATTGTTTGGGGGGGGGGGGGGTGCAATCTAGCCAGGTACAAGGTCGATGTTATTTTTCTACCTGCATACCTTGTAAGATAGTTACTTCTGAAAGGGAAACTCAGGGCCTCATTTGCTAAGCAATTTTCCCATAGACACAGAATGGGAGAAAAACCCTAGTAAATCAGGCCCTAAGTGTTTCACTTTGAAAATTAGCTACAATGTGCTTGAGTACAAAATCACTCCTGGGCCTTGCACCTGCAATATTGTAAACCTGGGCAGTAGCACATCTGCCCCCTGCCACTTTGCAGCCACCGCTGCTGCACAGAGCAAGACACTCCCGCCCCATCCATTCCTATAGTCTTTCCTCTTGCTCCCTGCCTCTGGAGTTTTGCAGATACAGGACTTGGGAGGCAGGCAATGGGAGGAGAGGAGGGCCTGCTGGGAGGATGTGGAGACCAGAGAATTCCACCAGCAGAAAAGAGAAACCCAAGAAGCCAAGAAAGAAAGACATGGAACTGTGAGTTTTCATAAAATTGCTGTATTGTTAGTTTAGTGTGCAGTTGGAGACAGAAACTGTTAAAGTTATTTCGAGGCAGGAGATCCTGAAGCTCTGTAGGAAGGTATTTGGGACTAGAGAAAAGATCCCTGCACCTAGATAGGGAAACCAGTGCTGGGGGGGGGGGGGGGGGGGGGGGGGGAGAGGCTGGGAGGCCCAGACAGTAACAGGACCAGGAGTGGCAGTTGTACCCAGGTGGGGGCCAGTGGCATCTGACCGTGCCTGCCAGTTCCCACACCTGAGCGCTGTTAGGGAATCTGCCAGTGCGCTGCAGAGCGGCCACATTTGTCTCAGCTGAGCAGGCATCCCCAGGGTTGCAGCAGTCGTGCAGCACAAAAGGCTGCGACCTAAGACTGCGAGTAAGCAGACCCTGCCTGCCTGTTGCACTGCTGATGTTAAAGTTTGTTGGACCCTTCCTGCGGGAACTGGGGCAGGAAGGGGAGAAGAACCCAAAAGTGTAACAAAATTTTTCAGGTGGGCTGCGCACTTGAAATTACGAGTATGAAAATCAAATCTGCGTACGCTGTCCCATCCCTGACCCTCCTCAAGGGATCCTTTTTATTCTCTGCTAGGCAGCTAGATTTAACTGCTCTGAAGGGTGCAATTTTCACCCCTTGGGAAATATTTGCATAACTTCTCACTTACCTGGTTAGATCCCTTTGAAAGTTATGCTCTCAAAGCAATTAATTTATTTTACAAGAGGTATATTAAATTTAATAAATGAAATAGCATTTTTGTAGAGAAAATCACATTTAGATTAAAAAAAAATCCTAGTGCAATTATTCTTTTTAGACATTCAATTTGAATTTGTTTTAATAGCTCTCGGAAGTAAGCTTATATGCCGAGTAGCTTAGTTAACTGTTACCAAAAGTAGTAGCTTTCTTTTTAATCCCTAAATTATTAATTTTAACCTCCTTATGACCCTAAATAAAAAAAAAAAAATAAAGCTTTGTTTAGTCTCAAGTGAACAGTGATCTACCTTGACCACACAGAAAATACAATCTGAACCAGTGTAGCACAAGCAAACAACATCTTGATAACAGAGTCACAGAATTAAAGGAGGGCATCCCGGCTGATCTGCACAATTTTGCCTATTCGCCATTCCTGTGCAGTACTTAATATTATTCTATATTGAAAATACTAGAAAAGTCACTACCAGTAGAAATTCTGTCCTCGCCAGCAAGGAGCAGTTCCATATTGGTGATAACATATAGTCCAACAATGTGAAAAGACACATGGTGACATTACCAACCGGCTGATAATATAGGCCTTTTCATTAGTAGGGGATTGCGAGAATGAAGGGAGAGGCAGAGGGTCATCCTTTTTGCCTGGCATCCAAGATTCAGCTAAAATTCCTCAATAAAATTAGCAAGACTTCTATTTAAAAAGTCAAAGCACACCCAAATCTCATGAGTTCAAATGGGGCCCGCAACATTCTCTTTGTTTAATGCAGATGTTTCTTTGATAGGAAAATGAAGGCGGTGTTCATCACTTGTTTAATTCTTGAGATGGAGGCTATTTTTTCGTTAGTGGAGCAACAGACACCCATTCACAAGTTGCCTGTGGACACCAAGATCAGTGGATCACCCCCACGGGACGTCAGGATTGGTGACACTTGATGCAGGACTAAGGAGGACATGGATGATTTGAGTTCAACCAAAAACCTCCCTGCGTGAGATCATCTCCCAGTAGCCTGGAGAATAATTTACAAGGTTTCCTGCAAGAACAGGGGCGAGCTTCATAGGTGTAGGTGTGCATGGGACTTTTTGCAGCTGCAACAACTCAAACCCCTTTACTCAGCTGAATGTTGATCTGTTGGCCAATCTGTGTGACCCACAGATAAAGTACACTATCATGATCCAGTCCAGCAATTTGACTCGCTGGAAGATGAAGCTGGTGGCAACAGAGACCAGTATAACCCCCCCCCCCCCCCCACAGCAAAGGAGCCCCCTTGCACAAATTGCAATCTTGTGGAGACAAACTTGGCATTCTGGGCATACAATTCCCCAATCTGGTAAGACTTTATCAAGGTCACCCAGCTTATCCTTTCCTATCCACAAACCAATGTACCTACTGATGAATACTATTTCCTTTCCTGGCCATCAGCTGGCGTATTTAATGGCTAGAAATTCTCAACTGCAGGGACACTGTGAATCCACATCATTCATGGCTGGCAGAGAAGTTGGTGTAAAAGTTAATCTTCCTTTTGCTGAGTGACCCTGAATTTCCATATGAGTGGCAGTAGGACTGAATGTATAGGTACCTCAACCCAATGTCTATACTTTTTGGCCTCAGAGACTTGTTTTGCTGTTGCCAGTTGCCTCTCTTGCTGCCACTTCTCAGTCTGTTCCTTTTACTCTCTCTCTCTTGTTTCAGCTCCTTCCTGGTTTGATGCCACTATTCTTCCGCCTCCCTCCTCACTTACTGTCTGGAGTGTTGATGTCATTGGTGCTTGCCGTCATTTCCCTCACTGTATGCCTCAGTGTTTCCATGCAACTAGTTTTGCTACTTCTCCTTCTCATGGGGGGCCTGAGGTCTTCATGCCAGTGTTTGTACTGCTTCACCCCTCTTTCTGTGCTTTGAGATTTCATGTCACTGTTTTTGATTCTCTTTGTCCCTCTTTTGGTGTCCTGGGATCATAATTCCATTTGGTTGGTGTCCTTCTACTCTCTCTTTGTACCATAGGGTGTTCTTATGTTGCTTTTGCCCCCTATTTTGGTGCCTTGAGTTCTTCATGTCACTGTAATTGTTGTTGCTCTTTGCCCCTCTTTGGGTGTCCTCAGGTCTTCATACCACTATTGTTGGTGCCCTTCTACATCTCTTGGTGCCTTGGGCTGTTCATGTGCCATTTTTGTGCCTTGAGGTCTTCATACCATTGTTTGTGCTGATGATATATCCCTCTCACTCATTGGGATATTCCTATAGCCATTAGTACTTCTTTGTGCCTCTCAAGGTGCCTTTGGGTATTCATTCTACTTTCATCAGTCTTCATGTCTTTCAGTGCTGTTGCCCCTGCTGCTCATGCCTGTTTACAAGTTTAATTAAACTTGGATAGAAAACTCCAAAACTAGTATTGAAAATAGGATGCATTGCTTCCACCTTTGACTTGAATGGAAATGACTGAAATGGCATAATGAATGAAAATAATGATTTTGGAATCAAAATGAAATAAAAATTGGCAACCAAGCCAAATTAGGAAACCGAAACAAAAATATTTCCATGTACACCCCTAATTTAGGGCCGTTAGAGGTTAGCCACTGTGTTTGAAAGCTGTTCAGATAGATGTACCTGATGCTGACAGTTGGAAGGCACCCAAGATGGTCTGGTAAGTATGACAGCTAAGGGAATGGCCAAGTGCAAGCTGCCTTCTGTCTTTTTATAATGCAAATATGAAGTGCAGCTTAATATAAGCTACCAAACTATTGGAGAATGGACATAAGCTTTACCTCTGATTTTCCTCGGTAAAAGACCAGAGACCTAGAGGTGACAAAAATCAAGGTATAAAGTTTTATGTAAGAGGTAGAAAGGATCAGAAGAAGAGATATTAGGAGCTCACTAGGTAGGAAGTATTAAGTAATAGAGTACTTGCCGCTCTGAGCTTGCATTGTGTTTGAAATGCTATGTGAGCTTAAGAAAGATAGCTATGTTTCACCAGAAGAATCTATGTAGTCTATTGAAGCCTTTACCTAGAAACATTGAGGTCTATATTCAAACACAGTCCAGATAGCAGTTAGTCAGATAAACTTGCCCAGCTAACTTTGGAGGCATATTCAGTACTGCAGCCTTACAATTGAATTTAGCCGGATATCTTAAGTAGTTAGCCGGCTAACTACATCCGTCTAAATTTAGGACAGCTCTTTCACCTGACGACTTATGATTTTGCTATAAATAAGTGAAAAATAGTGCCCATAACAAAATAGGGGAGTTGTTAGGATAATTTTTCAGGAACTGCATCACCAAAAATTATCACATACTGCTTGGACAGGTTTTATTGCAATTTCAGGTGAGAGAGAGAGAGAGAGAGAGGGAGATGAGATTTGTACAATGTACTCTTGACCTAGCTTGATGCACTCTCTACTTAGCTGCTATCAAGCTAGGTCAAGAGCACAATTACAAATCTCATCTTTGTGTACCTTTCCTTTTTTTAAATAATCTTTTGTATACCAATATTCTGTGATCAATCATACTGGTTCAGTCATACCAGTTCACCCCAAATCATATAAAATCCTCACTGATGTCTACTAGGCTGTTCATACCTCTGACTGTGAATATAAAACTGTCCCCCAAAACTTACCCCACCTCCAAAACCTCACCCCGAGTTACTAGTTGCCCCTCTTACAGTGGTATAAATAGTTTATTTATATGAGAGCATTATAAAGAGTCTCTCTCTCTCTCTCTCTCTCTCTCTCTCTCTCTTCTCTCTCTCTCTCTCTCTCTCTCTCTCTCTCTCTCTCTGTATATATATATATATATATATATATGCCCTCATATGGGCAAAGGCTAGCGCCGGCGCCATTTTGAATACTGGCAATACGGCCCGAGTGCAGGAGGTCGCTCCCGGACCCCCGCTGGACTTTTGGCAAGTCTTGTGGGGGTCAGGGGGCCCCCCAAGCTGGCCAAAAGTCCCTGGGGGTCCAGCGGGGGTCCGGGAGCGATCTCCTGCACTCGTGCCGTCGGGTGCCAGGAACCAAAATGGCGCCGATAGCCTTGCCCTTACTATGTCACAGGGGCTACCGGTGCCATTGGTCAGCCCCTGTCACATGGTAGGAGCACAAGATGGCACCGGCCATCCAGTGCTCCTACCATGTGACAGGATCCGGCCAATGGCACGGATACCCTGTCACAAGGTAAGGCCAAAGAACGGCCTGGTAGCCGGAGGATGGCCTGGAGTGGGAGATCGCGGGAGATCGCTCCTGGGACCCCTACTGGACCACCAGGTACCTGTAAAAAGGTTTTGGGGGGGTCGGGAGGGTGGGGGAAGCTAAGGGGTTACTTTTAAAGGGTCGGGGTGGGTTTAGGGGTTATTTTTGTGTGCCGTTTTTCCCCGCCCTCCCCTGAAAACGATAAGGGAAGCCCCACGATCAATATCGTGGGGTTTTCCTATTGTTTTGGGAGAACCCCCGATTTCTGACGATTTTGAAAATATCGACGATATTTTCAATCGTCCGAAGCCCGATTCACATCCCTAATAGTTTTGCCTTTCCTTCTCTTTAAACTTGATATGGGCAGAAAGAGGAAGCCAAAGCCTAGGTCTTACCCCACAGCACATCCAACGTACCTCTCAATGGGCCCGATGGATGCCTACTTTTTCCGCAGCATGTTGACGCCAGGAAATCAGTCACTGGAGAGAGAGGGAGGGGAAATTGTGCTCCCTTCTTCTCTAGGTTCGCTTTCACATTTGAGCCTGGTGGAGACAACCCCGCCCGGAAATCCCATTGCAATTGGAGCCTCTCAGGCACCATGTGGAGTGTCACTGGATGATTAAACCAATGCAGCGCTCTTTGGGGGGGGGGGGGAGTGGTGGAGAAGGCTCTGTAGCGGTTAGTGGTATGATCGTTTCTGGACACCTGGGCAAACTGTTTGCTGGAGTTGAAGGATTGGGGAGGGACAGAGGTTCCGATGTTGGATTATTGAGTGAGTCCCAGTTGCAATTTCAGTTGTCCAAGAACTTCTTCTTTTTCTCTTGAGCCTATCTGGCATACCATTGTAGTCCTGTGGAGTTTATTTCCCAACAACTATCCCCTTTGGTTAAAAATTGTATAGATTTAGATAACCATGTTCAAGTATTGGAAAATACTTCAAAGGACCTGGGACAACAACTGGTGTGGATCAAACTGATATGAATGCAGTAAAGCTAACCTAGGGGGTAATTATCAAAGAGAATTTCAATCTTGCTTCAAAAATGGAAAACTTTGAAAACATAGGCCTAGATTTACTAAAATCCTATAAATTTCACCTGTGATAAGGAAAAGGGGCATGGCTATGATAATGTTTGTTACCACACCATGAATGCATGAGAGAGAGAGAGAGAACCTCTTTACAAGGCTCACATAGTAGACAACTATTTATACCACTATAGGAGGGTCATCTAGTAACTCGAGGTTAAGTTATCTCAATTTATCTCAATTTCTACAATTTCTCAATTTCTACAATGTTCTCTCACCCTAGCTTATCTCAATTTAAAGTAAAAGTCTTATAGGACCCCAAGATGGCGGCACGCTGAGCGTTGGGGAAGGCTGAGTGTTTCTAGCTCCGCAGAAATTTTCCTTTTTTAAAAAATGCCTCCAAAAAGAAAAGGGAAAATACGAGTTTTCCCCGCTGTTTCCTTACCTTCACCGGCGGTACAGCTGGAAATTACAAAATTTCTCAACACTTCAACAAGAGAACCAAGGAATGAGGATCCTGATGTGCCAAACGAAGAGGGAGCTTCATTTGTGCCTGCAGAGGAGTTATCCTTGAGCCCCGATCTCAGGCAAGCTCCGACACAGAGGATCGGGGAGGTGTTGCAGCCCAGACCGCTAACTGGGGACACCGTTTCCGGACTGAGTGCAGACGGAACATCGACGCCCGTGGCTTCAGGAGAAGCAGGACGAACTGGAACGGGGGAGTCCGGGACTCGGATTAGTGGTGGAACAGCAGGTACTGGGCTGGAACCGGGCACATTAAGGGCTGACGCTACTGGAGGTTCACTGTCAATTTCTAGTGGGGGAACCCCCGATTTTGTGCCCCTAGTAGTCCCTGAAAAGCCTCAAGTGGTCACTTTTGCAGTATTATGGGACATGATGGCTGGAATGACTACCGCTTTAAATGCTCTTAATGCTAAAATGGAGCATTCAATACGCGGCCGTCACGTGGTCCACCGCGGTTCCATTCCCGGACCCCTCCTTGGACACAAACGGAACTTTTGGTCAGCTTGGGGGGGCCTCCTGACCTCCTCAAGCTGGCCAAAAGTTCCGTTTGTGTCCAACGAGGTGTCCGGGAGCGGAACCACGGTGGACCACGTGACGGCCGCGTCACTCCGACGTGACATGGACGTCACGTGCTCCTCGCAAAGGAATAGAATAATGGCTTCCTGACTCCCCGCTGGACCACCAGGGAATTTTGGTAAGTATTGGGGGGGGATTAAGGAGGGTGAGGGGTTTACATTTTTATTTAGGGAACCGGTGCACGTATGGACATAGACTCAACTTATGGAATTCTCCATATGTCCATATTGACCAAAATTGACCCCCCTTTTCGACTTATGGACTTATGAACATAAACTTTTTATCTGCACATCCCTAGTTTTTAGCCCTTCGTCAAGAGGTTATTGATTTAGGTTTTTCTTTCATGCTTAAATTTCCCTGTAAGTGCATCCTAAAAAGGGGTGGAGAAATATTTATATTTTTTTCCTCTGAACAATTAAGGACTTTTATAGATTTGAAGAAGCCGGCTACATCTACGCCCATTAATTAATACATGAAATGAAATATGTTGTTTGTCAGCGTACCAAGTTTCTTTTTTTTTTTAATCTTATATTATTAATCTACTCTCCTTGAATTGCATGGGGTTCAATATAGAAATTATTGATTTTTGGATTATGGGAAATATATGTTAAGTAATTTGCCCTATAGGCAGTTTTTATGGTTTAAATTGTGAATGTTTATCTCAGTCTTTTTGAATTTGCAAAAATGATAAATGTTTGTAATGGAAAATGATAAATAAAGAATTGAAAAGAAAAAAAAAAAAGTAAAAGTCTTATCTCAAGCTACGGCGAGAGAACAGTGTAGAAATCTCATCTTTGTGTATCTTTCCTCATTCCAAATCACATCCAATCTTCACTGATGTGTACTGTGCTGTTCGTATGTTTGACCGTGCATGTAAAACTGGTCCCAAAACCCTAGTCCACCACCAAAACCTCACTTCAAGTTACTAGATGATCTTCCTTTAGTGGTATAAATAATAGTTGACTACTATGAGAGCCTTATAAAGAGGTTCTTTCTTATTGGATCCTCTGGAACTTCTCAATCCTGAATTTTTGGTATCTAGTTCTCTATCATGTAGTAGTGCTGCTTAAATATTGATCTTGTTTTTTTCCCTTAATATTTTATTATATTATTTCCTTGTGTATTGGATCCCCCCCCCCCCCCCCATTGTTTGAGTACTTAAATTGGAAATTGAAATGATTGTATGGCAGTGATCATAGTTTTCGTATACTTGTGTTTTTCAATTTCCTATTTTTCTTTCAAGATTTATGTCTTATATTTATTTTTGAAAATGTATAAATAAAAAGTGCTTTGATGCCAGACAAGACTATGTTTGGCTAGTGTTAGAAATGACAGTTATGGCTAGCCTTGAAGGAAATTATACAGTTATTCTGCTCTGAAACAAAACGATGCCCTTTACATAACTACATCAAAGAAGATACCAAACCCTTGGAGTCTGGGGAAAAGAAGGCGCTCCATGAGGCATGGAGCAACCAAGATCAAAGAGATGAACAAAATAGTCAACATGCAGTAATCTGAGGGAAATGACAGTTAAAAAAGGCAAAACTACAGATTAATGTTTGGAGATAATCCAAAGAACATGTAACCCTTTCCTTCTGAGGGGCATCTCCTCTAAGGTCACACAAAAGAAATTAGATTTCTTCAGAGCTATTTTTCCTTTGCCACAGGTCCCCTCCACTTGTAATACCCCAGGGGTGATTTCTTTCTATAGGGGAAAGCAGATGCTTGTGGCCCAGGCAGTGAGGTGATTTCCTTTTGGTGTGCAACTGGTTACTGTAAAGCTCTTAGGCTGATCTGGAAAATAAGTGCAGGACACAAGATTGTGTGTTCAAAATTACATTTACTGATTTAGTGAAAAGGTAATCAATGTCCAGGTGATGTAAATGTCTGTACAAATGAGAGTCCCCTCTCATTCTCTGTGTAAGTGCTGCACTCCGGCTTCCGGGGGAATTCCTAACTCCCTTTAAGTGAGAAATTAATGGTTCCCTACTCCTGAAGGGTCCCAGACTATGTCAGATTCACATTGAATTTTCGCAGTCCTACCTGGATCATGAAAACTTCACACCGTGATAACCTGCGCCTGTGTACCATTCAAAGATCCTGTTGAGGGTCTTCACTGATGCCCCTTAATCTCTTATTTGTAGTTTTCTTCTTCTGAGCCTCCAGGAAGGGAAGGTGTTAACTCACTCAACATGAAAAAAGGGGTAAACAACCTTTCCCTACCTTAGATAGGGTATACTAATGCCTGTTCAAAATCTTCTGAGCCCACTGTCCCTGCAGCCCTTCACTAACTTTGAAAGAGTACTAACAGGCTCTGTGACCTGGTCTCGATCCAGGGGAATAATCTTTTCTCAAAGCTCCAGATAATAACTCAGGCATCTATCAGTTAACACAGTCCAAATCCTTAATAAATTCTCTTAATCTTTCTACAGTAGCATCTGACCTGATAGGAAGCACACAAGCAGGTCTTTTCTTAAAGATATCTGTGATGAAGCGGTAGGCCTCATCCAAATGAAAGAGGCCCACTCCAATATGGCTTCTCTCTCCTCACTCCTTGTGAATCTCAACCTATTCCCCTAGTTATAGCAGGGTGCACCCATTCAGCTTCCTCATAGAGGAGGAACTGTAAAATGGTATTCCCTCTAGATAGTTGCTCTTTCTACAAGGACTAGGTGACATCTAAAGACAACCCATAGGGGTGCCACATACATAAAATAAAAAAGAATTGAGACTTCCAACTTTTTTCCACTTCTTTAAGTACAGAAGAAAAGTAGAAATGTTATACCTTGCATTCTGTCTCTGACAGTGGCCAATCGGAATCACCCAACAAATCCCAATATGAAAGTCTTTCTCAAGTTTTCATCAAGAATTTAGAGATGGAGAAATCAAACTCTTATTTGTCTAATAGCTATTTATGGACCAGACCTTCTGATACTTCTCCAAATCATTTTATATATAAATTATATTTGTAGCAATAACCACATTTTCTGGTAACAAGTTCCCTAGCTTAATTGTACATTGACTTTAAAATCTGCTACTTGTTAGTTTCAGGGAGCATCCCCAGCCCTAGAAGTATTTGGTAGAGTAAGTAACTGTTCATGTTCCCTATTAACTTCTTCCATACTTGCATAGCTTTATTAACCTCCAAATTCACTCTAAAATTGTCTCTTCTCTAAGCTGAAGAGCCCTAACTTGTTGAGCCTTTAATCCTAAGGAAGCCAAAAAAACCCTGCAATCCTTTTTTTTTTTTTTTTTACCATCCACTCTACTTTTGTAAGTTATGCTATATCTTTTTTGAGGACTGGCAGTCAGAATTACACGTAATACACAAAGGGGTAGATTTTTAATCATACACACGCGCGTCCATGGGCGCGCACTATCCGCCGCATGCACAAGGAAGTGCGATTTTATAACATGTGCGCGCTGGCCCTGCATGTTATAAAATTCAGGGTGGCGTGCGCAAGGGGGTGGAATACTGAAATTTTCACATGGGGATATATCGCGGCCTTCCCCAGTTCCCTCCCTGTCCGCTTCAATTAAGGAGCGGACTGGAAGGGAACTTCCCTACCTCCTACCCTAACCTCCCTTCCCCTTCCCATCTCCTCCCCGCCCCCTATCCCTTTCCTAGCTACCCCTTTTTTTTTTATTTTACCTATTACTCCTCCAAAGGAACAGTAGCAAGTTGCACACGCCGGCACCCTGGCAAATGTCCGCTGCACTTGCGCCTCAATCCATGCCCCTGCCTGCCCCCCGGATTGCCCCTTTTCTTTGGCCTGTCTCTTGTGCGTGTAACAAGTTTACGCGTGTGACTGCGAATGGCAGTCTAAAATGCGAATGGCGAATGCAAGGCTCGGCTGCGCGTGTAACCCTCGTATTTTACGAGGAGGGCAATTTAAAATTCACCCAAAAATGTGGCTGCACCATGGATTGATAACCATTATTTATTCCCAGTTTTTTTTTCTAATCTTTTAAAAATAATCTCTAACATTCTATTTGATTTTTTTTTTCTGGCCACCACTGCATACTGAGCTGAAGATTTCAGTGACCCAAGATCCTTTTCCTGGGTGGTAACTCCTAATATGGAACCTAGAGTTGTGCAAAATAATAAACAGTAGATGCCCTTAGAAGGTGATAGGAGTACTCATGCAGTAGGGATGTGCATTTGTTTTTTTCATTTCACTTTGATTGGTGCATTGAGATAATGTGCAGTAAATTGAAATAGTGCATACTAAAAGAAACAAACTGAAAATATAACATGGGGAAAAAATGAAACAACAAAACAATTTGGCTGCACATCACTATCATACAGGGGCTTGACTCACAGCAAAATTGGCATGAAAGCAAACACTATTATAATCATAGCTCCATTTAGATATGTAACATTCTTAAACATTTTTCATCTTGGAACTAAAATAGTTCTTATCTCCTGTGGACAACTACTATAAAATATTGAAACCTCAAAAGTAAAAAGTCAGCAATATATTAAGGAAGCTACTAAGCTACAAATAGTGTACTGTGTTATGTTCCAAACCTTCAGATACTTCTCCAAATATTTTTAAAAATAAATTATAATTCTAGGGTAATGAACTGTTATGAACTGCTGCACTTATGATTCAAAATGTCTTTACTGTAACTCCCGAAATAGCCATGTTCCATGCTGCCACAAGCACAGCTAGCATAGCTGGGTTTAAAAGAGGTTTTGACAAATTCCTGGAAAAGAAGTCTATAAACTGTTATTAACCAAGTAGATTTAAGGAACAACAACTACTTATCACTGCCTAATAGCAGCATGGGATCTATTTACTGTTTGGGATCTTAGCAAGTACTTGAGACTTGGATTGACTACTATAGGAAACAGAATATTGGGCTTGAAGGATTCTCCTGTCTGACACAGTATGCCAATTCTTATGTTCTTTTGTTCCCAGGCGAATAGGGGATGTAGTCTGCATCACACAAGGGCTCACGCTTTAGGATGGATGAAAACTGGAACCTGCTTCGATGGTAAAGGTTAGCATGAATAAAGCAGTGTTGCCCTCCCATAGGCTGCAGAGACTTGCAATTCATTGTATTATTCTTAATTGGGCATGGGACTGACCCTGGGAGCTTAATTAATGTTACTATCTTCCTCTTTCCCAGTTGATTGACCTTAGATTGGTGGACCTTTGAATGTGGTCTATCAACCAAAAGTGATACATTGGAAGCTGGGAGGCCTGAGTTAGCACTGGAAGTGCTAACTGCTGGCACTAGCTTACTATTAGCACATCAAAGAAAGAGATGGTAAAAACTAGTTTGATCAGATCCAAGACCACTGAGAACAAAAGCGTGCCACAGTCTCAGCAGGAGACTTGTGGTGGCTTGCAAACGTGGCTATTTCGGGAGTTGCAGTAAAGACATTTTGAATCATAAGTGCAGCAGTTCATAACAGTTCATTATCCTGCCATGATGTGTTTAATAGCAAAGGTCATGGGTTGGGTCAACCCTGTGCCTTGATGAGAAAGATGAACATATTAAGGTGAATTTTAAAGCCCGGTGTGTGCCAAAACTGGGAGATACACTCACAAGTTGGGCTGGAGTGCACTGAGTGGATTTTAAAAGCCGTCCGAGTATGCGAGTGTGTGCCATTTCACGCACAAATGAAAAATTCTAAAAAAGGGGCAGGGTATGGGCGTGGTCTGGGCAGGGTGTGGTCATTCTGGATTTCATAATGAAATTAGCGCACAAATATTTACACGCACAAGTGCGTGTCAGGGTCCCCTGCTGTGTAACTTTACTTCTGCTATGGATGATGTGCAAGTAATAAAATAAAGATAAATAGACAGATCATGGTTTTAAGGGTCGGGGCTAACAGGGGAGAAGGGAGGCTATTAAATTGGAAGTCCTATTCCTTACCTGGGTGAACTGGGGATGAACTGGTAAAGCTGGTAATGGCATTGGAAAACATATCTTTTAAAATACCCCCACTTACATGGTAGAAGCGTCTTTTGTGCGCAAAGGCATGCGTCCACTTAAAATTATGTGCACATGTGTGCGCATTCAGGCTATTTTAGAAGATGCGTGCATATACACAGGTATGTTCTAAAATGCCTGTATCCCTGAGCACGGGCTGACAAGCTTGACACCCGTGCACCTATTTAAGTTACCATCCCTGAGTGCATTTCTGTGAGTGAATAGTCATGTGCATGGGATCAGAGATGGGGAGGGGCCTGACAATGGGATGTTAATAAGAGCTTCACAAAATGCTTACTCCATATATCTTTATTCAGGCCCTTGTGAATAACATTTTGAGATTTTAAAACACGTTGGGGCAGATTTTAAAACCTGCGCGCAGGCGCAGATTTGTTTGCGCAACCCAGCGTGAACAAATCTACGCCCCGTTTTATAGCATGCGCACACAGCCGAGTGCATGCTATAAAATCCAGGGTCGGCGCGCGCAAGAGAGTGCACAATTGTGCAACTTGCGCGCGCCGAGCCACGTAGCCTGCCTCCGTTCCCTCCGAGGTCACTCCGAAATCGGAGCGGCCTCAGAGGGAACTTTCCTTCCTCCCCCCCCCCCCCCCCCCGGACCTTCCCCTCCCTTCCCATACCTAACCCGGCCCCCAGCCCTACCTAGAACCCCCTTTACCTTTGCTGAAGAAGTTACGCGCGCCAGCCAACGGCCGGCCCGCAATCCCGGGCACAGCAGCAAATAGCCACTGTGCCTGGAGGCTTAGGCCCCACCCTGCCCCGGACCATCCATGCCCCGCCCCTTTTTGCAAACCCAGGGACATATGCGTGTAACCCTTTGAAAATCTGCCCCAATGAATCTTGACAAAGCATCCCCTCTTATGACATTAAACATTTTCAAAAATACAATATTAAGCTGCTATTTGCCTCTTTGAGGCCAAAACAACTGCTATATTGTTAATTAATGTTATTAACTGATTTAAAAGATTATCTGATATGGACCTCTGGAAACTATAACCCGGTCCATATTTCCTCAAAAAATTAATTGCAAAATAAATCATGCAGAACAGTACTATTTTAGCTTTACAATTAAGATTTAGTAATGGAGAGCTTTAACAAAGCTTCCTAATCGCGTCTGTCTTTTTATTTCTGCTGGACATAGTTTTGCACTGAGGATTTAATGGTAGTCCAACAGGACTAGAAATTTGAGTTTACAGAAGAATGCTGGCTAATACCTTTTAGGTTGTCTCCCACTTCAAGAACATTTTTCAGTGATCCCCATTGAAATACTGAACTTCCATTATACAGTAAATGGCCATTTTTCCTACTTTGTTCTCAAGATATCACATGACAGAAAGTTGTCATTTTACATGCGTCTGCCCAATAATAGTCATCTGTTCAATTTTACTGGCCTTATTCTATCATAGTTCTGGGGAGGCAGTAAGGAGAAGAAAGATGAATGACTGTTCAGTTCTCTTCTATATTCACTTCAACTGCATTACAATCTGAGGCCTTGCAGCAACCTGAAACCTTTAACATCTGGCAAAGTTCTCCACTGTAAACTTTCTAATCATTCAGTTGATCTTAATCACTTTACAATTCCTGACTGCACAAACTTGAAGGCATATTGAGTAAGCAGAAGAAAGATGAAGCAATGTTTACTAAGTACTCCAACACTGCCAATCTCTGCAACACGGGCCCTTCTAAATCCTAGAGACGAAAGTGCTGCATTCTGTTACATGTCTACTAAAAGCCAGGTTGCCACTGCAGAAAGCTGACAGTTGTCGGTTGCACCATTGTTTTCTTTTTTTAAGTTATCTCAAAGAACTTCCTTTTAATATACAAGCTATTAAACCACAAGAAAAATACTCATTGGTAAACAACACAGCATTATTCAATAAAACATTTTCATAGCCTCCAGGTATCTATGAGAAAAAAATCATTCACATTTGACTAGGCTTTGGAAGTTGTCTACAATTTTTCAACATTTCATTGTCACAATGCCCAGTCCATACAAATGTTTTTTAGCCTTTTGAGGGTCTGTATAGTAGTTAGTTTAAAAACTATTTACTGAGAGATATTCGAGGTGTGTGTGTGTGTGTGTGTGTGTGTGTATACATACATACAGACATATATATGCAAAAATGAATGGTATACAAACTGATGCAAATAGAGCTCTCCCAAACTAATAATAAAAAACAGAAGCACCAGCCATCATGTGAAAAACATATACTTTTGTAGTAAACAGTAAAAAAGTTATATGTAAGGGATAAAAAAGCAAGATCATATAGATGGTCATTGGCATGAGCAATTTTTAAACATGTGCCAGCTTACATTCATCTGGCCTCATATTATTCAAATCATCTTTAGCATAAAAAACAACCCCAATCTCTTATATTGAAATAATTTGTTTAAAATTGTATAAAAAATAAATCCTTAAACGTGCTCTGTCACCCAGTAATTACAAGATTAGAAACAGGAAATCCAAACTAGGGGTGTGCATTCGTTTTGAACTTAAATGGAAAACACAACTTTTTTTTTTTTTAACTTAAAAAAGTGATGAGGCGTAAACGATCGGATTTCCAACTTATTCAACATAGCTATGTTGAATACGTTGGAAATCGCGATTGTTGATCTAAATAAAAATTTAAACCCCTCACCCTCCTTAATCCACCCCCCCAAGACTTACCAAAACTCCCCAAGCTGGCCAAAAGTTCCGTGAGGGTCCGGGAGCGGACGCGTGGGGAATCACGTGACATCCGCGTCACTCCGACGTGACTCCGACGTCACGTGGTCCATCGCGGTTTCGCTCCCGGACCCCTCGTTGGGCCCAAAAGGCACTTTTGGCCAGCTTGGGGCCCCAAGCTGGCCAAAAGTGCCTTTTGGGCCCAACGAGGGTTCCGGGAGCGGACCCGCGGGGAATCACGTGACGCCGCGTCACTCCAACGTGGCGCCGACGTCACGTGCTCCTTGCAAAGGAGTTCAGAAATGGCGTCCTGACCCCGCTGGACCACCAGGGAGTTTTGGTACGTCTTGGGGGGGGGGGGGGATTAAGGCGGGTGAGGGGTTTAAATTTTTATTTGCACATATGGACATAGACTCAACTTATGGAATTCTCCATATGTCCATATTGACCGCAAATGACCCCCCCCCTTTCGACTTATGGACTTATGAACTTAAACTTTTGGTCTGCACATCCCTAATCCAAACTAAAGTATCACAGTCCATGAGTATAATGAAACCATCATTCCAAATGTGATCAGCCCCACAACAATGTCCATTGAATAGGCTCCCAACAGGCCTGTGTTTCTCTAATGATCAGTTAGTTTCCTCAACATTCAATACAAAGCTGAACTTATCTGGTGGTTTAAAAGGCTGTGGCGTCTGGTCCTGTAAATGCCCTGAAAAAGAAGCCTTTGAAAGAAGATCACTACCTTCTGATGTGTCTTCTTTAGTACTGACAAAAATATAATTTTTACCCCAATTTTTAAATGTAATGCTGAACTATGACAGCGCCTAAAAATGCATTGACGACTAGTTCTGACCTATTATTAATTATCTGGACTTTATTGTTGAACTCTTGATGCATAAACTGAACCATTACACAGTGGGTTTGATCTTCACTGCTGGCGTACCATTTTTCTATTGGAATAAACCAAGACTTTTTTCATTGAAGCTACTGTAGCATTTGTTCCCTCATACTATAGCACTTTTGGTCTTTATCTCCCAGTGTGAGATTATATATCGACCCTTTGTTTTTCGGGCAAATGCATATATGTCATTTATTTTCCTCTGTAGACCCTGAGGCCCAAATATATTTACTTCTGCTTAAAAGCTGCATGTCTAGACTTGAGTGCTGAGAATGCTATAGCCATGCAGTTTCTATTACTTCCTATGGATACAATTTTGATAGTTCTAAATGTTGGTTACATCTCAAACTGACATTTATATTCCACATTAGTGAAATGTTTTTCTTTTTTTCTTTTGTCAAAATACTTTTTATTAACAGGGATGGTGGTACAACAATCACCACACAGTGTCCATCCGGAGCACTGAAAACAAGCAACAAATCAGTGAATCCATAAAACCCCAAACAAGTAAGAAGGCACTCAGTACCAGCATCCCCTGGCTTTTAATTTCTTTCCCAACCTTCCCACCCCCTCCACCCTCCCTCCCGTGCACACCCCATACACACCACATACATCCTACAGACACACCTTATTTCACGACCCCCCTCTCCCACACCCTTGGGGGACCAGAGCAATGTGTATCCATTGAGGTACAGTCCATCTTGTAAAGGCTAGGGAAAGGGATTGAAACATTTAATCCAATAATCACAGTAAACGCTGTCCGGTTGTCTCCTGCCTGCCAAAATGTCCAGCCGTTCCAGTTGCGCTAAAGAAGCCATTCTGTCAAACCAGGCCACAGTCGAGGGTGTAGTCGATGGCTCCACCCAATCAGCCAATATAGTCCAACAGCCATCATAATCGCCATGCGTTCAAATTTTGCCTTCGATGGACCCCGGGTTGAGGCCCTGGCAAAGCGCTGGACAACAGTACATGGCCCGTAGCGATGAGGGCCCCTCCAACACAGGTTCCAACCACATCGAGAACCGCCGTCCAGAAGGATCTCAGCAAAGGGCAGGCAAACAGCCAGTGGAAAGGGGTGGAGTAGACGAAACTCCGTTTACAGAAGATAAAGCTAGGAAAGCTAGGAAAGCTGAAAGTGGACAAAGCCACTAGAGGTTCAGCCCAGGGTACTGAGGGAGCTGAGCTGGTGGGTTTGCTGTGTTACCTGTTCAATACATCCTTGGAAACGGGAGTGGTGCCGAGTGATTGGAGAACAGTGATGGTGGTCTCGCCTCACAAGAGTGGGAGCTGAGAGGAGGCTGGAAACGACAGGCTGGTTAGCCTCACCTCGGTTGTGGGAAAATTAATGGAGAATCTACTGAAGAAAAGGATAGTGAGCTATCTACAATCCAGCGGGATGCTCGATCTGAGACAGCATGAATTCACCAGGGGAAGGTACCGTCGGACCAATCTGATAGACTTTTTTTAATTGGGTGACAAGGAACTGGATCAGGGAAGAGTACTCGATGTAATTTACTTGGGTTTTAGTAAAGCTTTTGATACGGTCCTACATAGAGGACTCGTGAATAAAATGAGAAGCTTGGGAATGAGCGCCAAGGTGCTGGCATGGTTTACAAACTATTTTACAGATAGAAGGCAGCATCTGATGGTAAATGGAACCTGTTCTGAAGAGAAAACATTGTTAATTGGAGTGCCACAGGGATCGGTAGTCGGACCAGTTCTGTTCAATATCTTTGGCGTGACATTGCGGAAGGGATAGAAGGTAAAGTTTGTCTGTTTGTGGATGATACTAAGATCTGCAACAGAGTGGACATGCCAGAAAGAATAGAGAAAATGAGACATGATTTAAGAAAGCCTGAATGGTGGGTGAAGATATGACAGCTGGGATTCAATGGCAAGAAGTGCAGAGTCATGCATCTGGTTTGTGGTAATCCAAAAGAGCTGCTTGTAATGGGGGGTGAAGGGCTGTTGTGCACAGAACAAGAGAGAGAACTTGGGGTGATAGTGTCTAGTGTTCTGAAGATGGTGAAGCAATGTGACAAGGTGATAGCCAGAAGAATGCTGTGCTGCATTGAAAGAGGAATAACCAGTAAGAAAATGGAGGTGATAATCCCTTTGTACAGGTCCTTGGTGAGGCCTTACCTGGAGTATTGTATTCAGTTATGGAGTATGTATCTCAAAAGGGACAGAGACAAGATGAAGGTGGTCCAGAGAAGAGCAACCAAAAAGGTGTTCCCTGTACGTACCCGGATCAGTCCAGACCATGGGTTGAGCCTCCTGTCCAGCAGATGGAGACAGAACAAAACTGAAAGAGTATCCTATATCAGGACAGAGCCTACCCTGCAGCCCTTCCGTATTTGTTTGTCTCCAGCAGATGCAGGCAGCTCACCCTGCGGTTCCCTTTCCTTATTACTTTACCTTACTCTGAGTGGGTTTCTTTCTCTCTATTTGACCAGATCAAGCAAGTATTATTTTTATATGTAAATTGGAAAAAAAAAGTTTGAAGAAACTCAATTTTAGGAGACAGTGCTGTCTCCTCGCTCTTGGGGAGCCTAGGGGGGCTTGCCCCTTGAATTTATCAGCCTAGGCTCCTTTCCCAGTGACCTAAGTATTTTGGCGATACTGGTGGTCCAGTCACTCCCCTTATATAGCTGCCTTGGCCCCCGGGATGTTTAGTTCCCCGGCTGTCCTAGCAGGGAAGTTTCATTCCCCTGTAATTAAAAAAAAAGAGAGACATTAAATAAATCAGCTCAAAAGGACAGATAATTAATCAGCAGCTTTCTTTTACCTCTGGGTAGAGAAGGGAGTGTGCAGGGTTTGTTCGCTGCACTCGCTCCTCAGGGCAGCACTACTTAGCTGATTTCCCCTGCCTCGCCGCAATTCTCCCTGTCAGTCCTGCCATGTTCTCATCTTTGTTTAGCCTGCGGAGAGACTGCCTCACGGCTCTCCCGTGACTGGCTTTGTTCTGGGAGCCTGCTGGGTGGGGAGGGTCCCTCCGTGGCACCGATTCAGCCAGCGACCAGGGGGCAGTTGTCTTGTCGCATGGCCAAGGCCGTTCCCGACTCGGGAAACTGCGGGAACGGTGGCCATTTTAAGTATCAGTGCAGCTCCCGATTCAGGGCTGCACGAGGGAGAGTAGCCAGATTTTCACATTTCTCCTCCCAATTTAAGCCCTGTGCCCCCTCCATATGAGGTCCCCAACCCTCCCTCTCCCCCCTCCGAAAAATCCAGGCCACGTTTTTCATCGGATTTCGTGCTGTTAATGCACAAATCTTATTTGGCTAGCCTGCAAGAGGAGGAGGAACACCCGCCACCAGGTCCTCCCCCCACTAAAATCCCATGGATGCCCATCCCGCTCGCCCCTAGGGCGCCGGATGCACAAGGCTCTGTGAGGGTTAGGGTTGTGCCGGGGTTGTGCCGGGGTCGTCCCCCCCCCCCCCCCCCCCCCGGATTTGCCTCAGCCACCCACGGCTCCAGACCAGGATCCGGATGCGGATTTGTCATTGCCGGCCCCCCCTAGAGGGGGATGACTCCCGAGTGCTCTGCTTGTTTCAATGGGAGGAGCTGGAGCCGCTCATTCCCTTCATCCTACAGGAGCTGGGGATTGAAATCCCTCTGGAGGATATGGTTACGGCTGCGATGCCAGCTCACGTGGACCCGGTCCTGGCGGGTCTCAGGGCGCCTCCATGTACTTTCCCGTTCCATCCCATGCACAAGCTGCTGCTCCTTTCGGGAATGTGAAGCTCCCGAGATGGGGCTACGAGTGGGTAGGGCTATGGACAAGCTCTATCCTCTTCCCAAGGATTGCCTGGACTTAAAATTCCCAAGGTGGATTCTTCCATATCTGCTATCACCAAGCATACCACTATTCCGGTGGTGGGAGCCACAGCTTTGAAGGATGTCCCTGACCGCAAACTTGAATTTTATCTCAAGTGTATCTTCAAAGTCTTGGCCTTAGGAGTCCGGGTGATGATCTGCAGCAGTCTCATGCAGCGGGCAAGTCTTAGGTGGGTCCAACAATTACTCAGCACCCAGGACCTCCCATCTGCAGAGGTGGAGCAGGCTGAACGAATGGAGGGCGCAGTAGCATATGGAGCAGATGCTCTGTACGACTTACTCCGCGTACAGGCCAAAGCGATTGCCTCAGCGGTGTCGGCAGGATGTCTCCTCTGGCTGCGCAATTGGTCAGCGGATTCGTCTTCCAAGTCTCAGTTGGGCACACTTCCTTTCAAGGATAAATTGCTCTTTGGCGAGGACCTGGAACAGTGTATTAAATCTCTGGGTGAAAACAAGATCCATACGCTGCCGGAGGACCACCCTAAACAGACTAGGTCTTTCTTCCCTATGCATTCCCGTTTCAGAGGTCAGTGGAGGTATAATAACAGGGCGCAGGGTTTCTTTCCTAGGGAGACCACTTCCAGGTCCCAGTCCTGGGCTCATTCCTTTCAGGGCCACCGTGATTTCTGAGATGGTACCCAACAACACTCATCCACAAAGCACTCCTCCCAATGAGATCCGGCCAGCCCATTCCTCTATTCCAAACTTAGGTTGACGTCTCTCCCTGTTTCTAGAGGAATGGGTCAAAATCACTTCGGACCAGTGGATCCTCGAAGTGATAGAGAAAGGTTACATAGAAACTTTGAAACATAGAAATGACAGCAGAAGAAGACCAAACGGCCCATCCAGTCTGCCCAGCAAGCTTTCACAGTTATTTTTCTCATACTTATCTGTTACTCTGACCGCTGAGGTCAGGGCCCTTATTGGTAACTTTTTGTTCTAATTTTCTTCCACCCCTGCTATTGATGTAGAGAGCAGTGCTGGAGCTGCATAAAAGTGAAGTATGAAGCCTAATTGGTTAGGGGTAGTAACCGCCACAATAAGCAAGCTACTCCCATGCTTATTTGTTTACCCAGAATATGCAATTCAGTCCATTGTTGGTACTTGAATGAATGTAAATCCTCTTATCTTCATTCCACCCTGCAGTTGAAGCAGTGAGCTATGCTGTATATGTATTCAAAGTGAAGTATCAGGCTTAATTGGTTCGGGGTAGTAACCGTCACAACAAGCAAACTACTCCCTCGCTTATTTGTTTACCCAGACTATGCAATTCAGTCCTTGTTGGTAGTTGTCTGAATGTAAATCCTCTTCTCTTCATTCCCCCCTGCCGTTGAAGCAGTGAGTTGCTCTGTATATGTATTGAAAGTGAAGTATCAGGCTTAATTGGATTGGAGTAGTAACTGCCGCAACAAGCAAGCTACTCCCATGCTTATTTGTGAATGCAAATCCTTTGTCCCACAATTCCTCTTGCCATTGAAGCATAGAGCAATATTGGAGTCGCATTAACCATGTGTATGTTTATTGAATAAGGGTATTAATCACCAGGTAGTAGTCGTCATTCCTACAAGTCACCCCCATGCCTCTTCTCTTCATTCACATCCTCAAGACTTTATGGATCCACGGTGTTTACCCCATGCCCCTTTGAAATCCTTCACAGTTTTAGTCTTCACCACTTCCTCTGGAAGGGCATTCCAGGCGTCCACCACTCTCTCCATGAAGAAATACTTCCTGATATTGGTTCTGAGTCTTCCTCCCTGGAGTTTTAAATCGTGATCCCTGGTTCTGCTGATATTTTTGCAATGCATTAGAGTTTGCTCGAGATCTGTCGGATCTGTACATAGTCTCCCCTTGCAGACACCGGAAGCGGGCTGCCATCTGCCAGACCCTTACCAGGCTCCAGGGACGGAGCCATAGTCCCAGTCCCTGTGGAGGAACAAGGCGCCGGCCAGTATTCCATCTACTTCATCGTGCCCTCCAAAAACCTGGCCCAAACTCCCGCTGCGCGCGCCAAGCCTATGTTGAGTAGGCTCGGCAGCATACGCAAGCCCCGGGAAGCACATAATCCCAGGGCTTTCCTGTGGGCATGTCGGGGTCATGTCTGGGGATGTGTCGCAGCCGGCGCGTCATCAGGGGCATTCCGGGAGGCGTTCTGGGGGCATGGACGCGGCCTCCGGACCAGCCCCCGGACCGGACCATGATGCGCCAGCGGCCAGCCCAATGCACGCAAGCTACGCCTGCTTCGAGCAGGCGTAGCTTGCGTGCATTGGTAGGGGGGGTTTAGATAGGGGGGGTTTAGATAGGGCCGGGGGGGTGGGTTAGGTAGGGGAAGGGCCAAGGCCGTTCCCGAATCGGGAAACCGCGGGAACGGTGGCCATTTTAAGTATCAGTGCAGCTCCCGATTCGGAGCTGCACGAGGGAGAGTAGCCAGATGTGAGGGGAGGCCGAAGGAAAGTTCCCTCCGAGGCCGCTCCGATTTCGAAGCGGCCTCGGAGGGAACGGAAGCAGGCTGCGTGGCTCGGCGCGTGCAGGCAACCGATTATGGGCAGCCTTGCAGGTGCTGACCCCGGATTTTAATGGATATGCGCGGCTATGCGCGTATCTATTGAAATCCCGCGTACTCTTGTTCGCGCCTGATGCGTGAACAAAAGTGCACGTGTGGGCAAATTTATAAAATCTACCCCAATATGCGGACCACTGAAACCCTTTATAACCTGTTAATTTGTACATATTATCTATACAGTTTTAACATAGTTTCATATGTCATTCAGATTATCAAATTAAAACATACACTACCCCAATCCTCATATACATTCATACCTTACCCTCCATTCATACCATACATACCTTGTACCTCACATACCATCTATACTAAATCATCATTTAAAACCAAATTATGTAAAAACGATATCCTTAAGAATGTTGAAAAGCACAAAATATTTAACAATGAGTGTGTGAACTTCTTTTCTCTGTATATTTCCAATGTTTTGAACAAACAACAATCCCGATGAGAGCCTTGTTTCACCACCTCAATACAGACCTTCATCAGGGAAATAGATGACAAACTTCCTTCTTGATTCACATACAGATAACGTATCCTAATAGTATCTTCATTCATCTTCTCTCACTTTCAATGGGATATTATTTTCATCAAATACTCTTACTGAAACATATATTCCATGTAGGTCTGCTACACATACACCATTCTGATGTCGCTGTCCTACTTTCTAAAATTCAACTCTGGTCATATAAACTTTAAATGTAACCATATCACGTCATCCCCTTCTCAAGAACCAATCGGCGCCATTTTCCTCGTGACGCCAAAACATTTTTCAAACTGGTATAGCGCACAGTATTAATTATTCAATTGCATCAAGTAAGTGCTAGCCTCTCAAGTATTTCATGTTACTCCTTAGTTGTTGCCTACCAGCCCTTGGACGCTGGCGCCGGCATAAGGTATGAATATATATGAGGGTTGGGGTAGTGCATGTTTGAATTTGGTCATCTGTATGATTTATGAAACTATGTTAAAATTGTATAGATAATATGTACAAATTAACAGGTTATAAAGGGTGTTAGTGGTCCGCATATTGTGTAAACAACATATTTTTTTGTGTTAAATGTTGCATATAATAAAGAAGCATTTTTGTAGAATGCTGTCTTTTAACCTCTGATTGTACTTATGCCAACTGAATGACTGGCATAACCCATACCTCTCTGGCTTAATCCTTTGCCCCTCATCTTATATCTTCAGATCCTAGTGCTGCTCAGCCTTGCTACTATGCACATATTTTACATCTTGAGGTTCTTAACTTCTTTATGCCACTGTAACGTCCTGGCATACTCCAGCTCTTCCACTTAGGTCTTCTTGCCAATCTGGAGTATTGCTGTGTACCTCTCCTATCCTTTTGAAATCTTGATAGCACTCTTTCTGATTCTTGGTCTCTTTATCTGTACCTTGGGATTTTTCCTGCTACGTTTTCTGCTTCGTACGCCCTTCATGGTGCCTTAGGGTGCTGATGCCACTTTTGGTGCCACTTTGCCTCTCATGATGCCATCACGTGTTCATGTCACTATGGCTGATGTCTTCTTTTTACACCTTGGGATGTTATTCCTCCTCTTGCTGCTTCTTTGCTCCTCTCATGGTGCTTTGGAGAACACCTATCAATACTGGAAGCCTGGAACCCCTTTTTCCCCTTTCAGAGTTTTAGACTATTATTATGCCACGTTTGATGCCACTTTGTCACAGTCTAACTACCTTGCAGTTCTTTCCCCCTTCTGATGATTTCTTCTCACAATTTTCATTAGAATTGATAAGAAAAACACTATTCTGGAGCCCAGAATAGACTGCAACACTTCCCACATAGCTTAATGCCAAATGAATTAAGTAATGGAACAAATGTACCAATTTTACTTTTTGTTTGGAAACTAATGAAAAGAATTAGGGTACCAATGAAATGAATTAACAAACCAAAACATTTTTTTCTCCTGCACATCCCTAATACCTTGGAGTTGTTATAGCACTGTGCTCTTTTCCTAACTCCTGACTCTTTACCTTAGAGTTTTGATGCTTTTCTGCTTTACTGCCTTACCCCTTACTCTGTGCCTTGGGATTTTGATGCCACTATATTTTTACCCTCTCCTTACTTTGAGATGAATTTTAAAAGCCCGGCGGGCACCAATATTGGAGATATGTGCGCATGTAGGACATGTGCACTTCCAGCAGATTTTAAAAGTCGCCTACATGAGCACACATCTACCAATGTGTGAATATCTCATGTTGTGGGTGGGTTTTGTTCAAGATGAGGCCATTCTGGGGCGGGTCAATGGATGTGTGCGTAAATTCATGCCTGGGTGTGCGCCCAAGTCCTGTGCTGTGTAACTTTACTTCTTCTATGGACGGAGGTATAAGTTAAAAAAAAACAAAAACCTGCCATTCCTGAAGAGTCTGGGGTAACTAGGAGGAGTGCAAGCTATTAAACCAGGAGGGTTTGGAGGACCTAGCTCTCCACTGGGCGAACAGGTGGATGCACGCTTATAACATATGTGCAAATATTATAAAATAGCCAAACACACTAGAGATGTGAATCGTGTGATCGATCGTCTTAACGATCGATTTTGGCTGGGGGGGGAGGGAATCGGATCGTCGCGGTTTTGTTTTTTTAAATATCATGTAAATCGTAAATCGGGGGAGGGTGGGAAAACCGGCACACTAAAACAACCCTAAAACCCACCCCGACCCTTTAAAATAAATCCCCCACCCTCCCGAACCCCCCCAAAATGTCTTAAATTACCTGGGGTCCAGTGGGGGGGGGGGGGGGGTCCTGGTGTGATCTTCCACTCTCGGGCCACGGGTGCGTTGATAGAAATGGCGCCAGCGCTACCTTTGCCCTGTCATATGACAGGGCAAAGGTAGCGCCGGCACCATTTTGGTTCCTGTCCCCCGACGTCACGAGCGTAGGAGATCGCTCCCGGACCCCTGCTGGACCCCCAGGGACTTTTGGCCAGCTTGGGGGGGCCTCCTGACCCCCACAAGACTTGCCAAAAGTCCAGCGGGGTCTGGGAACGACCTCCTGCACTCAAATCGTGTTGCCGTATTGCAAAATGACAATACGGCCGGCACCATTTTGCAATACGGCCCGAGCACCGTATTGCAGAAGGTCAAAGAGCACCACCAACATGACACTGTTGTTGGTGCTCTTTGTCCTTCTTTTACAGCCAGGGGGTTTCTAGTGGTTCTTGCTACTGCTTTGTTCTTCTCACAGTCCCTTTGGCTGATGATGCCTCTATTTGGCTGTTTGCTCTATCAAAGTGTCTTGGGCTATTCATGCCACTTTTTGTGTATGTCTTCTTTTCTCTCTGCTGCTGATGCCTGCCTGTAAGTTTCACTAAACTTGAATAGAAAACCTCAGTTTTTGAGCTCAAAATACATTGAATTGTTTTCCTTTTGTACTTTAATTGGAAACTGATGTCTTAATGACACAAAAAAATGAATACATTTTTTGCCCTGGAATCAAATGAAACAAATCTCACTGAGCCAAATGAACTGAATGAATAAACCAAACCAAAATTTTTTCCATTCTCATTCCTAATAGTCTGTTTGGCAAAGGCTCTATGATGCAGTATTGCAAATCTCATCAACAGTGGTCAACTTGAGAGGAAGATTTTAAAAGCTTTGCTCGCACAAGAATGGCCGCATACGGTGGGCCATATGTGAGAGATGCAAATTTTAAGATGCTGAAAAGTATGCACATACATATCCGTAGTTGTGTCAAGAATAAAGGGGCGAAAAATGGGCAGGACATGGACATTCCGGGGAAGGGTGGAGCCAAGGCTTACGAGCATAAGTCTGTATTTTAAAAAGGCTGATCATGACGCATGTCAGCTTCTTATCCATATAACTTAACTTTATTGATGGTGCTGATGAGGAGAAATTCTAGAGATCTCAGGTTTTAGGACTTTCAGCACAGCGTGAGGGTTCAGTTCAAGTGAGAGGCTTGCAGGATGAAGAGCCAGAAGGTCTTGAAGATTCCAATATCAACTGGACTAACTGGTAGACTAATTGGAAAAAATGGTTTTTCCCTCACGTGAGCTTGTTTTAAAATCTGCCTGCATAGGCACATAAAAGTTGCTAAAGCCCTAGTGGAAATATGCGTGGCACATTTACTGGAGCTGCCTCTTAAGATTGCATGTACCCAGATGCAAGCAAGGGTTATTTTAAATGACACTCGCGTACTTGCGCACTTGATATAAAACTGCAGTGTATCTCTGCTCGCGCGCCAATATGCATGGCTATGGGCGCACATGTATTCCTTTAAAAATTAGCCAGTGAGGTTTTAACCAATTTTGCCATTGCTTTCTCAGCATGGGCTTTGATGAACCCCTTAACATATAAGTCTGTCAGAACAAAGATTAATGTAACCTACTTTCTATTTGGAAATCACTTTCCCGCTAGAAGGCTGGATGATCTAAAGAAATGGAATGCGGGATGAATTGTTAAAGGTTTTTTTTAGCCTGCTTAAGGTATATGGCAAAAGTTTTCTTTCAATCCAATTTGTGCAGGCTACTTCTAACCTATGGGCATGAAGGTAAGAAAAAAAATCATTAGAAAGATGATTGATTAGTTAACATACAATTCTGACATAACATTAATCAGGAAATTTGCATATATGTGGAGTGTCACCATATCTTTATAAAATCTGGAATATGGCAAATCACTTATTGGGGAAATGAGCTCACTTTCTAATTTCCTCTTGGCACAGAAGATTAGTTCCTTTCTGGTCAGGGCTGTCATAGGCACATCCATGCTACTCGAATTGTCTGCATAAATATTACTGTACCAGCTCATTAACTGCTGGGAGTATAAGCACATACAGACTCTGATTACATTGGCAAACTAGAACAGGATTCAGAGTTGGGACTGGAGTATGTACTTTACAGAGACTGCAGATTCCATATGCAAGTAGACAGCTTAGGAGTCGTGGTCCAAATGAGTGGAAACATTTTGTTTGTTTTTTTCATAATGTGCAAATTGTTTATTTTATTTATGGATACTTTTAACCTACTTTTCCAAGACACATTTCCATCCAAAGAGGTTGTAAAAGAAAAAAAGATCACTTTTTAAAATGGCCTTACTGCTGGTCTTAAAGAAGAGAATGTGTTCAGATTTGTTTTGTTAAATAAGATATACAGTTTCCCTTTAATTTTATAGAGGATAAATGGCAAAGTTAATCTATTTAGTCTACAATATGCAGCTACAAGACATTTCATGTAATATTTTGAATATAAAATTACATATAGATTTGTAATGCAAACATATGTACAGAATGGCAAAATATAAATATGCTTCTTCATCATGTTTATAGCTTTCTCTAAAAGTTATCTATAATTCTGCTATAGAGCAAGCTAAATGGTTTCTTGCTCGGGAAAAGTTTATTAACATTGTGTGTCTCATGCACTATTATGAGACACACAATGTTAAGGCAGAAATAGGAAGAGGACTTTGTTCATGTCATCTAAATGAACAGACTTATGCTGCCTGTCTGCTTTTAATTAGCTTGTCAAGACCTCAAGTTGTCTTTGTCATAGTAAATCTATACAACAGATTCCATCGACAGAAGTGTTTGTTTTGATTATAAGCTTCTAATAGAATTGATCTGATCAGGACAATTTCTATTTCCTTATCAATGTATGTCTGCATATTATTTGAACTGGCTTCTCTTAAGTTTTCCAAAATCTACAGGACCAATTCTCTCTTTGCTATAACAGGACTGTGGCTAAACATACACTTTTAGGTGGTAATTTTCAAAGGGACTTCTGCATGTAAAACGGTTATGAGCAGAAATGGCCTTTTTATAAAATTGCTCATTCGATATATGGATAAACGTTTGCACGTATATCGTGTTCATGGGTAAGTATACCCGGATGGAGCAAAAGTGATCCTGGGGGAAGAACTGAGGAGAGATTTGAATTTACCCACTTACTTAATAAAATACAACAGTCTGCATGTAATTTTTAGAAATAATCTGTGCATATCAAATAGCAGGTAGAATTTGTGTGAGGTACATTTTGTGGGATTCTTTTCAAAGCAGAAGAGTATCTCACAAAAAGTACCTCACACAAATTACACCTGTGCCTAAGTCCACTTTGAAAATTGGTAAAACTCATGATTGTTTTTGCTGACTTCCATTTATGAGCTATTACTCTCTCTCTCGCATGACAATTTGATGCTAATGAAAGACATTAGCTATTATCCAAAACCCAAGAAAGCCTAATCAAACTTGCACAAATAATAGTACTTCTCAACAAAAAAAGGACCAAATAGTCATCTATGACACACACTCATTGGTATTATATCAGTATGCTAAATACGCACCTAATTAATGTCTTCACAGCATCAGTTTTAATCATCTGCCTATGAGCATCATAGACAGAATTATTTTTTTAATTTTCTTTTGCAAATAACATGTCCCAGTCTTTAAATAGTTCTTGTACCACAGAAATTTTGATGCTGGCAAACTGGCCCAGATGATGCAGTGGAAAATGTTCTTAACTTACAATGCTCAACATGGTGGTTCACAGTTGGTTCACTACTGCACTCTATTGTAACAATCTTGATGGGAAAAAGACATCCAGAAGAACACCCAACACTATCGCTGTTTTGGCGATGTCTGCCTGCTTCAGAGAGCAAATGTTGCTGTGAAGTATAACAATTGGACAGCAGTCTCATACAGTCTCATACTTCAAACCAATGTTTGGCCACCTGAAGCAGGCGAACATCGCTGAAACATTAACAATGTTGAGCATTCTTCTGGATTCCTTTTACCATCATGATTTTTATATCAGAGTGCAGTAGTGAGTAGAGATGTGAATCGTGTCCTCGATCGTCTTAACGATCGATTTCGGCTGGGAGGGGGAGGGAATCATATTGTTGCCGTTTGGGTTTTAAAAATATCGTGAAAAATCGTTAAAATCGTGAGCCAACCCCCTAAAACCCACCCCTGACCCTTTAAATTAAATCCCCCACCCTCCCGAACCCCCCCCCCAATGCTTTAAATTACCTGGGGATCCAGCGGTGGTCCAGAACGGCGGCGGTCCGGAACGGCCCCCTCAATTGAATCCTTTTGTCTTCAGCCGGCGCCATTTTGCAAAATGGCGGCGGCCATAGACAAAAACGATTCGACGCAGGAGGTCGTTCCGGACCTCCGCTGGACTTTTGGCAAGTCTTGTGGGGGTCAGGAGGCCCCCCCAAGCTGGCCAAAAGTTTCTGGGAGTCCAGCGGGGTTCAGGAAGCGATTTCTTGCCGCGAATCGTTTTCCGTACGGAAAATGGTGCCAGCAGGAGATCGACTGCAGGAGGTCGTTCAGTGGCGGTCCGGAACCCCCGCTGAATGACCTCCTGCAGTCGATCTCCTGCCGGCGCCATTTTCCGTACGGAAAACGATTCGCGGCAAGAAATCGCTTCCTGAACCCCGCTGGACTCCCAGAAACTTTTGGCCAGCTTGGGGGGGCCTCCTGACCCCCACAAGACTTGCCAAAAGTCCAGCGGGGGTCCGGAATGACCTCCTGCGTCGAATCGTTTTTGTCTATGGCCGCCGCCATTTTGTGGCGGCCATTTTGCAAAATGGCGCCGGCTGAAGACAAAAGGATTCAATTGAGGGGGCCGTTCTGGACCACCGCCGTTCTGGACCACCGCTGGATCCCCAGGTAATTTAAAGCATTTGGGGGGGGGGGGGGTTCGGGAGGGTGGGGGATTTAATTTAAAGGGTCGGGGGTGGGTTTTAGGGGGTTTTAGTGTGCCGGTTTTCCTGCTTTCCCCCTTCCCCCGATTTACGATTTTTTAACGATAAATCGGGGGAATTGGTATTGTATCGTGGCCCTAATGATTTTTGACGATTTAAAATATATCGGACGATATTTTAAATCATCAAAAAACGATTCACATCCCTAGTAGTGAGCTGGCAGTAGCCCCCATAATAAGCATTGTAAGTTAAGTACATTTTCCACTGCATAACTTGGGCCAATGAATACCAACATCAAATTTGCTGTAATAAGAACTATTTAAAGATGGGGACATTTTATTTGAAAAAATATTTTTAAAAATAATTTTGTCTATGATATCCATTGGAAGATGATTAGAATTGATGCTGTAAAAACATTTATTGAATGGGAGTTTTAGCACATTGATAGGATATAAATGAGTCAGTGTCTTAGATGACTACTTGCTCCTTTATTTGTTCAGTATTAGCTATTATCCCCGATTGCAGAAAGGTGTGCATGCTTTGTTAGCGCTCAAATTTAACGTCTGGTCAGAAGTGGAGTAAAGATCCTGATGCCAAGAACATAAGAACATAAGATATGCCATACTGTGTCAGACCAAGGGTCCATCAAGCCCTGAATCTTGTTTCCAACAGAGGCCAATTCAAGTCACATGTACCTGGCAAGTACTCAAACATTAGATAGATCACAAGCTCCTATTGCTTATTAATTACCGTCATAGCAGTTTATGGTTTTAACCTCCAGGAACTTTTCCAAACTTTTTTAAAACCCAGTAATAGGGATGTGAATCGGGCTTCGGATGATTGAAAATATCGTACGATATTTTCAAAATTGTCAGAAATTGGGGGCTCCCCCAAAACGATAGGAAAACCCCACAAAATTGTTCGTGGGGGTTCTCTTATCATTTTGGGGGAGGGTGGGAAAAACGGCACACAAAAATAACCCCTAAACCTACCCCGACCCTTTAAAACTAATCCCTTAGCTTCCCCCACCCTCCCGACCCCCCCAAAAATGTTTTACAGGTACCTGGTGGTCCAGTGGGGTTCCTGGGAGTGATCTGCCACTCCTGGGCCATCGGCTGCCACTAATCAAAATGGCGCCGAAGGCCCTTTTCCCTTACCATGTGACAGGGTATCTGTCACACAAAAAACCCACACACACCAACTGGTGTACTCCAGTACACACCAATGTAAACAACCCAAAAAACAAACAATGTACTGGTCATAAATTAATATAGCACATAGAACGCCAAAACAACTTATGTAAGACCCTCTAATCACGAGCAGACAATTTATATGAACAACTCGTTTCTCATAGGGGTCTCTGTTACTTTAATAGTAGTCATCCATGAAATAAATTTTTTAGTTTTTGATATTTTTCTTCCAAAAAGTTATCACGATAATTATAGGGAAAATTCCCAATTGAGGTAAAAACGGGTACTTATCCACACTGAAAAGGTCCCAGATAACCCGACATGGCCATGGTTTGGACTGCCGTCCTGCTTCAGGGGAAAAATTGTGGAAACCGATTCAGGCAGCCATCTCCTATGTGGCTCAGCAAATCATCTTCTTGCAGCGTATTTTCTCCGTGCCGATCCCTTTGTAGAGGCGAGCTGAATTTCAACCCGCTGCATTTCAACAATGGCGACAACCGGAAACCTTTTGTACTTATACTACAAGCGCTTAGTCCCTCCTCTTCCAGTGATGTTCACTCCGTCAAAAACGGAGTTCACCATCACGTCCTCTCTGTCAAGCGCTATAGATCTCACAACCCTCTCTTCATATAGTAGCGAAACAGCGATGTCTTCTTAACTAATCCGATCATGAGAAACCCACACTCAAAATTTGCAAAAAACCGGGGCATAAACCTCCTGCATAGTAATTTGAAAATTTACCAACGCATCCTCACTCAAACTGGAAGTTCTCCATCACGTACTCTCTGACTTGCGCTGATCCATTGCTTATTAAGCCGTTCTCCATCACGTCCTCTCCAAACTCGCACTGCTCAATTGCTTAGAAAATACTCGTGGGGCATTCTTCATCGCATCCTCTCGCGGCTAGCCATTGCATCTGCTCGAAACACTCACTGTCCAATTTCGCTACTATATGAAGAGAGGGTTGTGAGATCTATAGCGCTTGACAGAGAGGACGTGATGGTGAACTCCGTTTTTGACGGAGTGAACATCACTGGAAGAGGAGGGACTAAGAGCTTGTAGTATAAGTACAAAAGGTTTCCGGTTGTCGCCATTGTTGAAATGCAGCGGGTTGAAATTCAGCTCGCCTCTACAAAAGGGATCGGCACGGAGAAAATACGCTGCAAGAAGATGATTTGCTGAGCCACATAGGAGATGGCTGCCTGAATCGGTTTCCACAATTTTTCCCCTGAATCAGGACGGCAGTCCGAAACATGGCCAGGTCGGGTTATCTGGGACCTTTTCAGTGTAGATAAGTACCCGTTTTTATCTCAATTGGGAATTTTCCCTATAATTATCGTGATAACTTTTTGGAAGAAAAATATCAAAAACTAAAAAATTTATTTCATGGATGACTACTATTAAAGTAACAGAGACCCCTATGAGAAACGAGTTGTTCATATAAATTGTCTGCTCGTGATTAGAGGGTCTTACATAAGTTGTTTTGGCGTTCTATGTGCTATATTAATTTATGACCAGTACATTGTTTGTTTTTTGGGTTGTTTACAGGGTATCTGTGCCATTGTCCGGCCCCTGTCACATGGAGGGAGCACTGGATGGCCGGCACCATCTTTAAAAATGGCACGGGCCGGCCAATGGCACGGATACCCTGTCACATGGTAAGGGCAAAGGTCATCGGCACCATTTTTATTAGTGGCAGCCGACGGCCCGAGAGCGGTAGATCGCAAAGGTTAAAAGTGTGCATGTTGCATGGATGCTATCAAAGGTGTCTGAGAGTTATTGATTAAAATCTAAGTTGTTATATTTTATTAAGCATATCCTTATAGCACATTTTGGATGGTCAACCTAGGCTAAATAACACAGACAAAAATGTTATAAATACCCCAGCTAGAAATGCAACTCTTAAACATTTTGCTCTAAGGAGAGTTATGTTCTTGCTGCAATTCAAGACAATGTTTAGGTGACCGCAGATGCCTGCCTAATATTGCTTACACAGGAGCAATACTAAAAACGGTCCTTCCCATGGCCCATAGTTTGGGTGCACGATCACAATCTCACTGTGGCTTGTCTTTAAATTTCTGTTTGTAGAGAAGTCGTGCACATCAACCTGTTGATGTTCTAAAGTGGTCTTTTATGACTCCCAGGACAAAACTTTCCAGAAGCCTGACTATCACAGCGAAGGAATAATAATTTCAAGCAAAGAAAATTGTGAATGATTGAATTTTGCAAATGATTACAAATAGTGGTTGCTTTCCCCAGCACACAGCAGGAGTGAGCTGTTTTTGATGGCAAGTAAGGAAATGCAAATAATCCTAAAGCCCCACGACTGCCATAAATCATTACAATTCAAAGCTTTTATATGATTATTTTTTTGGTATGACTTCTTTTGTATTATGGAGGCTAAGAAATAATTCAGTGTGCAATTAAATAACCAGGATTTATTAAACTTTGTTTTGTGTGTGTGTACATGCCATGGCATTTTATTAAAGATGTACGAATTCCTTCCTTCATATTTTTTCAAAAGCTGACACTGTGCATAGGTCAGCTAAACACTTTTCATGTTTGAACCTTCCTTATATGCATCACTTTGCTCGTGCCCACATTAAATTTCTTCTGCCATTTAGACACCCAGGTCTCTCAAACTTGACAGGTCCTCTAGCGATTTCTCATATTTGGCAGTTGATCTTCCAACTTTGAATAATTTTATGTCATATGAGAATATGATCTCCTTACTTTGCACTCCCTTTTCCTGATCATTTATAAATATATTGAAAAGCAACGGTCCCAGTACAGCGTTTTCTATGTTCTCCAGTGTTAAATTAAAACCACATAATATGTTCTGAACAAATAAGCTTAACTGACACACATAAGATTTTATAAGATACGCGCGGCTACGCGCGTATCTTATAAAATCCAGGATCGGCGCGCGCATGGCTGCCGATTTTGGGCAGCCTGTGCGCGCCGAGCCGCGCAGCCTGCCTCCGTTCCCTCCAAGGCCGCTCCGAAATCGGAGCGGCCTCGGAGGGAACTTTCTTTCGCCCTCCCCTCACCTTCCCCTCCCTTCCCCTACCTAACCCATCCCCCCCCCCTGGCCCTATCTAAACCCCCCCTACCTTTATCCATGGATTTACACCTGCCGGAGGCAGACGTAAATCCTCACGCGCCAGCGGGCTGCTGGCGCGCCAAGACCCGACCCGGGGGCTGTTCTGGAGGACGCGGCCATGCCCCCGGAATGCCCCAGGGCCGGCACCACGCCCCCGGGCCCGCCCCCAAACGCCACGTCACGCCCCCCAAATACCGCGTCATTCGGCGACGCCCCCGACACACCCCTTTCAGGAAGCCCCGGGACTTCCGCGGAAGTCCCGGGGCTCTGCGTGCGCCGGCGGCCTATGCAAAATAGGTGCGCCGGCGCGCGGGGGTTTTAAAATCCGCCCCATAGTTTTTGACACTAAATTGTTTCCGTTCTATGATGGCACATGGTTAATTTGTAATCTATACCACTCATATTTTTTGTTAATGTGCCTTTTTGTAAACCATTGTGATGGTTATGTAACTCAACGATGGTATAGAAGAGTTTTTAAATAAACAACTAAATAAATAAATTAATAAATAAATAAATGCAAGCCGTTTAAGTCTTACTCACTGTTTGCTGTGCTTTTCCCAGTGACCTTCACTATGTTTCAGAAAGGGGTCACTATGACAAAAAAAAAAACCCTTCAATGTGAGAGCCAGGACAATTGCTGGACAAAGCAGTCAGTGCCTTGGGCAAGAGTTTGGGTGGTCAGCCCAGATGGCCAGTTCGACTGCTGAGGCATTCTCAGAGCAACTTGTGTAATCAAAACTAAATCTGCTCCCCTACACTCACTCTGTCCTGTTTTACCCATCTCCACAACCTTCTCTCTCCCACCTTCATTTCCCTCCAGGAGACTATAGCATGTACTAAAATGTTAAAATGGGCTTTAGTGCCTGATCTACTAAAACAAATGTAACCCCACTTTAGTCAGGGTCATCTCTGGCAGCTGCAGGGGTGGTAAAAGCCTGCCTGTGGCCCTGGGACAAGGATTTTTCGACTTGGGGAAAAGCACAAAATAAGGCTGTGAGGCCCACACACCCAGAAAAAAAAGCACAGAGTCCACCACACTCCAAGTGTTGCTCCAAAAACATATTTAACAGCCCAAAAGTCAAAGTCCAGTTAGAAATGAATAAATATGGAAAAAGAAATCAGAATTCAACTTCGAAAACAACTTCTCACTCCCAATCACTAGAACTTCACAAAAGTTACTCACAGGTCTCTTTACTTTTCAGGGGCCTTTCCCAGTCCAACCCCATTCGTGGCCCTATCCTCTTGTTCAGCCTCCATGTAGCACTGGAAACGTGTCTCTTGCTGCACAAATCTCTGTCACAATCTATTGGCTTCCCAAGGAAGGTAAAAAAAAAATATTCCAGGTGACTGAGGAATGACTCCCACTCCCAGGCTAAACACCTCAGCACACACCTTCATTAGGGCTTGGCTCATCCTATTCCATTGATCAGGAAGTCTCCCCTGGGTGGGGTCATGCCCATCATCAGCCTGAATGGCTCGCGGGCCCTGGCCTTCTTCAGAAGATGGGTCATTAGCCACGGGTGCCTCTCCAGGTGGGCCTAGGTCCATGCCCTCCACATACTCTGCTTCAACTACTACATCTAGCATGGCTCCTTCTCCTTCACCTCCCTGTCCCTCAATGGGAGTTTCTGGGGATTGGGTCACCTCTTTCCTAGTACTCACCCCACTGTGCCGGTGGCCCAACTTCCTGCGCTTCTGGATTCTGTTCCTGGTGGTAACATGAGCTCCCCCTACTTGCCAATTGCAGCTTCTGGCACCACACCAGATCCCTCAGGCAAAGCTGCTTGCAGCTCAGCCATACTCAAAAAGCAGATGGCACCAGAACCTGTAACCAGGCTTTAGGATTTCACAGTGCCTCCTGGTAGTGTATATGCTGTAAAATGATGTGATGTGGGTCCTGCACCCAATGGCATATAGGACACTGGGCTCGAACCACCGTCATTCCAGCCTCAATCAAGAGCCAGACAGTAACTTTGAAACAATCGTGCGAGCGCCCATACACACACGTATCGTGCATGCAATTGCATGTGTATAATTTAAAATACAACTACGGTGTGTGTGTGTGTGTGTGTGTGTGTGTGTGCTCCTAATTTTAAGCAATTACTTGTGCAAATGGAATTTGAGTATCTTCCTTACAAATTGTTTGGCTTTAACACTCTTAGGAAAGCAGATTTTAAAACATGCTCATGTAAAGGATGTTCCCAATTTTATCAGTTGGCCCAGTCTCTCTCGAGGTTATTCAGATCCCTCTAGTTCATCAGCCTGCACTCCCCCCCTCCCCCTCCCCCTTACTCAGACCTCTCATCCAGTGGTTTTTGGCCTAAAACAAGTTTTCTTCAGACTTACATCTCATCAAGACCAGAAGTAAATTTGCATGGCTAATAGCCCGCCATGCACTGTGGCCGCCAGATCTAAAATATGGATTTATGCTTGTAAATTCTGACTCCCATTCCAGAACTCCCCTGACACACCCTAACTTCACCCATTTTCCCCACACATTGTATTGCTCTTGCATGCGCATATATGCACGTAATTCGGCGTATATTACATATTTTAGAATATGAGTTGCTTCTGCTCAGCCCAGATATTCATGTGTATGGGCCTTTTAATGACAGCAACTCTTAAAATTCACCTCTTAGTTGGTAACTCATCAATTGGTTGACCGGGTGATCCTCGCCAACCCATTGATATAACTGGTGTCGCAATCTGCGATGGTTATGTGCTCTGTCTCATTCTCTAGTGCCCGACTCACACCCAGGCAAGAAGGCAATGATATCCAGCACTCCCTGGACTAGGATTGCCAACTTTGAATCATGAAAATTCTGAACACTTGGATGCACTGAGTAAAATGTTTGCCAATGGTGTCCTTTCACTTCCAAACATGACTATTATTTTTTTCCCACCCCCATTTCGGAAAACATGCATTTGTTTAAAGGGAATCAAAAATATTTGTCATTTATCAGATCACACATATTTTCTAATAACTCAGTGTAAATGTAGTGATTTAACAAATATTCTTTAGTCTGGATGGGTATTCTCTATTTATTGAACTTCCAAATTGTGTGCAAATATATAACATCTTCTGAAGAAAATAGTGTTTTACAAAATTTGCTTGCAAAAGTCTGTGCAGCCTTGTAAATTTTTCACATTTTGCTGTCCAAAAGAAAACTTTAAAGTGTTTGAATATCCTTTGTAGCATTATTAGGTTCAGCATTGTAAAGAGGAAACAGTTGGGTACTAAAAAGACACTGTCAATAAAATCTCCGAAGACAAACCTATTTCATATATAGTCTTGCCACAACAAAATGTTAACTAACAGGCCGATACAGTAAAGTCCGCGGGAGAGCGGGCAAATGCCCGCTCTCCCGGCGTGCGCACAGGCCACTCGCCGGTGTGCGCGATGCAGTATTTAAATTAGGTGGTGCCGTAGATCTGGGCAAAAGGAGGCGCTAGGGACACTAGCACGTCCCTAGTGCCTCTTTTTTGACAGGAGCGGCGGCTGTCAGCAGGTTTGACAGCTGACGCTCAATTTTGCCGGCGTCGGTTCTCGAGCCCGATGACAGCCACGGGCTCGGAAACCGGACGCCGGCAAAATTGAGCGTCCGGTTTTCGGCCCGACAGCTGCAGGCCGAATTCAAAAAAAATTTTTTTAAACTGTTTTTACTCTTCAAGACCTCCGACTTAATATTGCCATGATATTAAGTCGGAGGGTGCACAGAAAAGCAGTTTTTACTGCTTTTCTGTGCACTTTCCCGGTCCCGGAAGAAATTAGCGCCGACCTTTGGGTTGACGCTAATTTCTGAAAGTAAAATGTGCGGCTTGGCTGCACATTTTACTTTCTGTATCCTGCGCGCATACCTAATAGGGCCATCAACATGCATTTGCATGTTGAAGTTGCTATTAGGTGGGTGCTGCGGGTGGGACGCGCGTTTTCCTCCCCTTACTAAATAAGGGGTAAGGGAAAACGCGCATCCAACAGCAGGCTAACAGTGCGCTCCATCGGAGCGCACTGTACTGTATCGGCCTGTTAATATGTTAAACTATTTTTGGACCTCTTATATTTTAGGGCTTATTTGTCATGTCTCAACAGCTAAAGAGAATGTTTCTCTTTTCCTTCATTTAGCCCATATTTTAAGCATTGGTCTTAAACATTTTTTATATATGCAAATAAAATACTAAGCCTGCAGATATTATTAGCTGGATCAATTCCTGGGTTAAGGAAACTGTTCAAAAGTCCACTTGAGGCCTAAGATTACTTTAAAAGAATTATAGAAGTCTCTGGCTAAGACTGGGGAAAATGTTTAGTCTTCAACAAATTCAATATAATACTCCACAAACGTGGCCTACATACATATATACATAACAGAGTAATTCCCTTTTATCTGCATATCAATATACCAGAGCATAAAAGTCAGGGCCTGTGTTGGTGGTCATCTGACTGCCATACCTCTTTCTACCACCCCTTCCAGCCCACTTCATGCCATTGAACTGGAGAGTGATGTTGCAGTTGCATCAAAGGAATCAAGGCTTATTGGTTAAGGGTAGTAATCCTATGTCTTATGTTAAGGGTAGTAACTGCAGCTTTGCTCAAGTTATCCCCATGCTTCTCCATTCTCCAGACCATAAAAGTTGAAGCTCTCATTGGATGTTGTCTGAATCCAATTCTCTTTTATGCCCCTGCCATTGAAGCAGAGAGCAATGTTACAGTTGCAACAAAGAATCAAAACTTATTGGTTAAGGGTAGTAATCGCCCCACCGGAAGTTACCCACATGCGCTCTTTTCTTTATTTCCATCCTCTAGCCTTTAGGGATCCACAGTGTTTATCCCATGACCCTTTGAATTCTTTGACTGTTTTCATCTTCACCGCTTCCACTGGAATGGGCTATCCAGGCATTCACCTTCCTCACCGTGAAGAAATATTCCTCACGTTGCTTCTGAGTCGTCCCACCTGGAGTTTCATTTTATGACCCCTAGTTCTATTGATTTCTTTACAACAAAATGGTTCGAAGTTCATGTATCATTAAAACCTTTCAGGTCTCTGAAAGTCTGTATCATATCTCCCCCTGCACCTCCTCTCTTCTAGGGTGTATATATATTTAGATCTTCCAGCCTCTTCTCATAATTCTTCTCATTCTGACCCCACACCATTTTGGTTCACTTCCTTGAACCACCTCCATCTTGTCTCCATCCTTTTTGAGATATGATCTCCAGAACTGAATACAGTACTCCAGGTGAGGCATCACCAAGTACCTATACATGGGGATTATCACCTCCTTTTTCTTGCTGGTTATTCCTCTCTCTATGCAGCCCAGCATTCTTCTGGCTTTAGCTATTGCTTTGTAACATTGCTTTACCATTTTCAGATCACTCCAAGATCTGTCTCTTCGTCCATGGGCATCAGTCTTTCACCTCCTATCAGATACAGCTCTTTTGGATTATCACATACCAGATGCATGACTCTGCACTTCTTGGAATTGAATCCCAGCTGCCAAGTCGTCGACCAAGCTTTCTTAAATTACTTTTCATTCTCTCTACTCCAACAGAAGTGTCCATTATGTTGCAGATCTTAGTATCATCCACAAGTAGACTACCTTCTATCCCTTCTGCAATGTCGCTCATAAAGATATTGAACCAAACTGGACCCAACACTGATCCCTATGACATTCCACTTAAAACAAAACAATCCCCTCTTCAGAGTAGGTTCCATTTACCTACACCTGAATGTCTCCTATCAGGCAATGAGCTTATAATCCATGCCAGCACCTTGGCGCCAACTCCAAAGCTTTTTGTTTTATTCACAAGTCTCCTATTTGGGACCCTATCAAAAGCTTTGCTGAAAATCAAATAGATCACATTGAGTGTTCTTCCTCAATCCAATTCTCTAGTCACTCAATCATAAAAATCAGTCAGATTTGTCTGCCAGGCCCTTCCCCTGGTGAATCCATCCTGCCTCTTGCTAGCAATCCACCTGATTGTAGATAGTTCACTATCCTTTCCTTCAGTAGCATCTCTATTAATTTTGACTGCACTGAGGTGAAGATGATATGCCTGTAGATTCCAGCCTCCTCTCTGCTACCACTCTTGTGAAATGGGACCACCACCACACTTCTTCAATCCTGCAGCACCACTCCCATTTCTTGGGCACTATTGAACAGGTTCTTCAGCAGACTCAGCACATCTCTGAGCTCCCTCATTATCCTGGAGTATACCACATGCAGCTCCACAGCCTTGTCCACTTTTAGTTTCCTAACTCTTCTCATACATTCTGTTCCATAAATGGAGTTTCATCTACCCCATCTCCATCTATGGTCTTCTCAACCAGCAATGTCCTTTTCCAGGATATTCTTTACTAAGCACTGAACTGAATATTTTGTTTAATATTTCTGCCATTTCTTCATCTCTTGCCACTCATTGCTCCTTGTCACCTTTTATTTTCATTATACCACTTCTGCACTCTCTTCTTTCTCTGATTCCTCAGAAAATTATTTTGTCACCTAGTTTTATCTGTTTGGCAATTCTTTCCTCCACTAGACCTTTTGCTGTCCTTATTTTTCTTCATATCTCTCAGTTTCAATAGATATTCAACCCTGTTGTTACATGTGCCATCCACGGCAGACCCACGGCACAGCCCCCTCACCTTTCTACAGTGACACAAGCTCCTGGTTCCTCTTCGCTGGCGGTGGTGGGCCGTCAGCTTCATCCTCGGGCCTCCCCAAGTGCCTCCAGCCCAACCACAGTCCCTGGCATTCCCGGTCCTGCTACCACTTCTCATCATGCCTCTCCGCATGGCCCGTGGAGAGATGCTGCTACTCTCACCGCACCCCTCCCTAGGAGCGCGCGCACCATTGATGTTTAAGTAGGGACCGCGGTGGGAACCTAGCCATTGCACCTGTTGATGACATCAACCCAGCTACAGTAATTAAGCTCAGGCTCTGCTCCATAGCGTTGCCTTTGCAACAGGTCTCCTCAGTGGTCGAGTACTCATTGCCTCCTAGAGATTCATCTCATCTCTACGTTCTTGTTCCTCATTATTCCTGGTTCCTGTCTCCTTGTTCCTACCTTGCTTCATTCCTCTGATTGACTACATGGACATTGACTTTGCTTTGCCTGACCACTCCATTGATTCTCTCCAAGGCCAGACCTCTGCTACGCCTGACTACACTATTGCCTGTCTCCAGACCCAGACGTCTGCTACACCTGAATGTGCTATTGCCTATCTCCAGACCCAGACCTCTGCTATACCTGACTACATTATTGTCTGTCTCCAGACCCAGACCTCTGCTTCACCTCACCGTGCCATTGCCTGTCTCCAGACCCAGACCTCTGCTATGCCTGACTACACTATTGCCTATCTCCAGACCCAGACATCTGCTTTGCCTGACTACGCTATTGCCTATTTCCAACCCAGACCTCTGCTTCACCTGACTATGCTATTGCCTATCTCCAGACCCAGACTTCTGCTTCGCCTGACTACGCTATTCACTATCTCCATGATCAGACCTCAACCTTGCTTGCCACTGCCTTTGGATTGCTGCCAGCCCTGACTTAAGCCTGCTCTTCGACGCTTCTCCAGCTTACTCCCTGGATGAGGTTTATTCAGGCTTCGGCCTGCTCTTGTTCGAGTGCACCCTGTGCTTCTGTTCCATTGGCACTCAAGTTTCCAGGACACTACCCTGCCCAGAATAAGACTGTACCATCTCTCACCTGCTGTCTCTGGGCTGAACCGACTCTCACCTCGACAACACATAGAGGCCCACGTAAGTCCTGCCGGCCCCGGACCGAAAGGCTGAACCCACGGGAAATGAGGGCTGGTATAGATGAAGCTCCAGCAGCCTCTGTCTATCAGCCCACACCACTTGTCGACGGTGGGGACCCATAGGTTCCTACCTACGGGTTGCGTCAACCCCACCTCGGCCCAAGGGTCCACCTCCGATGCAACAGGTTGCAAAGGCCATGGACTTGTTGGAGCCGTGTGCCCTCCAGGCCATATCAGACCTGGCATCCAAGGTATAAGAACAGCAGCAGTTTCTTGAGGCCTTGGCCTCTTCCATTGGGCATCTCCATACTCGTCTTAATGCCCTCACCAGCAACCCGGTTCCTACACCGGCTCCTCCTCATCCACAGCCATCATCATCGATGCCTCAAGCCCTGCTGGCCCAACCAGCACCCCCACGCTTCAATGGTGACTCCAAGCTCTGCAGAGGGTTCAACAACCAATGCTATATGCAATTCGCTCTGCAGCCCTCCGTCTTCCAGGATGAACTTACCAAAGTCACCTTTATCCTGTCTCAACTTGAAGGGAAGGTGCTGGCCTGGGCTTTACCCTTATGGGAAGGATCAGACTCACTCCTAAGGGAGTTATCTCAGTTTGTGACTGTGTTTCAATGGACCTTTGATTATCCTGGGTGTCATGCCGTGGCAAGCACCAACGTGTTACATCTTCGTCAAGGTCAAAGAAGTCTCTTCAACTATTCCATTCAGTTTCGGGCTTTGGCCTCCGAGCTCACTTGGCAGGAAGACTGCCTATGAGCTATCTACCTGGATGGACTTCCCTCACAGCTGAAGGATTAGTTGGCTGCAAGGGAGCTCCATTCCTCTCTTGAAGACTTTATAGACTTGACAGGCCAAATCGATCATTGTCTCCAAGAGCATCACCGGGAGAGTTGGATAGCCAAGAAGCCCTCTCGGGTTCTATCCCATTCTCCACCGACCCCCCAGCTGTGCTCCGAGTAGGATTTCCATTGTGGCCAAGATGGAAGAGCCCATGCATTTGGGCCATGGGCAGCTGACACCGGAAGAGTGCCTCCAGTGGAGACAAACCGTTTTGTGTCTATATTGCGGAGCACCTGGCCACTATCTACAGACCTGCCCAGTCCACCCAGCAAACTTCCCAGCCTAAATTCAGTAGGGGTCCTGAACTTGGGCACAACTTCTCTGGCCCCTCAACTGTCAGTTCCGGTCACCCTGATCTGGGACTCCCGGTCCTTCCCAGTTCTTGCTCTGGTGGATTCCGGAGCAGGAGGTAATTTCATTCTCAAGGATCTAGTTCAGCTCCTGGGTATAAAGACCCATCCTTTAGAGACCTCCTTGTGCATAGCGTCTATTTATGGAGAACCATTACCTGGTCAAGTATTCCTTACCTCAAAGCCAGTTCAATTGCACACTGGCACCTTGCATACAGAAGAACTTATACAGTTAGTATTGAAGAAATCCATCCATCTGGAGGTCCTAGGACTCCCCTGGCTTTAAAGGTACTCTCCCCAATTTAATTGGGGTTTGTTGCAACTGGTGGAGTAGGGCCCTGCCTGCCACCAGTCCTGTCTACAGAAAGTGGTACCGCCACCTGTGGTTACTCTGGTGGCCACTTCTTCAGGTATACCTGCTCCTTATGTGGATTTCGAAAATGTATTTTCCAAGCAAAAAGAAGACCTTCTCCCACCTCTTCAGAGGTTCAATTGTCCCATTTACCTCATTCCTTGGACCACGCCTCCCTGAGAATGTCTCTCCCGGAGACAAAGGCTATGACAGAGTACATCCAAGAAAACTTTATGAAGGGCTTCATATGCCCCTCTACCTCTCCTGCTGGGGCAGGATTCTTTTTTGTGACCAAGAAGGATGGATCACTCAGTCTGTGTATTGACTATCGTGGCCTAAACTCCATCACCCGTAAGGACAAGTACCTTCTGCTGCTGATGTCAGAATTATTCGATTGCTTACATGGAGCATCTATATTCACGAAGCTGGATTTACACAGTGCATATTAGGGATGTGAATCGGGCTTCGGATGATTGAAAATATCGTCGATATTTTCAAAATTGTCAGAAATTGGGGGCTCTCCAAAACGATAGGAAAACCCCACAATATTGATCGTAGGGCTTCCCTTATCGTTTTGGGGGAGGGCGGGAAAAGCGGCACACAAAAATAACCCCTAAACCCACCCTGACCCTTTAAAAGTAACCCCTTAGCTTCCCCCACTCTCCCGACCCCCCCAACACCTTTTTACAGGTACCTGGTGGTCCAGTGGGGGTCCCTGGAGCCGGCGCTACCTTTGCCCTCACTATGTGACATATGAGGGCAAAGGCTAACGCGGCGTCATTTTGAATACTGGCAATACGGCCTGAGTGCAGGAGGTCGCTCCCGGACCCCCGTTGGACTTTTGGCAAGTCTTCTAGGGGTCAGGAGGCCCCCCCCCAAGCTGGTCAAAAGTCCCTAGGGGTCCAGCGGGGGTCCGGGAGCGATCTCCTGCCCTTACTATGTCACAGGGGCTACCGGTGCCATTGGTCAGCCCCTGTCACATGGTAGGAGCACAAGATGGCACCGGCCATCCAGTGCTCCTACCATGTGACAGGATCCAGCCAATGGAACGGATACCCTGTCACAAGGTAAGGGCAAAGGACGGCCCGGAGCGGGAGATCGTGGGAGATCGCTTCCGGGACCCCCACTGGACCACCAGGTACCTGTAAAAAGGTTTTGGTAGGAGCACTGAATGGCCCGCTCCATTTTTAAAGATGGTGCCAGCCATCCAGTGCTCCCTCTATGTGACAGGGGCTGGCCAATGGCATGGATACCCTGTCACATGGTAAGGGCAAAGGGCCATCGGCGCCATTTTGATTAGTGGCAGCCGATGGCCCGTGAGCGGGAGATCGCTCCTGGGACTCCCACTGGACCACCAGGTACCTGTGAAAAGTTTTTTGGGGGGTTGGGAGGGTGGGGGAAGCTAAGGGATTAGTTTCAAAAGGTCAGGGTGGGTTTAGGGATTATTTTTGTGTGCCGTTTTTCCCGCCCTCCCCCAAAATGATAAGAGAACCCATGAACAATATCGTGGGGTTTTCCTATCGATTTTGGGGAGCTCCCGATTTCTGACGATTTTTAAAATATCGTACGATATTTTCAATCATCCGAAATACGATTCACATCCCTACTGAACCCCACACTAAAGCCAGGGTCAGGGTAGGCAGTAAATATAGAGGTTAAAGATGCGGTAAATAAGATGGTTAAAAAGACGAAAATTTGGGCACACGTTACTGTATCGGGGGGAATAGCTAATCCGATCATTAACATGTCATATACATGCGGCGGGCGGTAATGGATATGCGTCTTTTTCATCAAACGCTAAGGACGCATAAAAGCCGATACTGAATCGTGCGTCCATCTTACACACTCAAAATGTGCATCCAAAGCGGGTTAAAAACCGCGCAACCGCGGCCGCGCTTTACTGTATCGGCCCGAAGGCTAGTTACTTAGAGAGAAAAAGATATTTGTTCTTTATTTGGCTGTAGTGCCAGCTAGCCCTGTTTTTTTAAACACTTTTTTTAGTTGATCTGAGACGGTCTTTCTGTGCCAGGGAGAGAAGCTGCTAGTAGTGCCATTTTGTTTAATTCACCCTCTGGGCTAGTTTGCAAGCATCATTTGGGTGTTGTGTGAGGGAGAGATATATTCAATTTTCAGCTAGTTTGCTAGAATTTCCATTGAAAAATATATTTCATTGATTTTCCTGCTGTGCCAACAATTCCAGCTTTTTTTTTTAACTGCATTTGTTTAATTGAACTCACTCAGTCTCTCTGTGTACTGGGCATCAGTGGCAGTGGGCACTGAGTGGGTAGTTTAGCAGACTCAAGTATATTATTGGGACAGTCTGTGCAGTGAAATTCCCAGTGTGCCTCTTTTGTAGTTACAAGCTCTGTGTGTGCACACACATTACATTAGTGCATATCAAGGCACTGTGGCAGTGGGCACTGGGTAGTTTAGCAGACTCAAGTATATTATTGGGACAGTCTGTGCAGTGAAATCCCCAGTGTGCCTCTTTTGTAGTTACAAGCTCTGTGTGTGCACACACATTACATTAGTGCATATCAATGCACTGTGCCAGTGGGCAGGCAATTTAGCAGACTCAAGTATATTATTGGGACAGTCTGTGCAGCCAAATCCCCAGTGGGCCTCTTTTGTAGTTACAAGCTCTATGTGTATACACACATTACTTTAGTGCATATGAAGGCACTGTGCCAGTGGGCAGCCAGTAGGCACTAGGCAATGACATTAAATCTATAATGTCAGAGAAAGCTAGATGTGGTCGAGTGATTGGGACTGGCAGAGGAGGCACTTCAAAAGGCACTAGGCTTGTCCCCCATTAAAGTTAAAAAGGGACCTGTTGCAATCTAAACTCTTTGGAGGGGCAGGCAGTTCCATCTGGAAAAAAATGAAATCTAAACATGATGTATCGCCATCACCTGTTTCTGACCCTGTAGTTTTGGAGGTGAGGGAAGGGGGAGGCTGAGTCATGCCAGACAAAATGTCGACACCCAAAAGCAGCAGTGGGACAGCAGTCTCGACTTAGCATTGACAATGTAGCACAGGCACTGTTTGCTTCTGATTCAGATGAAGAATCATCTTGTGTGAGATTCTCATCAGAAACAGAAGAAGTAATAGATGACAAAGTTTTAGGAGGATCAGTTAGTCCTGTCAGCCTCTACTTCAGTACAGCAGGGGAGATATGAAACTGATGATGAGGAGGACGAGGAGAAAGAGCAGTCAGCAAAGGCACAGAGGGTGACTGAGGTCCCTGATATTGCTTCTGAGGTTGCACCCACTACTTCAGCTCCAGTGCTAGCATCCACCCCCAAGGATATACAGAAGGGAGGATCACGAAAGACATCTGCGATCTGGAGCCACTTTAAAGTGACAGAGGACCCGCGTTTTGCTCAGTGTAATTACTGTGGCAGGGCTATTAGCAGAGGCAAGCAAATGGGACATCTATCTAATTTTGGCAAGACGCATCATATGAAGAGGCAACAGCCAACAACATTACTGCTATCTGGGGATGGTGGCAGTACCAGTCAGGGACCCCTTCCAAGCAGCGTAAAGTGGTTCAAAAGCAGCAGAGTCAGCCCACGCCCTCATCCCCTTCTAGCAGTCAAGTGGCAGGCCAGCAACCCCCTGACATGTGACAGAAGTGACAACCCACCATGGAGGAAATGGGGTGGAGTGCGGTAATGCTATCCCAGGGTAGGAGACAGGCAGCCTCAAAAGTTGCAACCAAGAGCATAAATGATTGCCCTTGATGACCAGCCCTTGCAGTTAGTGGAGAATATGGGTTTCAAGCATTTTCTGAAGGTCGTAGTTCCAAATTACAAAGTCCCTTCCAGAACCACATTTAGCAGAAAGGTCATCCCCAGCCTGCACAAGCAGTGTTGCAGTCGCATCCAAGCGCTGCTAGCTAAGACATAGGGGAGAGTGCATTTCATCTGCGATATCTGGCCCACCATGAATGCTGCACACTCTTACCTCTTCCTGACAGCACACTGGTGGGACCTGGCTGAGGCAGGGGTAGGCAGCAGCTCTATTACTGAACAAGTATCAGGGTGGAGGTGGGCTTACTGCCCACCCACCTGATGGACCAGGCCCAAACCTCAGATAATATTCTAGCATGTATCAAACAGATGCTGGAGGGCTGGCAACTACACCAGTGAGACAGGAATCCTCAGGCAGGGTTCTTTGTCACAGACAATGGTGCAAACATGGTTATGGCAATAAACGACGGGCACTTTAAGAACATCCGATGTTTTGCACACACTCTGCACCTGGTAGTGAAGTCAGCTCTGGGATTGGAGTCCAATGACTAAGAGAATGAATACCTGCATAGCTCAATTCAGAAGTGCAGGAACATAGCAGCGCACTTCCACAGAAGTGTGAAGGCGGGGCAGGTTCTCCGACAAAAGCAGACTGGTTTGGACATGCCTCACAAGTGTCTCATTCAAGACATTGCCACCGGTGGAACTCTACCTTTATGATGATCGAGAAGTTAGTAGAGCTGCAGACCCCCCTTCATGAACTTCCTGGTACAATGGACATAGGTGTGCAGAATCCCCCAGGGCATCATGATTGGTTAGTCATGGGTCAGCTGGTAAAAATCCTGCAGCCCTTCAAGGATGTCACGAAGGAGCTGAGTTTCAGAAGTGCCACCTTGGCTGACATCATCCCTATAGTTAATTTCCTGGACGAAAACTTGGAGGCCTTTAAACAGGAAGAGGGAATGACAGTTGAGGTGCTGCATTGTCTGGAATTTTGCAGCAGCAGGTGGAAGAGAGATTAAGGCCTTTAACAGAACAGAACACATACATGCTCGCCAAGTCTGTGATCCCCGTGAAAGGGAAACTCGTCCTACAGTACAATTGTCTCTTATTGGTGAAGGACATGCTGTTAGCAAACGTTCGTGAACAGGAGCGCCATAGGCAGAGACAGATTAGGTGTGAAGCAGAGGTGGAAAAAGCGGGCACTTCAGAGAGTTGTGCTAGCCCAAGCAGGAGCAGCACTCTGTCAGTGACAACTAGTACCTCCTCCTCCTCCACTTCAGAATGCCAAAGGCATGTTGCCCATAAATATTCATCTGTTGTGTGATGGGCTAGAGAGAAAGCAGCAGACATGAGTGACTCTCAGCCCACCCAAGCAAAGGAGTCACCAGCACTGCTGTCAGTGACACGGTATCTCTCAGAGCCGACAGAGAACATGTATTCAGATCTGCTGGCATATTGGGCACACAAGTCCACTGTCTGGCCACACCTAGCCAAAGTGGCTCAGCGATATCTGTCATGTCCACCAACCAGTGTGCCCAGAGAATATGTCTTTTCAATGACAGGGGATATCATGAACCCTCACTGCTCAAGGCTGGCACCAGAGTTGATGGAAACGCTAGTGTTTTTGAACATAAACCTGCCTTTGCTTGGGTTTCTAAATTTTCCCTGTGAATGGCAAGATGAATAAAAGCAATTGAAAGCCTTGCAGCAGCTCCAACTTCCTCCTATGCTCCAGATAATATAAGCACTGCAGCACATGTACCTGACCTGAAACGCTGTGCCTGTCTGTCCACTGTCCAGGCCGTAAGTCCCTACAAGGACCTTACTTCAAACGCTGTGCCTGTCCGTCCACATTTGGAATGTAAGAACATAAAAAGCTGACTTAAGATGTTTGGAGCTTGCACATTTCATATGCTCAATATTTTTCATGACCTTGCCAACAGTAATGCTTCTAGTACTATCGAAAACTGGTAGTAGTTGCACTCTAGTTCATCCTCTGTGTTCCCATTGTTTACAGAGGCACTGTGTAAACCACAAAGTCAACATAGCTTGATATTGTAGATTTGGACTTGAGTAGTAGTTTTCTTATTTCTGAGAGTTCTTCATGTTCCTTTGTCATCAGCTGAAGTGCATAAGGACAGTTAATAGCTTCTGGGTATTAAAAAATAATCTCCTATAGCAGTCTCTATTGCTCTAAAAACATCCTTTGTTGAATTATCTTTCAGAAATGAAAAAGATGCCATTTTCTTCTGGCAGTGAACCAGTTCAGGAAGAAGTGACAGGTCAAACCACAACATACCTACACAAAGGAAATCCTCGATTGCTGTGCCTGTCCGTCCAGGCCTTATATCCCTACATGGGCTTGACCTCTGTCCTCCAATGCTGTGCCTGTCCGTCCATGACTTATGTCCCTACAAGGGTTTGACCTCGATTGCTGTGCCTGTTCGTCCAGCCTTATGTCCCTACAAGGGTTTGAACTCTGTCCTCGATTGCTGTGCCTGTCCATCCAGGCCTTATGTCCCTATGTGGGCTTGACCTCTGTCCTCCAGTGCTGTGCATGTCCTTTCAGGTCTTATGTCCCTACAAGGGTTTGTCCTTGATTGCTGTGCCTGTTCGTCCAGGCCTTATGTTCCTATGTGGGCTTGACCTCTGTCCTCGACTGCTGTGCCTGTCCATCCAGGCCTTATGACCCTACAAAGGTTTGACCTCTGTCCTCGATTGCTGTGCCTGTCCATCCAGGCCTTATGTCCCTATGTGGGCTTGACCTCTGTCCTCCAATGCTGTGCATGTCCTTTCAGGTCTTATGTCCCTACAAGGGTTTGACCTCGATTGCTGTACCTATCCACCCAGGCCTTCTGTCCCTACAAGGGTTTGTCCTCGATTGCTGTGCCTGTTCGTCCAGGCCTTATTTCCCTATGTGGGCTTGACCTCTGTCCTCGACTGCTGTACCTGTCCATCCAGGCCTTATATCCCTACAGGGGTTTGATCTCTGTCCTCGATTGCTGTGCTTGTTCATCCAGGCCTTATGTCCCTACAAGAGTGTGACCTCTGTCCTCAATTGCTGTGCCTGTTCATCCAGGCCTTATGTCCCTACATGGGCTTGACCTCTGTCCTCCAATGCTGTGCCTCTCCGTCCAGACCTTATGTCCCTATGTCCTCAATTGCTGTGCCTGTCCGACCAGGCCTTATTTCCCTACGTCCTCAATTGCTGTGCCTGTCCGAACAGGCCTTATTTCCCTACGTCCTCAATTGCTGTGCCTGTCCATCCAGGCCTAATGTCCCTACAAGGGTTTGACGTCTGTCCTCCAATGCTGTGCCTGTCTGTCCAGGCCTTATATCCCTGCAAGGGTTTGACCTCTGTCCTCGATTGCTGTGCCTGTCCGTCCAAGCCTTATGTCCAGTCCTAATGGCTGAATCCTCGTTGTAAAGGGAAACCTCAGTCTCTGGCAATTAAAACTAGTAATCCTTCACAGCATGGATCCTTAAATAAAACAAAGAGTTTTCTTTAGTTTCATGGCAGAGAAGAGAACTTCCTCCATCTTGCTTATGAAGTCATGATCTGTTTGCAAATGCTTAAATCCTAACAATTTGTACCATTTACACTCTAGGGGCCAACCCATTGCAGCGAGCCCTTTCCTGCTCAAAGGAAAGGGAACTCTCCCCGGTGTTGCAGCCTATCTCTTAGCACCTGTTGACCCATGTTCAGAATGAGAAAAGATCTCAAAGGTACTTAGACTGTGGTAAACACAGTGAGACCATGCTCACAGTGAGACCCTGCTCCAGGTCACCACACTTTGAAGGCTTGTGCTCCACTCTAGGGGCCAACCCATTCCAAGGAAGCCATTTCCTGCTCAAAGAAAGGGAACTCTTTCCGGTGTTTCAGCCTGTCTCTTAGCACCGGTTGACCAATGTTGAAGCACTGTTCACATGGCACCCTGCTCCACGTTGCCACGCTTTGAAGGCTCTTGCTCCACTCTAGGAGACAACCCATTCCGGGGAGCCCTTCCCGGCTCAAAGAAAAGGGAAATCTCCCCGGGTGTAGCCAGCCTGTTTCTACCCTCTGACCCATGTTGAACCACTGTTCACATGCATGCTCCTCTATCTGGGCCTTGAAAACTCTCGTTTGTATATCAGCTATGTCCACCAGATTTTAAAAGACCAGCGAGCGCTCACTAGACACCAATGGAAGCACCCCACTCTAGGGAAGAACCCATTCTAGGGAGCCCTTTCCTGTGCATAGGAAAGGGAACTCTCCCCGGGTGTAGCCAGCCTGTATCTACCCTCTGCCTCTCTGCCTTGCTGCCATATACCAGATAACTCACTCAGCTCCTTGTGGTGTTCTTGCCACTATCATGGTTGCTCAGGATGTTGGTGCTAGTCTTTCTGCTTGCTATGTTCCCCCTTCATTGTGCTGTAGGATGTTGATGCCACTTGTCTTGCCGCTTTGCCTGTCATGCAGCCTTCGAGGGTTCATGCATCTGTTATCGGAGCTCTCTTTTGAAGCTGTGGTGTGTTTTTGACATTCTCGCTGCTGCTTTGCATCTCTATTAAAACACTCTTCTTGCCACTCCTGGTACCTTTTTGCCCCTTTAAAGTCCCTTAGGCTATTCATGCCACTTTGGTGCCACTTTGCCACAGTCTAAGTACCTTGGAGCTCTTTTCTTGTTCTGATGATTGCTCCTCAGAAGTTTCATCAAAATTGATAATAAAACCCCAATTCTGCAGCCAAATATAGGCTGCAAATACTTCCCCCATTGACTTTAATGGGAACCAGAAAACGAATGCAACAGATCAACGTATCGGGTGTGCCATTGAACGAATGCAACATATTTGCCCGCCAACGAATACGAATACCGAATCGGATGAATCTGTACCCTCTACACATCCCTAGATCCTTGCTGATATGCTTCACTGGTTTCAGCTGGGAGCTATAGATTACAACCAGAGATGTTCTGTTTCTTGATTTTTTTTTTTTTTTAGATGATCCTGAGGCAGAGTGTTCCTGGGCATTTGTCTGACCCTGTTGATCTGTTTTCTTAGCTCAATGTTTGGATTCTGTGATTCCAAAAATGTCTGTTGTAATTTCTCCAGATGGGGAGTCCCTCTCCAAGGGTTCATAACAGATATAATGGTACTATGGGGCTTGGTTCCATACCATGGACCTGGTGATAGGAGGTGGGTGGAAGCTGGAAGCATCTAACAAAGTGGACTCTGTCCTAGAAATCTCATGCCTTAATAAATTGGTTAGTCTCTTGTAATTGGTTAGTCTCTTGTAATTTTTGCTATACCAGACTAAGGGGCTGATGCAGAAAGGTGCGTTCAGGCCAACTCACCACATTGCCTGCCATTCAACGCGCATTTTGTGAGCGTAAGCTTTACTGCCAATGCAGTAAAAAGTTTTATACTCACAAAATGAGTGTTCTAAAATGGAAGTAATACTTAGCACCCTTGTACAGAAATCCCATGCAAATGAGGGCATTAAGTATTACCAATGTACAGCAGTTTGTTGGACAAGCTGTCATTTTCTTGGCACTGGAAACTCCACGTCAGAGATAGATGCCATTGTGCTGGCATTTAAAATTAGTTACAAAACAGAATTCTTTTTTTTTTTTTTTAATTGACCAGTGCACTTTATTGATAAGTAATGAATTATTCTGTTAAGAGGTGACAATCTCCATCGCTTACCTAGATAAATATTGACTTATCCAGCTATCTGGCAGTGGGTTGCCACTGTCACTGAGCCAGATAAGTAACAATAGAGAAGAATAGAGCAGAGGGAGTGGAAAGGCAGCAGCATTAGCGAGGCGGAACATGGCGGCTAGTGCTCCAGGCTAGCGGCATCCTTGGCCAGCAGACGGGCTCCAGAGAAAGTACTACCAGGATGCCTCCCCCGCCCCCCTCCCACACACACACACTTTCTTGAGTTAACATGTGCGTTTGGCCGATGCTGAATGCACATTTTACAGTCTATGCCCACTTTTTAAACCTCTGATACATTTGCATAACATTAGCTTACTGCATCAGGTGTTAACAAAATTTAACCTGAGTGTTAAAAATGTGTGCTGGTATACACAAAGAAAGAGTGAGAGAAACTAGTGAAATATCTATATATATAGATATATGTATAGATAGATATACGTAAATATAGATATATACACACACACACACACACAAGATAAAATAAACTGAAGGTCATTACTGCCTGGAGCTATGCATTAATAGTCAATGTCTACAGTGCATATATTAATAAGTAATGCAAAGATCAAAACACAAATGTAGGTCATAAGCAGCTTGAAACTAACAAGAAATTTTTTTCTCTTTAGTAACACTCAAGTGTTTGCATCATTTTAGGTAAGTCATCCTGGATGTATCCACTGGCTCAGAAAGTGACATTCATTATCAGCTTTGGCTTTGCAATTTATTATGCAGAATACTAGCCCATGCACTGCTGCAGAACGCACCAATCCTTGAAAAATAATAGGTTGTCTGGGCCCTCCAAAGTTCAATTAAATCAACCATTTTTGGATTTCAAAAACATTCCATACTCATTGTTTGCAATTATTTTTTGAAAATAATAAAATAAAGTATATTTTCAGCTCAGCTTTTGAAGGAGAAAGATTTTTTTTCCCTAGTTAATTTCCTTCCATTCTTTTACACTTTTTCCAGATTTTGTATATGCTTTGAAAGTAGACAACAAACTTTCGTAATTACGGTTTCATAAAATCCTTCATGCCAAAAATAAATGTTCTTGTACTTATAGGAATAATTAGTACTCATTTACCATTTTTTATGCATTTAGCACTTATATTTAAGTACTATTCTCTTTCCTTATGTATTACAGATTTTTAGAATTAGCTTCATAGGGCAATTGTAGGGCTGATGTAAGACTTCTGGTTGTCCTGTGTGACTTTAAAATGTGGTTATTCCCTCCCCACTCAATACCACTGTTGATGATTATCCCCCCCTTTCCCTCCCCAGTGATCATACCCAACCTTCCCCCATCCCCCTTCTTCCAGGCCTCCACTGCTGCTGATTCATTCCCCTACTTTCCCTAAGGCCTCCACTAGATTTATTCAGCTCCTCAAATGTTTACCAGATGCCCGAATGCAAGGATTGTGATTCGTCAAGTGGGTCCCTCTTCTTCCATTGGAAAGTGTGCAGCACTGCAGAAACTATTAGTGTGCCACCCCGCACAGTCTGATCCATGTCTAAAACCGCATGGCAGTGAGGAAAAAGGAGATGGTAGCTGTGAGGATCTATGCAGCAGCTGAAGCAAGGGGGACCAATAGCAGAGGATAATTTTGACACCCCTTGAAGATTGTCACCTAGGTCATGCCGGCTCTGAGAAGAAACGATGTTCTTTCAGACAGAAAACAGAGGCCGTGATGGTGGAGTTGGTGGGGTTGTCAAATTTCTGTGGACAGGCTGAATCTTACCCAGATGCTGGATAGATCATTTGAAGAGGAGGTTGTGGCACCTACCCTGTTGGTCTTCTATGTTTTCCATGCAAAAAGATAAACCTTTTGTGGGAATAAAGCATTATTATTTTTTTCCAGATGGCTCCCAATATATTCAGGAAAGATGTAAACAATTCTTCTGTTGCACAGAGTTTTTAGCTTCTTCCATTTTCTTGGTAAATGTTGCATTAAGTCAAATGGATTTATTTGTTTGTTTGATTTTATATTCCACTTGTCAGGCATTTCAAAGCAGATCACATTCAGGGACTGTAGCTATTTCCCTGTCCCCAGAGGGCTCACAATATTACGTTTGTAACTGAGGCAATGGAAGCTAAAGTGTCTTGCCCAAGGTCTCAAGGATTGGCACTGGGGCAGATATGGATTCTCTGATCCAATGCAATTGCATTTTTTTTTTGTTTTTAGAAGAAAGGCTAGGGCAGATCCAAAAGCTGCAGATGCACAGATAAGTCCCACTTCTCAGTGAGAAAAGGTTGGTAGCCAAAATATTAAGCAACTGTCTCTTCTCTTCCTTTTCTTGAGTTCAGTTTTTTATTCTGTTTTTCTTTCCATTTATTGAGGATGATTAGGCTTTGATTAGATCAAAATAATTATCTTTTTCATTTTTTTAAATTTTTCTCCTTAATGAATGAATTCTAGTCAGGATCTTTAGCTTTTTTTTTTTTAGGAATTGCTGCATTTATGTTGCGATTCTGCTCGTGGCTCACACCTTTCTTCAGCCAGCTTGGCCTGACCCACGACATCGTTACTGGCATGGCAGGAGCCATGCCAGGGTTCCTTGCATCAGTTGGAGGCCGCCTTTGCGCCGGCGTGGCAGGAGCATCGCCGGGGCTCTCTCTTGTGGCCAGAGCCGCGCTGTGTCATCCTGCGCAGCCCGGAGGCCACTCCTGGGGTCCTTGGATGGCAGGGAGGTTGTCTCTGCCAGTGCTGGTGTTCTTCGCGGCATGGAGCCGCCATGAACCAGCCTCCTTTCTTCGCGGCTGAGCCTCTGACGTCATCATCCCGCGGCCCAGAGGCCGAGGCCGATACCCGTTCCCTCGCGGCCTGGAGGCCGTGGTCCTGGGTCTCCCTTGTAGCGTGGACCCAGCCACAGAAGCCTCTTCAGTGGCAGGGAGCTGCCTCCCACGTCAGAGGCCTGCACGGCCCAGCTTCAGCTCCTCCTCAGTATCAGCAATGGTGGTCTCAGCAGACTTCCTCTTCCTGCCTTTCCCTAGGCGCCAGGCCGCTTCTCTCTGCCCTTTTTATAGGGTCAGTGAGGGAGTGGGCCCTGGACGATGTCATTTCCTGGATCCACCTCTTCAACCTACAAAAGGCTCTTCAGGTCATTCCTTCATTGCCTTTGCAAGGAGCAAGTCCTCCTTAGGACTCCATGTCTGCTTGTCCTCCTAGACACTCTGTTCCGTGTGGGATCCCGTGTTTTCATCATCATTTCATATTCCAGCCTCTGCTCTATTGTCCTTGATGTTTCCTTGATGTTCCGTGATGTCCAGTTGTCCGCCTGTTCCTGATGTCCAGATGTCTGCCTGTTCCTGATGTCCTGATGACCTCAGCTCCGCTGACCCATCCCTCATGGTCCGCGACCAGCCCAGCTGGGTTGAGTAGGGCGCGGAGTGGCCCAATGTCCGGCTGGACTGTGTAGGGTGCTGGTGGGTCATTCCATCCGACGGTGCCATGGAGTCATCTCATCTCTCGTCTGGCCTGCCTTGTTTCTGATGTCCTGATGTCTTCTGTGTTCGATGTCTGCTTTGCCCTGCCTTGCCTGACCTGTTTCCATATTGGAAGCTCAAGTCTCTGGGACCTTCTCTTGCTCCTGGTTCCAGCCTCGGTTCTGGCCTGTCTCCGAGCCTCCGCTCCGAGTTCTGTACGCCGAGCCTGGGAAGCCTGGGGTTTTGTCCGTGGTCTTTGGAGGTCTTGTCTCTGCTTCTGCCCTTGCCTTGTCCTTGAATGAACTCTGTCTTGCCTGTCTAAGGTGTGGTCCGCGACCAACCCGGCTGGGCTGAGTAGGGCGCCCTTCGGCATTGGCCTAGAGTCTTTGTTTACCTTGCCTCGCCTATCTTCGTCTGCCTTGCCACGTCTTGTTCCACATCTTCGTCCGGCCATGACCTCTGTCCGACCTGCTGCTTCAAGCCGCTACCAAGTGGCTAGTCTGAAAGGGCTTGCAATGGTCGGAGGACCATTCAGAGACCATCATTGCGTTGGTGGTCTCATGGAAGCATGCAGGTATGGTAGAGTGTCAGGATCTCCAGTTTTCCCAGCAGGGACATCTCACCGCAAGGGCGCACATTCCTTGTCCCACGCTGGGGAGCGCCCCCTAGCGCTCCCTTCCATCCTCAGCACAATTTATACATACATTTTGAAAAATCTATTTTAAAAAATGTACATTCAGGCAGCTAGATTTGAAAAAAAATGCATAGAAAATAATTTCAATCATCTAAAGTCACATGATCACTTGGTCCCAAGAGCCCATCCCAGTATTGATGTCAAACATGGACCTAAGTGATGACCCTGAATATGATATGACAACAATGGAGAACTCTAAAGAAACTGCAAAAGTTTCTACTAATGGCATTTAAAATTATGCAAGATGTAGGTTCAAAGCAATTTAAAAATCATTTGAAGGTGTTATGAGACCAGAAGAAATTTACAGGCTGCCATCAAATATTTTTGGCAAACTCCGGCAGTAAAGACCTTTCACCATCTCTGGCTTTCCCCTCATTTCTTCACAATTAAGGATCCTCTCTTTAAACCATGCTTTCTTGAATTCAGTTGCTATAAAAAAAATCCTGATTTGTAGTTTGAGATCTTTAATGTCATCTAGAGCAGTGGTTCTCAACCTTTTTTCGGCCGGGGCACACCTGAACATGTGTGACACACATGCGTGACACACTGAACATGTGACCGTCAAGGGGCTATATGTAAACATACACTCTGCATCCACAGGAACCCCCTCGACCCCCGACAATGGGTCAGAACTAGGTAATTACTCATACAACTCACCATACAAAAAAGATGTTCTGGTGACATCTCAGTAAAAGCAAAACAAACTCTCTTTACTACTAGGTACAATAGCCTTCCTTATGAAAAGACAGTCATTTATTTACTTATTTATTTATTTAGCACTTTTATATACCGATTTTCCAGTAAACAGAATTACTAATCAAGTCGGTTTACATTCTAAACAATAACCATGACAAGAGGATGTCTTACAATAAACAGGTATATTGAACTTGGATAAAAATAATTGGGGTTAACAACATAAAGTAAAAGATATGGGGCCTAATGTAGGCTGGAGTTAAGAACGGGTGTTGGGCATAAGGCTGGGTTTTTTAATATTGCTCACTAAGGCATATCCTATTGAGAAAACACAACAAATAAGATTGATACAAATGCCTACATGCTAGTAAAATCCTCACCTCTGTCATACACAAAGCCGACCTTCACCAAGGACAGAAAGACCACAAATTATAAATATGGAGACAGAAACTAGAATGGAAAACCAAAAAAGCCACTCTGCATGCAGTGCAAACCTGGAGAAATGGAAACAAATATAGCACCTAATATAGTCTCAGGATCTGCAATAATGCACACAAACTAATCTGCACAAAGTAACACCTGCATTATTTATTTATTTATTTATTTATTTTATATACCGACATTCATCTCAATTGAGATATCACACCGGTTTACATTCAGGTACTGTAGGTATTTCTCTATCCCCAGAGGGCTTACAATCTAAGGAAGTACAAAAAAACCTGGAAGTATGGCATGCACTCCAACCGTAACAACCCTATCTATGAAAAGGTAACACTACAATACTAAACCAGGCCCTAAACACCAATATACTTCCTATTAGGAAAACAGAACAAGCCAAGCTGCTATAGGACCCCACACAGAAATAATTGTAAAATTATACTAATAAATGTTTCAAAACAGTTGATGAACAGAATAACATCCAACAATTAAAAACTCATAAAAATATTAAAAAATTGTCCAAATAGCAATTAAATATTTCAAAACAGACAGATTACATAATACCCAATAATTTAAATGGCAGTCAAACAAGATAACTTTAAAAGCCACCTTTACTTACCATCTCCAGCAACTCTCCTACTCCTTTCTCTTGCAGGCCAAAAGCACAAGCAGCAGCAGCTGCTGAAGCTCTATCGTCACGATCCTCTTTTTAGGGCCCACAACCAGTCACTCACGCAAACACCAGTCATCTTCCTGACCAGTTTGTCTCTCAGTCACACCCATGTTCTCTCATATACAAGCTCAAAATCACACACAAATACTCTCGCACCCATTCACACTCACACACACCAGCACACACCCATTCACACCCACACATACCATCCCTCACCCAGACACCCATTCACACCAGCCCTCACCCAGGCACCCATTCACACCCACACACACACCAGCCCTCACCCAGGCAACCATTCACACCAGTCCTCACTCAGGCACCCATTCACACCTACACACACACCACCCTCACCCAGGCACCCATTCACACCCACACACACCATCCCTCACCCAGGCACCCATTCACACCAGCCCTCACCCAGGCACCCATTCACACCCACACACACACCAGCCCTCATCCAGGCACCCATTCACACCAGCCCTCACCCAGGCACCCATTCACACCCACACACACACCAGCCCTCACCCAGGCACCCATTCACACCCACACACACCAGCCCTCACTCAGGCTCCCATTCACACCCACACACACCAGCTCTCACCCAGGCTCCCATTCACACTCACACCCAGGCTCCTATTCTCACATGCATGCACCGGGCTTTGCAGCCAAACCTCTTCTTCCTTTGCTGCAGGGATGGGCTCCAGTTCCACCGTGGCTTTTCACCAGCGGGACTTCTTTTTTGCCACCACGGGGATGGGCTCCAATGGCGGCCTTGCTTGGCCAGGGTCAGGCTTCTTCTTCGCCACCACGGCGATAGGATCCCATGGTGGCCTTGATTCGTTGGGGTCGGGTTTCTTCTTCGCTGCCACTGGGATGAGCTCCCATGGTGGCCTTTCTTTGTCGGGGGTCGAATTTCCACTTCGCCACCACGGGGATGAGCTCCCTGGGCTGCCTTGCTTCATTGGGGGTCAGGTTTCCTCTTCACCGCCACGGGGATGATCTCCCGTGGTGGCCTTTCCTTGTCAGGGGTCGGATTTCCTCTTCACCGTCACAGGGATGAGCTCCTGTGGCAGCCTCGCTTCAACACTGCCATTCCTCCCAACCCCTGGCCTATGCTATTTCCCTTCTTCCTGCCTCACTGGCCATTCAGAAGCTTCCTCCCTTCTTCCTACTCCCATTGGCAGGTAGAAGGGAGGAGGCTTTCGATTGGCCTGCGAGGGGGCAGAAAGAATGGAGGAAGCTTGCCATTGACCCACAGGGGCAGGGAATGGGGAAGCACAACTGGGGCAATGGGACACCAAGAGCCGAAACACACCTGCCGGTGCTTGGCAACACACTGGTGTGTCGCGACACAACGGTTGAGAATTGCTGATCTAGAGTATACATCTAGATAACAAATAAAGGTGAATTTTAAAAGCCAGACAATGCCAAAACTGGGAGATACACAAATATGTTGGGCCAGCGAGTGCCAAGTGGATTTTAAAAGCCGCCCGAGTGTGTGTGTATCTCCCATTGTGTGCACAAATGAAAAGTTCCCCAAAGGGATGGGGAATGGGCGTTCCTGGATTTCAACTTCAAATTAGCGCATAAATACTTATGCACACATAAGTCACAAGCACCAACTCACTCCAGCTCCTCTCCTTTGTTAAAATATTTTCCCCCAAGAGTCAGCCCACCCTCTAACCACCCCAAAGACTACCAAACTGTGTCAGGTGATCTAATGGGCACCTGGGAAGGAATCCTCTGCTCCTGGTCCCAGCCACCATCATTTTTCAAAATGGCACCTGCTCTCCTTTGACCCATCATATGACAGGGGCTATTTAATGATAGTGGTGGCCTCTATCACATGATAGGGGCAAAAGAAGGCTTGTGCTATTTTGGAAAATGATGGCTGCTGGGTCCAGAAGCAGAGGATTCACTCCCAGGTACCCACTAGACCACCACACTAAATTTTTTGAAGGTGTGAATAAACATATTGTTAAAGGTGAGTCAGCCGATATAGTGTATCTGGATTTTCAGAAAGCGTTTGACAAATTACCTCATGAGAGACTTGAGAAAATTAAAAAACATGGGATAAGCGGCAATGTTCTGTTGTGTATTGAGAACTGGTTAAAAGGTACAAAATAGAGAGTAGGACTAAATGGTTAATTTTGTCAATGGAGAAAGTTGAATAGTGGAGATCTTTTTAACATATTTAGAAATGCCTGAGCATGGGCTGGACAGGAGCAAGGCTGGAGTGAAGACAGACAATGGAATATGGAGCTGACACAAGGTTGCAGCGAAGACAAGAATGACTAAAGGTACTGACCCTCCACCGGACCTTCGGAAAGACCAACAATGCAATGGTGGTCTTATGAACAGTTCTCCGACAGTTCCAAGCCCTTTCAGACCTGCCGCTGGGTAACGGAAAGAAGCAGCAGGCCAGACAAGGTCAGGGGCAAACGAAGACCGGAACATGAATATTCGGACGAAGACTCAGGTGAAGACGTAGGTACTTGGATGAAGACTCAGGCAAAGACATAGGTACATGGATGAAGAGTCAGGAGTGAGGTTTTGTAGACAAGGAAACAGGAGCGAGGTTCTGTAGACAAGGAGACAGGAGCGAGGTTCTGTAGACAAGGAGACAGGATCAAGAGCTAGGTTGAGACCGCGACGCAGCGCGCCCTACACAGCCCACTCGTGGGACTGGTTGCGGACCACGCTGGGACTGACATAGACTCTAGACGAGATAGTGGAGTAACTGAGAAAGGCATGTTGCAGAAACTGTAGAGGCCTGCACCAGGGCGCGCCTTATACAGCCGCCAGTGGCTGGTCATGGACCACACTGGTACGGTACAGGTTCTGGCAGAGTCTTTAGCATGGACGGAGCAGGCTTGTCTTGGTCCTGAATCCTTGCTTGAAGCCAAGTCACTAGACCAAGACAGGACTTGGCTTCAAGCAAGGATTCAGGACCAAGACAAGACTTGGCTTCAAGCAAGGATTACCTTCTTGAGGCTTGATATGCAGTAGTGAGGAAGGCATAGTAAAAGGAAGTGCCCTACTCAGCCCGCCTATGGGGCTGGTCGTGGACCACTACATGACATGCCAGGAAAGGTGGCGATGAGGAACCAGGGGTTCAGTACATCAGGACTGGATCATGAATATCAGGAACAGGAGACGGACATCAGGACTGGATAACGGACATCAGGAACAGGAGATGGACATCAGGACTGGATTACGGACATCAGGAACTGGAAGCCAGACATTAAGACAGACCGTGGACATCAGGAGCGGAAGACAGACATCTGGGCTGGATCAAGGACATCAGGAACAGATCACGGACTTCATGAAGGAGCTCCAACAGGAAACAAAGAACACAGGACCTTGAAGAAGAGCTGGAACAGAGAAGACTCCTGGAATGAAGAACAGGAACATCCAGGAGCATCTAACTCCTTGCGAAGGCAAAGCTGGACTGAATGCTGAGCCCTTTTGTAGGGCTGAATAGGACTACACCCGGGGAGAAGCTTGCAGGGGCCACACCTGGCTGGCCTTTTAAATACAGGAGAGAGGCGCGTGCCCGCACCTTAGGAAGGCATGAAGAAGAGAAGACATGTTGGTGGCATCCCCAGCCACGTGGAGGGCCCAGGACAAACAAGGTAGGCAGCAGAAGTGGCTCCAGCCGCAAAGAATGAAGAGAGGGCGCAAGAAGAGCAGGAAGGCTGCAGGCACAGGCAGGGGTGGCTTCCCTGCTGGCTGAAGATCCCGGCAGCGCAAGGACGGCTCCATTGCCGTCAGAGGACCCCGGGAAGAAGCAGGAATGGCTGTGGTGGACCCAGCTGCGTGGGAAGGCTCCCGGTGCTGACTCAGCCCTGCCGCGTAGGGCAGACGACAGCTGCGGCCTCCGGACCATAGAGCAGGACATCACCGGCGGACTGCTGCAATCAGCTGAGCTGAGGGGAAGGCATCAGCGGCCCGACTGGCCGCGAAGGTAAGGGGCCTTCCCACACTCGTCTCGGGCAGGTTCACAACAGTAAGGTGATCAAATTTGCTGATGATCCAAAATTATTTAAAATTGTTAATCATAAGAGTATTGTGATAAATTGCAAGTGGACCTTGTGAGCCTGGGAGATGGGGCTTCCAAATGGCAGATGACATTTTATGTGGACAAGTGCAAAATGAAGCATGTAAGGAAAACAACCCAAATCATAGCTGCACGATGCAAGGTTCTACATTGGCAGTCACCACCCAGGAAATGGATCTAGGCATCATTGTGGATAATGTGTTATAATCCTCTGCTCAGTGTGCAGTGGCAGCCAAGAAAGCAAACAGAATGCTTGAAATTATTAGAAAAGTAATGAAGAATAAAATAAAGAATATCATAATGCCTCTGTATCACTTGATGATGCAACCACATCTTGAGTATTGTATGCAATTCTGGTTACGGTATCTCAAGGAAGAAATAGCAGAATTAGAAAAGGTAAAGATAATGGGAACCGAAATGATAAAGGGGATGGAACAATTCCCCTATGAGGAAAGGCTAAAGAGTTTAAAGCTCTTCAACTTAGTGAAGAGATGGCTGAGGGGAGATAAGATAGAGGTAAATGCAAATCAGTTGTTTACACTTTCAAAATGTACAAAGACTAGGGAATACTCAATGAAATTACTAGGACATATATTTAAGACAAATAGGAGAAAACATTTTTTTTACTCAATGCATCATTAAACTGTGGAATTCAATGCCAGAGGATGTGGTAAAAGCTGTTAGTGTTACTAGGTTTAAAAATGGCTTGGACAAGTTCCTGGAAGAAAAGTTCATGAACAATTATTAAGACTATCTTGGGAAAATCTATTGCTAATCCCTGGGATAAGCAGCATAGAATCTATCATCCTTTTGGTGTCTTACCAGGTACTTGTGACCGAGATTGGCCACTGTTGGAAACAGGATACTGGACTTGATAGACCTTTGGTCTAACACAATATAGCAAATATTATGTTAAGAACATAAGAACATCAGAAATTGCATACTGGGTCAGACCAAGAGTCCATGATGCCCAGCAATCTGTTTCTAACAGTGGCTAAACCAGGCTACAAGTACCTGGCAAATACCCAAATACTAAGTAGATCCCATGCTACTGATGCTAGTAATAGCAGAGGCTAGTCCTTAAGTAAACTTGATTAATAGCAGTTAATGGACTTCTCCTCCAAGAACTTAACCAAACCTTTTTTAAACCCAGCTACTCTAACCGCACTAGCCACATTCTCTGGCAACAAATTCCAAAGCTTAATTGTGCATTGAGTGAAAACGAATTTTCGCTTATTAATTTTAAATGTGCTACTTGCTAACTTCATGGAGTGCCCCCTAGTCCTTCTATTATCTGAAAGAATAAATAACTGATTCACATTTACCCGTTCTAGACCTCTCATGATTTTAAAACCTCTATCATATCCCCTCTCAGCCGTCTCTTCTCCAAGCTGAAGAACACTAACCTCTTTAGCCTTTCCTCATAGGGGAGCTGTTTCATCCCCTTTATCATTTTGGTCACCCTTCTCTGTACCTTGTCCATTACAACTATATCTTTTTTTAGATGCGGTGACCAGAATTGTACAGAGTACTCAAGGTGTGGTCTCACAATGGAGCGATACAGAGGCATTATGGCTTTTTCCGTTTTATTCACCATTCCCTTCATAATAATTCCTAACATTCTGTTTGCTTTTTTGACTGCCGCCGCACACTAAGCTGATGAGATCTTTTTCCTGGGTGGTAACTCCTAATATGGAACCTAACATTGTGTAACTACAGCATAGGTTATTTTCCTTATATGCAACACCTTGCACTTGTCCACATTAAATTTCATCTACCATTTGGAGACCCAGTCTCGCAAGGTCCCCCTGCAATTTATCACAATCTTCTTGTGATTTAAGTACTCTGAATAATTTTGTATCATCTACAAATTTTATAACCTCACTCGTCGTATTCCTTTCCAGATGATTTATATATATATTGGAAAGCAGCGGTCCAAGTACAGATCCCCGATGCACTCCACTGTATACCCTTTTTCTCTGAGAAAATTGTTTCCTGTCTTTTAACCAGTTTGTAATCCACAAAAGGACATTGCCTCTTATCCCATGACTTTTCATTTTTCTTAGAAGCCTCTCACGTACAATTATTGGTAAAGCAATTATATATTTTTTTACATAAAGCTATTCCATACCCTTTCTCATGGGAGAAAGGATCATTCTTGAGGATGGGGCTATCAGTAGATATAAAGTATAAACATTGACATGATCTTCAAATCTCTGAGTATATTTTCCCCCATAGACCAAACCTATACAAATATCAGGTGCAAGGTCCATGGGTACTTTTGCATCTGCAGGTCTGATTTTGAAAGGGAAATTCTGCAGCAGTTTTGATAATTGACCCAATGAAATAATATTTAGATAATTTTTTAAAATTGTATTTATTTTTTTAGGTGTTTTATATACCATTGCTCCAAGATAAGGTCACAACAGTTTACAAACTCATCATTCTGGGTCAACAATCCTATTTTAGGTCAACAGTTAATGTATCTTCTTCAAGGGCTATGTTTGATATATATGAGATTTTTAAATAATCTAAAATAAATAACATTGAAGACTTTGTCAATCACCTTCTCATTGTTACATTATAGTTTTATATACAGACACATTTTCATTAAAGCATCTAAATCCATGGTATTCTGTTTAAATTTAATTTCATAAAAACAGAATTAATTTTCAAAGATCATGGCATATCCGGTCAGTGAAAAAAAATCCTGATTTTTAGATGTGAATGTTTATATTATACATATGATATAGCAAAAACATCTATCATTCTATCTATTCAGCACTGGGTTTTCAGTCAATAACTGCAGAAGACATTAATATCAGCTTTGTGGGGGGTTTTAATAGAGAATTTTATCAAATTGCTGTTTGACACAATAGCCACTTGCTTCCATGTAACATGAAATGCTACCCTCTAACAGTATTAAAGCTGAGCAGATGGTAAGCACTAACAAGTAAGTACCTCTTTCAATAGCCATCTTGGGATTTAGTCTTGGTTAGTATATTATTTTTATATTTATTTATTTATTTATTTATTTATTTATTTATTGTTTTTGTTATACCGAGTTTCATGATAGGCATCACATCAACCCGGTTTACAAATAACAAGGAGTGTAAAGCATAACGTAACGTAAAAAACAATATTTTCAATAAGAACCTTGAACTTTAAATACAGTGAATCAGAAAAAGGGAGAGGGAAAGTTACAAAAAACAAGGAAAATAAACTTGGGATGGAAGGGGAGAAATTGAACAGCACAATATTTACATTTCAGCCTATTGATACATTAGAATAGCAAGTGAAAAAATAAGACTATGAAACGGTACATAGGTAATCAAATGAATAAATATGACACAGTTGTGAATGGTAATAGTATGATAAATATTCAGCAGGAATTAGTGAGAGAGGGTTTGAGGTTGGTTGATTCGTGTTTACATTCCATTATTGCATACGAGTTAGTGCTAGTGAGAGGAGGTTTTATTCAAGGCTTGGAAATGCTTTTTTGAAAAGCCAAGTTTTAGTCTTTTCCTAAATGTTAAAGAGCATGGCTCTTGTCTCAAATCAGGTGGGATCGAGTTCCAGAGAGCTGGACCTGCTGATGAGAAGGCTCTGAGACTCAAGGATTTATGTTGGTAGGTTTTGGCCTTCGGAATTTGGAGTGACTCTTTGTAGTGTTCCCTGATAGGCCTGGCGGAGGTGAATTTTTTAAGTGGTATTTGTAGGTCGAGTTGCGTGTGTTGGTTGATAGTTTTGTAAATGATGTTAATGGTTTTGTACATGATTCTATAGTGGATCGGAAGCCAATGGAGGTTTTTGAGAATAGGTGAAATGTGGTCAATTTTCCTGGAATTTGTAAGGACTCTGGCTGCAGAGTTCTGAACCATTTGTAAAGGTTTGGTGTAAGAAGCTGGGAGGCCTAATAGTAATGAGTTGCAATAATCTAGTTTGGAAAAGATTATTGCTTGCAAGATTGTTCTGAAGTCCTGAGTGTGAAACAGCGGTTTTCTCCTGAGAGATGTCTTTAGCTATCAACAAAAATGTTACAAAACCAGTAACATTCACAGATATGGGGGCCTGTATTTGCCTTGGAAAAGGTATTCTGAAAACCTTCTCAATTTGTTAGAGATTAAAAAGTCCAAATTTCTGACCCACATGTCAGCACTATCACAATCTAAGAGACAAAAGGTTAGGTTTAAAATTTGGGCAAACAATACCATATAATGCAAAACAAAAGTCTTGTGGCAAAATGTTTGCTTGTGGCATTTTTAAATAGTGTTATCACAACTTTTGTGAAAGAATATAATGTTGTACAACTAAAGCAGGCCAACAAAAAAAAACTTGCATGAGTAACATACACAGTACGACAACAGAAAAAGAGAAAATGGTCCATCCAGATCTCCCAGCAAGTAAGTTTTGGTAGTAACTAGGGATGTGCAAAGGCCGAACCTTTTGGTTCGGGCTTCGTTTTTGGCCCACCGTGGAAAATATCATATTTCCCGTGGTTCGGGCCTTTGAAATTTGAGGGGACCCGAATTTCGGGTTAGTGTGGACTAACCCGAAAACAAATTTTTCTCGAAATTTCGGGAAAAATTTGGGTTTCAGGGTCCCCGAACCAGGATGCATATCCCTAGTAGTAACTGCAGCTCTATACAGATACCAGCAAGCCTTATGTTAAGGGTAGTAATCAGTGGCGCGTAGCCATGGGTGGGCCTGGCTGAGCAGCTGCCCACCCAATTTGGACACAGACCCACCCAACTGGAAGAGACCTGTTAGAGCAAAGCTTCCACGGGATCTCATCCCCGCAATGGCAAAGAGGAGAGCCAGAGCTGCAAGGACAGGTCCAGTGCGACCGAGTGTGCATGGCACATGCAGGGAGGCAGTGGGCCGGCAGCAGCAGGAGAGGCTACGGGCCGCTGGTGGAGCCTAACCATCTGGCCTTGCCTGCTGCCGTATGGCCCACCGATCTTCCTGCTTGGCGGGGAGGGAGTGGAAGTGGCACCACCACCCAAGCACCCATTCTTACCCACATACACACATTCAAGCCCCCATACTTACCCACATAGACACATTCAAGCTCCCATTGTCACCCACACATACACACATTCAAGCTTCCATTTTAACCCATAAATATAACCCATACATACACTTATTCAAGCTTCCATTCTCACCCATTTACACATATTCAAGCTCCCATACTCACCCCCCCATACACACACATTCAAACTCCCATTCTTACCCACACAGACACACACACATGCACATACATAGGATCTCACACACAATGCACACTCATAGGATTTCACATAGACACACACACACAAACAGGCTCTCAGACACACACAGGCTCTGACTCATTTACACATACATACAAGCTCACACACACCATGATCTCCTGTTATCATGACCATGGTGAGATGAGCTCTACCATGGCCCCAAGGGCCTCTTGCTATCTTCGGGCTGTATGGCCCACCAATCTTCTTGCTTGGGGAGAAGGGAAGCTTGAATGTGTGTATGTATGGGTGAGAATAGGAGCTTGAATGTGTGTGTATATGGGTAAGAATGGGTGCCTGGGTGTGCATCTCTGTGTGTGTAAGAATGGGAGCCTGGGTGTGGGTCTGTGTATGCATAAGAATGGGAGCTGGAGGGGAGTGAGAGTGAGAGCTTGTGTGTTTGTACATAATAGAGAATGTAGAGTAAGAGCTTGTGTGTTTGTGTGGAGAATGTGAGCTGGTGTGGGGGGAGATCATATGAGAGTGAAAGCTTGTGTGTGTGAGGGAGTCTCTGAGAGAAAGCATGTGTGTGAATGTAAGGGAGGAAGTGAAAAAGACAATAGGAGAAGAGACACACTGAAAAGGAATTAGGAAATCAGCAACAAGGGAAAAAGAGACCAGGCCCAACTGATTAGAAAAATACAAAGGTCAGACAAAAAGGGGTAGATTTTATAAAACTACGCCCGTGCGTACTTTTGCTTGCGCACCAGGTGCAAACAAAAGTATGCCGGATTTTATAAGATAGGCGCGTAGCCGTGCCTATCTTATAAAATCTGGGGTTGGCGCGCGCAAGGGGGTGCACATTTATGCACCTTGCGCACGCCGAGCCCTGCGTGCGCTGCCCGTTCCCTCCGAGGCCGCTCCAAAATCGGAGCGGCCTCGGAGGGAACTTTCCTTCGGCCTCCCCTCACCTTCCCCTCCCTTCCCCTCCCTTCCCCACCCCCCCCCCAGCCCTATCTACATCCCCCCCTACCTTTATCGCAATAGTTACGCCTGCCCTGGCCAGTCGCCCCTGCGCGATTCCCCGGCCCGGGAGCGATTTTAGAGGCCTCGGCCACGCCCCCGAAATGCCCCGGGCCGGAACCACACTCGCGGCCACGCCCCCAGAACGCCCCCGAATGACGCTCCGCCGCGACACACCCCCTGACACGCCCCCACAGGAAAGCCCCGGGACTTATGTGCGTCCCGGGCCTTGTGTGCGCCACCCAGCCTATGCAAAATAGGCTTGGCGCGTGCAGGTGGGTTTTGAAAGGGTTATGCACATAACTTATGCGCGTAACCCTTTTAAAATCTACCCCAAAGGTAAAAAAACAAAATTATTTTGATTTTAGCAATTTGAATATGCTGTCTTTGGGAATGTGCATTTCTTATATTTTTGTATTTTTCTCTTTCTTCAGTATTCCACTGTTCAGAGTCTAGTTTCTTAGGCTTTCTATTTTGGTTTTGTCTGTTTCTGTTTCTAATTTGTAGTCTCTTATTTCTACGTTAGTAAAAAGTTGGTCTCTGTTTTGCCTGTGTGTGTGTGTGACTGAAGTGCAGTATTTCTGCTCGCATGCATTTATCTGTAGTAGTCCATCTTGTTCTGTTATTCCAGTAGGTGATATATTAATGTTCTGGGGCCTGGTGTAGTATTTGCATTGCTGATTTTTCATAAGGTTGCTGTTATTGTATGGTATGGCATGGTTCTAGACGTCTCTTCCTTTGCAAGAGTTTGTCTTACTTTATAAAATAGTAGTGGAGGGATATTTTTTGCTGAGGTAACACCAGAATTTGAATTTATTTTTTCATGTTAGTTGTGATGTGAATTGTCCTAGCTCTGCTCTGTATCTGTTCTGGTGATTAATGATATTTTGTTGTAATTATGATGATTTCTGACTTTCTGCAAAGAGGATTCATGAAAGAATACATTGATTTTTGTTTTATTACATGATTGATTGGATCTGTTTGTTTTCTTTGCTTTTTGCATGATATTCTTGTGCATTCATAAACTGCAATAACTATAAAATAAATTAATACAAATTAATAAGGAATTTGTAATGATGGTAAGTGCTTGAATTAAGTGAGGTAAACTATTTTAAAGTTTCATGCATGATGCATAATGACTGTGGCAAACTACTTAGAAAGCCATTGTAGGGTACAGTATAGGGATGTGAATCGGGCTTCGGATGATTGAAAATATCGGACGATATTTTCAAAATCGTCAGAAATCGGGGGCTCCCGATAAGAGAACCCCACGATTTTGTTCCTGGGGTTCTCTTATCGTTTTGGGGAGGGCGGGAAAAACGGCACTCCAAAGCAATCCCTAAACCTACCCCGACCCTTTAAAACGGTTCCCTTAGCTTCCCCCACCCTCCCGAACCCCCCCAAAACCTTTTACAAGTATCTGGTGGTCCAGTGGGGGTCCCAGGAGCCATCTCCTGCTCTTGGGCTGTCGGCTGCCACTAATCAAAATGGCACCGATGGCCCTTTGCCCTTACCATGTGACAGGGTATCCATGCCATTGGCCGGCCCCTGTCACATGGCAGGAGCACTGGATGGCCCCGCGCCATTTTTTAAAGATGGTGCCGGCCGTCCATTACTCCTACCATGTGACAGGGCCTGGCCAATGGCACGGATACCCTGTCACATGGTAAGGGCAAAGGGCCATCGGCGCCATTTTTATTAGTGGCAGCCGACGGCCCCGAGAGCGGGAGATCGCTCCCAGGACTTCCACTGGACCACCAGTTACTTGTAAAAAGTTTTGGGGGGGTTCGGGAGGGTGGGGAAAGCTAAGGGAACAGTTTTAAAGGGTTGGGTGGGTTTTTTTGTTTATCGGCTCGGGTGAAACATAAACAAAACCTCGATCGGGCCGCACAAAAAAAAATTAATGATGTGAATTGGAACCGAAATCGGAACTGATTCCAGTTCTGATTCACATCTCTAGTACAGTATATTACATTATTTATCAATAAAAATACAACTAATGGGTCTCAGACCTGCATGCCTACAACCCACCCATGTTAACCTTGTGGGCTATGCCATCGGTAGTAATATTAACAATCAAAACCAAGCAACTCTCAAACCCATAAGAAAATTATTGGTAGCAACAGTTTTACGGGGTGAGCAGCCTTCTTGAAAATTCAGTGTTGCTTGAATGTTCTTTGCTTTTGGACTCAGCCATAGAAGCAGTCCTGCACTTTTTCCCTAATGTCCACGTATCACTATCCCGGACTATTAAAGTCAAGGCCAAATGCTGGCTGAAATCTGTATCCTATTCCCCTTTTTTCTCTCTTTGCTGAACTGGAGAGCATTGTTTTAGTTGCATCAAAATCATGAAAGCTAATTGATTAAGGGTAGTAATCCCCATGCCTGCCTTCTATTAGGGGAAGTAGCTGCCGCTCCATGCACTCTTTCCTTCATTTCCACTCTAGTCTTTAGGGTTTACACAGTGTTTATCCCATGTCTTCTTGAATTTGTTTACTGTTTCTGTCTTCAGCACCTCTTCCAGAAGGGCATTCCAGGCATCTACCACCCTCTCTGTGAAGAAATATTTCTTGATGTTGGTTCTACAGTTTCATTTCCAATGGAAAAGGTTTGAAGTTTTGTGCATCTTTAATACCTGTCAGGTATCTGAAGGTCTGTATCATATCTCCCCTGCACCTCCTCTCTTCCAGGGAATATATATTTAGATCCTTCAGCTTCCTCATCATTCTTCCAGTACAGACCCTACAACATTTTGGTATCCCTTCTCTGGACTGCCTTCATCATGTTTATATCCTTTGAGGTAGATTTTAAAATGCCTACGCATGTACATCCAGAGAATTTACGTGCGTGGTTGTGGTTACGCGTGCCGGGCCTATTTTAAAAAGGCCCGGCAATGTGCGTAAAGCCCTGGGACACATGTGTGTCCCGGGGCTTCAAAAAAGGGGCAGGGCAGAGCTAGAGGTCCCTGGCAGAGCAGTCATTTGCTGCTGTGCCAGGGGATCGTGTGCCAGCAGGGTGCTGGCTCGCACAATCTGCGCCTGCCCCAAGGCAGGCGAAAACGGTAAGTTAAAGGAATGGGGGGGGGGTTAGAATAAGGCTAGGGGGCAGGAAGGTTAGGGGAAGGGGTAGGGGTAGGAAGGATAGAGTAGGGGGAAGGGAAGTTCCCTCTCAGGCCGCTCCTAAATTGGAGAGGCCTGGTAGAGAACAGGTGAAGGCCGTGGGCATTGGCGCATGCAAGATGCACTAGTGTGCATCCCCTTGCACACGCTGACCCCCAATTTTATAACATGCATGCACCTGTGCGCACATGTTATAAAATCAGGTATCCATGTATGCATGCCGGGTGGTTGGCGCACATGGATGCCCGGGCCCAAGTTCTTAAAATCTACCTCTTTTTGAGATAAAATCTCTAGAACTGAACATAGTGATAGGGAGCGTTTGACTAAAAGTACTAAATTTAAAATGTAGGTAAGTTCTCACAGAGCATATCACATAACTATTTGCTTGCAAGATATTTGTTCTGAACTTTTTTTTCCCTTGCCTGAAGCTGTAGAAAATTAAGTCCTTGCAGAAAGATTGTTATGTGTTATTTCAAAGTTTTGCAAGAAAAATTCTCACAGATCCTTTACACCTTTTATGGCCAAAACATAAATCTAGTCCAAATACAGGTTACAAAAAGAGAAAGATTGCCTTTTTCATCACATTATAATTTTATAGATTTCAATCTGTACACACATATACATAAAAATATAGAGATAGGTAGATAGATCCCTCTCTCTCTCTCTCTCGATATATATATATATATATATATATATTAAAAGGAGTTATACATGTGAATGGAACATACTATCGGTGCAATTTTCAAAATTTTCAAAAGCCATTTACCTGCATAAAGTGCACTTATACATGACATATAGGGGTAGATTTTTAAAAAATGCGCGTTCGCGTACTTTTGTTGGCGCACCAGTCGCAAACAAAAGTACGCTGGATTTTAGTAGATACGCGCGGCCGCGTATCTGCTAAAATCCAGGATCGGCGCGCGCAAGGCTGCCGATTTTGGGCAGCCGGCGCGCGCCGAGCCGCGCAGCCCTGCCTCCGTTCCCTCCGAGGGGCCGCTCCAAAATCAGAGCGGCCTCGGAGGGAACTCTCTTTCAACCCCTCCCCTCAACCTTCCCCTCCCTTCCTCTACCTAACCCACCCCCCGGCCCTATCTAAACCCCCCCCCCTACCTTTTGTCCATGGATTTACACCTCCCAGAGGGAGACGTAAATCCACGCGCGCCAGCGGGCTGCTGGCGCGCCGAGACGCAACCCGGGGGTGGTTACGGAGGGCGCAGCCACGCCCCTGGTCCGCCCCGGGCCGAAACCACGCCCCTGGGCCCGCCCCCAAAACGCCACGTCCCACCCCCAAAACGCCACGTCGATCGGTCCCGCCCCCCCCGACACGCCCCGACAAAAAACCCCGGGACATACGCGAGTCCCGGGTCTCTGCGCGCGCCGGCAGGCCTATGGAAAATAGGCGCGTCGGCGCGCAAGGCCCTGCTCGCGTAAATCCGGGTGGAATTACGCGAGCAGGGCTTTTAAAATCCGCCCCATATTGTAGCAGTTTTCAAAAGCCCACTTACATGAGTAATATGCATTTACATATGTAAAACCCAGTTTTACGTGTATAAATCCTTTTTGAAATTACCCCCTAAATGTGTATGTGTGTGGTATGTGTGTTTAACGGGGTCCTATTTATTGTCCCCTAGTCCCTTATCAATTGCATCTATGTCTTCACAGACACACTAGGCGACGCTATAGGTGATTTTACGTGCATTTAAATATGCATATATCACATATGCTTACTTAAATCATATTTTATAAAAGTTGAAAGTACACGTGTACTTCATGTTTCACACACATGTATATAAGTGTAAAAAAGGGTCAGTCTAAAGGTGTTCCACGGTGGGGCCAACAGTTATATGCATGCATAAGGCAACTTACTTAATTTTACAGTTGCTAATTAGCTTACATATTTGATATCAGATTTGTCTGTATATTGTATATTATTGACTGTGTGGGAGGTCTAGATGAACTGGGGAGAGTTCAGGCTTAAGAATCAGGAAGGTCTTGATTAGCTGGAGAAGGACTGGATGAAGTAATTGGTAAACTGCTAATTTAAGAACTTAAGAATGTAAGATATGAGTCGGACCAAGAGGCCATGAAGCCCAGTATCCTGTCTCCAACAGTGGCTGATCCAAGTCATAAGTACCTGGCAAGCACCCAGACATTAAATAGATCCCATGCTATGAATACCAGAAATAAGCAGTGGCTATTCCCTATTAATTAATAGCAGTTTATGGACTTTTCCTCCAGGAACTTATCCAAACCTTTTTTTAAATCTAGCTATACTAGTTGCCTTAACCATATCCTCTGGCAATGAATTCCAGAGCTTGATTGTATATTGAGTGAAAAATAATTTTCTCAAATTTGTTTTTAATGTGCTACTTGCTAACTTCAAATCCTTGCATTATATGAAAGAGTACATAATCATTTCACATTTACACATTCAAGCCCTTTCATGATTTTGTAGACCTCTATCATATCCACCCCCCCCCCCCCCCCAAGCCATCTCTTCTCCAAGCTGAACAGCCCTAACCTCTTTAGCCCTTCCATGCTCTTTATCAGTTTGGTGGCCCTTCTCTGTACTTTCTCCAGTGGAACTCAATCTTTTTTTGAGATGCGGCAACCAGAATGAACACAATATTTAAGGTGTGGTGTAACCTTGAGCGATATAGGGCATTATAACATCATATCTTGTATTTGCCATTCCTTCCTAACAATTCCTAAAATTCTGTTTGCTTTTTTGACTGCCACAGCACACTGAGTTGACAATTTCAATGTAATATCAACTATGACACTCAGATCTTTTTCCTAGGTGGTAACTCCATAATTTGCTGTTGTTGCTGTCTGCAGTGTGGGAAGGACATATTTTGATATGTGCTCTTGCAAAAAACAAGTTTGCTAACTGGCTTATTCCTGCCATTATACCTAGAGCAGTTTGGAAAGTCCTGGGGGCAAAAAATGCAAGACCATGGAAACCTTTAGGTATACTTGTAAGGCATGGCCTCTCCGAGTGGAAGAGCACAGATCCTCCATGGACTCCTGAAAGAGGTATAGTATGGTTTCCTTGTTGAACCAGAATTTGTGCATGACTTGCTTCTCTGACAGATACAAAAATAGTTTCCTGGTTCTGTGTATCCTCTCAGATGGGTACTTCTTTCTCTTTCTTCTCTGTTGTCTCTGCTTCCTCATATGTTTCCCCCTGCATATCCAGACATTAATACTATTAATACCACTTAATGTTTTCTGTCACTTCATGACCAATCACCCTCACCCATCCCACTTAACCACCAGTCACTTGCTACTCACCTGCCTCGCACACTCTCCTTAATGCACAGGCACCCACAGAAAGGTATTCAAACATAGAAGAAAAAGGATGAGACACAGTAAAAGACAAATAGAATAAAAAATGAGCAAGTGAAAGACATGGCAAAGAAGAGCTATCTACAAAGAAAAGTAATTCCATCTAAGCACCACATATACTCTCCAAATACTCCCACCAAACTGCCCTATCCACTTTCCACCATAATCCAGCACACTACATTCAGAAAGGCAATTAAAGTTTGAATTTGATGATGTAAAAGCATCTGCACATACTTGATGTCATTCACGCATACATTGGTTATAGTACTCAAAGTAAAAAATATGCATGTACGTGAAAATTATGTCCCAAAATGCTTCAAACATGCCCACTTTGTATTCTGCCACTGTTTTGCGCAATCATGTGAGTACACGTGCACTCCCTCCATTTCTAAAATTCTGTATATTTACATACGTTGATCATATAACCATATATGGTGTTTTTCATCCATTGCTAGCCCTTCAAAAATTATCTACAATGTGTTTAAGCTCCCTATTACCTAAATTCAATTGATTGTGGCATACTAAACCCTGGATCATCCATTACCTTTAGCATATATGACTTCTGCTACTGTGAATCAAACATCTCCCTAAAAGGCCATGCAGCCCATTAGCCTACTGTGCAGTGGCTCATGTGTTGAGATTCAGAGCAATCCATAAAGAAGCTAGTGATTGGATGCTCAAGTCTTGATTAAACTGGAGAAAACATGTAGGCTGAAGATGGATGGGCCTGAACATAGCACTACCGTGATCCCATTGCTCTGTTTATCTTTGTTTCAAGCTGGCACTAAATCAAGATAACAGGCAGACCAATATAAGGAAAAAAAAAAAAAAAAAATAGAAGCACATTTAATCACTGTATTAGCTTCAGATGAGTATTGATTACTCGCCGTGGCTGTCATATAGTGGAACCTAGAGCAAGCAAACTGCGTGCTTTGAAATGTTGCCATACCATCACCAGTAGATGCCTAGAACACAGGCTTCCAAAAGAAGTTGGAAATTTAAATCTAAACCTTGTTATTATTACAGCCTGGACTTTGGTGTCAGAGAATTACTGTCCTTAATAATGGCTGCTGCAGTTTTAGCAGGATTTAAAGAAATAATATTATTCTTCCATTGCCCTTAGGCTTTCAGAAGAGCTTTGATCAGAGGTTTCTTTTTTTTTTTGTTTGTTTGTTTTTGTTTACTTTGGCAGCTCCACTTTCAAAATCACTTGGCATATAGGGGATCAATTAACTAGAAAATAAAAGATGTGTTGCTTTCACTATGGCTTGTTGGCTTTTGTTGATATTTATTATTATTGCTATTATTAGTAGTAGTATTGATTATTCTTTTGCACATACTTGTTTTAATAGTCCAACTCTTAGAAACCATAAGCCACACAGAAGAGACAAGTTTTAAAAAATTAATAAAATAACTTATTTGGCAGATGGTATAAAATGCAGTTGAAAATGAATACAGAGGATGCAGTGCTTTCACTGTTCTGACGTTTTCTGATAGGGAGTTCTGCACTTATATGAAGGATTTTCAGAGAGGGGAAAAAAAAAACCAACCCGCCAATGACTCTGATCTTGACAAATCTGCTCAGTTTTCAACTCAACTTGCAAAGCATGGATCCGTCTAGGCAACTTCCCTGGTCTTTAACAAACTGGTTCTGTAGATATCATAATGAGTTAGAAAAAACAACCACAAAAAAACCCACCTCAACCTTTAACTGGATGTCTCAAAAACTTATGAACAAGCAAAGATAGGAGTTTAACAATTAGAAACTAGATGGTTTTATCTGTCTTTGATCAAAACAGAAATAAATAATGGCGTGCCCCAGGGATCTGTACTGGGACTGACACTTTTTAATGTATTTCTAAATTATGTGGAAAAGGAAGCATAGGGAAAGGAATGGTCAGAATGGACCACCCTTGAAATACTGTGTGCAATTCTGGAGACCATTCCTTTAAAAAGATAAAAGCCAGTTTCAGTCGGTCCAGAGGGTGACTACTATAATGGTCAATGGTCTTCATTCTAAAGCATTTTGGGGATAGACTAACAGTAGATTTTAAAAGCGATGCTTGCCCAAAAATGGCCCCATACAAGCGTGAGCAACACAAATTTTAAGAAGCCTGGAAGTACGTGTGTTAATAATAAGGCGGCAGAAAAGGGGTGGGGCCAAGATGTATGCATATAAGTCCTAAACTTTGCAAAACTGACCATGACAACATGTGCCAAGTTAAGTAGGTAACTTTACTACTAGTCCTGATAAGGTGGAAGTCTGGGAGGGAGGGGGAGAGAGAGTCTCTGGTGAAGGTCCAAGCTGACACTCTCTATATATCCCACTGTAAGCAGGGCCCTCCTTTTAACTCAGGGTAGTCTTCCCGGCATGTACTTCCCGGCTTCTTAAAATTTGCTTTCCTCCCGCATGGTCCACATACGCATGAATGGGGCGGGGTTTGCATGATCAACGCTTTTAAAATCTACCTGATATACCCTAGAGGAAAGGCAAGATAGGGAAGATATGGCACAGACATTTAAATGACTCAAAGGTACAGGCGCACAGGTGATAAGCCTCTTTCAACTGAATGGAGGCTCTAGTAAGAGGGGTCATGGGAAGAGCGTGAAAGAGGGTAGAATCAGGCCTA